>NW_016813981.1:46475-55353 GCF_001698545.2 Rhinopithecus bieti
ACTTGTCCATAAAGAAGTGCATTAGAAAAGTAACACAAAATAAAATTAAATTAAAATGCCATGAACTTCATGAGAACCACAAAAATTAATAATGAAAGGAATTTGTCATTAATCTGTTTCTTCATCAGGACCCAGATAAAGAGGTAGAATCAAAATGGCATTTATATCAACTTCACAATACAATGAATGGGAACACCCATTGAGCTTTATGCTGAAGTTCTTAGTTTGTTGTTTTTAACGACTTTATTTATTATTAATAAGAAGACCATGTACGGGGGAAAAAAATGAGAGACAACATTTAGAAAACTATAAATTTTTAGATCGATAGAGGGATTGATGGATAGATAGATAGACAGATAGATAGACAGATAGATGCATACAAAATATCACATGTGGGCAGGCATGGTGACTTATGTCTGTAATCCCAGCACTTTGGGAGGCTGAGGTAGGAGGATTGCTTAAGCCCAGGAGTTAGGGGACAGTTTGGGCAACACAGTGAGACCCTGTCTCTATAAAAATAATTTAAAAATTATCTAGGTGCAGTGGGGTACACCTGTAGTTCTAGCTACTTGGGAGACTGAGGTGAGAGGATCATTTGAGCCTGGGAGACGGAGTCTGCTGTGAGCTGTGATCCTGCCACTGCACTCCAGCCTGGCTGTCAGAGTAAGACCTTGTCTCAACTATAGATAAATAGAAAGATAGATAGATAGATAGATAGATAGATAGATAGATAGATAGATAGACAGATAGAATATGTATGTGTGTATCTGTGTGTCTAATATATATATAGATTAAATGTGGAATATATGTAAAATATACATATATGCCATATGAAACATAGGAATGTATATGTGAAAAAGTAAAATATCAAATATTTATTGTCACTTAAAAATGGATACTTTTCTTTTATAATTGACCATAAAAGATGACCAAAATACTAAAACGGGGTTAATTTAAAAACAATTGAGTTATCAAAATAATTGTTGATCTATAATGATGAGTATTTCCCTGAAAATATTTTTTGAAGTGGGAAAATTCTTGAACATGTTTTACTGGCTCTTTGAAAGTTTTATCTTTGCATATTTTGCCACCAAATTTAGAAAAAGTGAGCAGCATAACATTATCACTTATGGTATCACAGTTATTCCTGTCATATTATGATTAGCCCTGATTGAAATGACATTTCCAACATGTACCAAAACTGTGAAAATGGTAATTACATTCTTCATTTACATGAGGTTATTCTTTTAGCCTACCAATTTGTTATACAAGTTGCATAGGCATCTTTCTGTGAAATAAAACAAACACTGAACTCTGTCTGCTTAGATTACTGTTATTATTTTGTACTAATTCCCTTTTGCTTTATTTCATTACAGACAACCTACAGAAAGGGGGATAATTTCCTTTTACTTCATGCCCACCAACAATTATCAGATATAGGCAGATTTATGCTAATGGAAATAAAGGGAAAGTGCCTCGTCAAATTCATGTAGTTTGTATTAAACTGTTTTCTTTCTTTCAAAATAATGCACAGCATATGTATTCAGCAAGCGTGACTCTAGCCTCTATAATCCTGTATTATGTTGCACTTTTCCATAAATTACAGATATGTCAATAAGGTTCAAATTAGTTGAGTAATCTCTTCCTGAAAAACATTCAGCCACAAAGAAAATTTCTCTTGGCATATAAAAGTCCACATTTCAAAGAGAAAGCCAAAATTCCTTGTGGGAGTTGCATGCTGTACCTATACAAACTATTAATTAAATTTCAGATATTTGAACATTTTCTATGAATCAAGCATAGTACTGGGTTAACAAGACTTAGTTTTGGGGATCAGTTCTATCTTGGAGAGCTGGGTGCTGGTTGTAGATCACTTACCCTATTTGAGATTCATTTTTCTCAATATTTAGATGAAGATAATATTGCTGACTTCCTAAGCTTGTTTTCTCAAATATGTTGCTGCCTGTCAAAGAGTTTCATTAAGTGTATCACATATATTAATGTTACCTCACAGGATTATCAGGAGACCAAAAAGAATATATGGGAAAGAAAAAATCTTTACAATATCATGCAAATAGAAGTGGTATCATTTTTGTCGAATAAATTCACACATCCACATACAGAGCCACACAAACATGAATGCCACTAAGGCTGAGAGATTTCTCCACCTTCCCAGAAGACATATTGTATTTAATGTGTAATCATGTCCTTTTTTTACTTACATATTCACTACTAATCCCTCAGGGAAGAAACAAATCAACAAATACATACCATGAAATCAGAAGCATAAATTTTGGTAAATTTTATGAAGCTCCTTAAGGTTTTTATTTCTGATTGAAATTGCTGTCACAGTTACAATTTTTATCCTTCTGTCATGTATCTGTAGATGCTATTCTAAAAAAGCCATTATGTATAAAAATACTTTCCAACCAACGTTTATCTATAAATCATAATTATAAATTAAAATAGTAAGAAAAGCCAAAGATGGTTAATTTCCTAGCTGAATTACTAGAAAACTTTGGCCCTCTGACCTTCCAGGGATTAAAAGAAATCCAAAACGAACTTGCTTTCATTGTCATGTTAACATTGCTGCTTTTGACAAAATGGCAACATATGTTGCATATTTTCTGGCATTTTCTTGCTACCAGTAAAAGCTGGCAGCGATGTTATCCTTCTCCCAAATTTGGAGTCAGGGTTTCAGCAATTGTGACACAAGGGCCCAAAATATTTGGGGAGAATTGAAGGACTTCTAGAATTAGGTTCCTTAGGAAACACAATCATTGATCCTGTTGTAAACTAAAATAAAATCCTTCGCCCATCACAAATGGAACAGACCCTCTCTTAGTCACTGAGACCCCAGAAAACCTTAAAACTCAATTCCTGGCAATGACAAGAAGGGAGGTCAGACACACTTTTTTATACCCCTCCCTTTTGGAGTTTAGGCACAACTGACCAGCATTAATGTTATTGTAAAATAGAGAGCAAAGACTAACAAAATTGACTCTGTGACATTAAGATACCAAATTATAAACAGGACCTAAGGCCATGTCAGACAAAGGGTAAATCGCACACCCCTACAGGTTACTCTGACCCAGTGTATTGATTAACAGCCTTCCTTATCTTAACTTAAAACATTCCTTCCTGCCGACTCCAAATTTTAGACAAACCTTTACTTCTTTAACCAATCACAAATTAAAGAATCTCTGAATCCACCTATGACCTGTGAGCCCCTGCTTCCAGATAACTCACCTTATTGGGCCTCACCAACATGTACCTTCCACGTATTGATTTATGTCTTTGCCTAAAACTCCTGCCTTCGTAAAATGTGTAAAACCAAACTGTAATCTGACTGCCACAGGCATACTTTCTCAGGACCTCTTGAAACAGTGTTCCCCAGGCGTCGATCATTCATACTGGCTCAGAATAAAGATCTTTACAATATTTTACAGAGTCTGGTTTCGCCATCAACACAGCCTAGTAATTCTCACTTTATAATTCAATATCACAAACAAAATATGTATGCTTGGGCTTTCCACCTGCCTTTATTCTTTATTTTCATAATGTTCCTCGGGACCTTTGGCAATGAGGAAAAGGGAAGTTTGGCTGACCTTGAGGTCATCTTCAAAACTGACCACTTTTGCCTAAAATGTTCATCAGTGATAGTTCATAACCACGGTCATTTTCTGTGATTCTGGGATGCTCGCTATAGCACATTTCTCAATTCAGTCTACTCTAAAACCAGTACTTAGAAAAGCAGAGGAAATATTTTGAAACCAAGAAAGCAGTCCGGGAGTGGCCTGAGGGCACTGGGGTCATACACAAAGGAAGAGACTGTTAAAATGTTTCAGAAAGTGAGGGAATCGCACAGTTGTGCCTGGGGCTGTGAAAGAAGTAATGGCTCAAGTATTAGCCAAGGTTTATTGGAAAGCTGCCTATAGTCAACACTTTCAAATTAGTTCTTTATCTAAATCCTAGACCTACTGCTCCTGCCCCTACAGCTAACAACCTTTGGATTGTTCTTTGAGCTCTCTCCTTCTTCTCTATCCCAATACTCTAATTTATCCCAAGATCTACTTCTGTCTTTTGAGTCCATCTCATCTCATGCCCACTATCTTAGCCTGAGACTATGACTCCATTATCATTGGGAATATCTGAATATGCTCTTTCCTTTTCTTCATAGAAAGCAAGTCCCAGATAAGCAGAAATGACTGAAAACTCACTGTCCTAATTCAACCTCTCACTGATGCTAACATTACCTTCTATAACTTCTATTGACTCCTTGTTTCCAGAATTTTGCACGTGGACCTTAAGAATATTGCTTAAGCCGGGCGCGGTGGCTCACGCCTGTAATCCCAGCACTTTGGGAGGCCGNTTAGAAAAGTAACACAAAATAAAATTAAATTAAAATGCCATGAACTTCATGAGAACCACAAAATTAATAATGAAAGGAATTTGTCATTAATCTGTTTCTTCATCAGGACCCAGATAAAGAGGTAGAATCAAAATGGCATTTATATCAACTTCACAATACAATGAATGGGAACACCCATTGAGCTTTATGCTGAAGTTCTTAGTTTGTTGTTTTAACGACTTTATTTATTATTAATAAGAAGACCATGTACGGGGAAAAAAATGAGAGACAACATTTAGAAAACTATAAATTTTAGATCGATAGAGGGATTGATGGATAGATAGATAGACAGATAGATAGACAGATAGATGCATACAAAATATCACATGTGGGCAGGCATGGTGACTTATGTCTGTAATCCCAGCACTTTGGGAGGCTGAGGTAGGAGGATTGCTTAAGCCCAGGAGTTAGGGGACAGTTTGGGCAACACAGTGAGACCCTGTCTCTATAAAATAATTTAAAATTATCTAGGTGCAGTGGGGTACACCTGTAGTTCTAGCTACTTGGGAGACTGAGGTGAGAGGATCATTTGAGCCTGGGAGACGGAGTCTGCTGTGAGCTGTGATCCTGCCACTGCACTCCAGCCTGGCTGTCAGAGTAAGACCTTGTCTCAACTATAGATAAATAGAAAGATAGATAGATAGATAGATAGATAGATAGATAGATAGATAGATAGACAGATAGAATATGTATGTGTGTATCTGTGTGTCTAATATATATATAGATTAAATGTGGAATATATGTAAAATATACATATATGCCATATGAAACATAGGAATGTATATGTGAAAAGTAAAATATCAAATATTTATTGTCACTTAAAATGGATACTTTTCTTTTATAATTGACCATAAAAGATGACCAAAATACTAAAACGGGGTTAATTTAAAACAATTGAGTTATCAAAATAATTGTTGATCTATAATGATGAGTATTTCCCTGAAAATATTTTTTGAAGTGGGAAAATTCTTGAACATGTTTTACTGGCTCTTTGAAAGTTTTATCTTTGCATATTTTGCCACCAAATTTAGAAAAGTGAGCAGCATAACATTATCACTTATGGTATCACAGTTATTCCTGTCATATTATGATTAGCCCTGATTGAAATGACATTTCCAACATGTACCAAAACTGTGAAAATGGTAATTACATTCTTCATTTACATGAGGTTATTCTTTTAGCCTACCAATTTGTTATACAAGTTGCATAGGCATCTTTCTGTGAAATAAAACAAACACTGAACTCTGTCTGCTTAGATTACTGTTATTATTTTGTACTAATTCCCTTTTGCTTTATTTCATTACAGACAACCTACAGAAAGGGGATAATTTCCTTTTACTTCATGCCCACCAACAATTATCAGATATAGGCAGATTTATGCTAATGGAAATAAAGGGAAAGTGCCTCGTCAAATTCATGTAGTTTGTATTAAACTGTTTTCTTTCTTTCAAAATAATGCACAGCATATGTATTCAGCAAGCGTGACTCTAGCCTCTATAATCCTGTATTATGTTGCACTTTTCCATAAATTACAGATATGTCAATAAGGTTCAAATTAGTTGAGTAATCTCTTCCTGAAAACATTCAGCCACAAAGAAAATTTCTCTTGGCATATAAAAGTCCACATTTCAAAGAGAAAGCCAAAATTCCTTGTGGGAGTTGCATGCTGTACCTATACAAACTATTAATTAAATTTCAGATATTTGAACATTTTCTATGAATCAAGCATAGTACTGGGTTAACAAGACTTAGTTTTGGGGATCAGTTCTATCTTGGAGAGCTGGGTGCTGGTTGTAGATCACTTACCCTATTTGAGATTCATTTTCTCAATATTTAGATGAAGATAATATTGCTGACTTCCTAAGCTTGTTTTCTCAAATATGTTGCTGCCTGTCAAAGAGTTTCATTAAGTGTATCACATATATTAATGTTACCTCACAGGATTATCAGGAGACCAAAAGAATATATGGGAAAGAAAAAATCTTTACAATATCATGCAAATAGAAGTGGTATCATTTTGTCGAATAAATTCACACATCCACATACAGAGCCACACAAACATGAATGCCACTAAGGCTGAGAGATTTCTCCACCTTCCCAGAAGACATATTGTATTTAATGTGTAATCATGTCCTTTTTTTACTTACATATTCACTACTAATCCCTCAGGGAAGAAACAAATCAACAAATACATACCATGAAATCAGAAGCATAAATTTTGGTAAATTTTATGAAGCTCATTAAGGTTTTTATTTCTGATTGAAATTGCTGTCACAGTTACAATTTTTATCCTTCTGTCATGTATCTGTAGATGCTATTCTAAAAAAGCCATTATGTATAAAAATACTTTCCAACCAACGTTTATCTATAAATCATAATTATAAATTAAAATAGTAAGAAAAGCCAAAGATGGTTAATTTCCTAGCTGAATTACTAGAAAACTTTGGCCCTCTGACCTTCCAGGGATTAAAAAGAAATCCAAAACGAACTTGCTTTCATTGTCATGTTAACATTGCTGCTTTTGACAAAATGGCAACATATGTTGCATATTTTCTGGCATTTTTCTTGCTACCAGTAAAAAGCTGGCAGCGATGTTATCCTTCTCCCAAATTTGGAGTCAGGGTTTCAGCAATTGTGACACAAGGGCCCAAAATATTTGGGGAGAATTGAAGGACTTCTAGAATTAGGTTCCTTAGGAAACACAATCATTGATCCTGTTGTAAACTAAAAATAAAATCCTTCGCCCATCACAAATGGAACAGACCCTCTCTTAGTCACTGAGACCCCAGAAAAACCTTAAAAACTCAATTCCTGGCAATGACAAGAAGGGAGGTCAGACACACTTTTTTATACCCCCTCCCTTTTGGAGTTTAGGCACAACTGACCAGCATTAATGTTATTGTAAAATAGAGAGCAAAGACTAACAAAATTGACTCTGTGACATTAAGATACCAAATTATAAACAGGACCTAAGGCCATGTCAGACAAAGGGTAAATCGCACACCCCTACAGGTTACTCTGACCCAGTGTATTGATTAACAGCCTTCCTTATCTTAACTTAAAACATTCCTTCCTGCCGACTCCAAATTTTTAGACAAACCTTTACTTCTTTAACCAATCACAAATTAAAGAATCTCTGAATCCACCTATGACCTGTGAGCCCCTGCTTCCAGATAACTCACCTTATTGGGCCTCACCAACATGTACCTTCCACGTATTGATTTATGTCTTTGCCTAAAACTCCTGCCTTCGTAAAATGTGTAAAACCAAACTGTAATCTGACTGCCACAGGCATACTTTCTCAGGACCTCTTGAAACAGTGTTCCCCAGGCGTCGATCATTCATACTGGCTCAGAATAAAGATCTTTACAATATTTTACAGAGTCTGGTTTCGCCATCAACACAGCCTAGTAATTCTCACTTTATAATTCAATATCACAAACAAAAATATGTATGCTTGGGCTTTCCACCTGCCTTTATTCTTTATTTTTCATAATGTTCCTCGGGACCTTTGGCAATGAGGAAAAAGGGAAGTTTGGCTGACCTTGAGGTCATCTTCAAAACTGACCACTTTTGCCTAAAATGTTCATCAGTGATAGTTCATAACCACGGTCATTTTCTGTGATTCTGGGATGCTCGCTATAGCACATTTCTCAATTCAGTCTACTCTAAAACCAGTACTTAGAAAAGCAGAGGAAATATTTTGAAACCAAGAAAGCAGTCCGGGAGTGGCCTGAGGGCACTGGGGTCATACACAAAGGAAGAGACTGTTAAAATGTTTCAGAAAGTGAGGGAATCGCACAGTTGTGCCTGGGGCTGTGAAAGAAGTAATGGCTCAAGTATTAGCCAAGGTTTATTGGAAAGCTGCCTATAGTCAACACTTTCAAATTAGTTCTTTATCTAAATCCTAGACCTACTGCTCCTGCCCCTACAGCTAACAACCTTTGGATTGTTCTTTGAGCTCTCTCCTTCTTCTCTATCCCAATACTCTAATTTATCCCAAGATCTACTTCTGTCTTTTGAGTCCATCTCATCTCATGCCCACTATCTTAGCCTGAGACTATGACTCCATTATCATTGGGAATATCTGAATATGCTCTTTCCTTTTCTTCATAGAAAGCAAGTCCCAGATAAGCAGAAATGACTGAAAACTCACTGTCCTAATTCAACCTCTCACTGATGCTAACATTACCTTCTATAACTTCTATTGACTCCTTGTTTCCAGAATTTTGCACGTGGACCTTAAGAATATTGCTTAAGCCGGGCGCGGTGGCTCACGCCTGTAATCCCAGCACTTTGGGAGGCCGAGGTGGGCGGATCACGAGGTCAGGAGATCGAGACCATCCTGGCTAACACAGTGAAACCCTATCTCTACTAAAAATACAAAAAAATTAGCCGGGCGTAGCGGCGGGCGCCTGTAGTCCCAGCTACTCGGGAGGCTGAGGCAGGAGAATGGCGTGAACCCGG
>NW_016813981.1:55548-64373 GCF_001698545.2 Rhinopithecus bieti
AAAAAAAAAAAAAAAAAAGAATATTGCTTAAATGATTCATTTTGGGCTTCTAACTACTGGTATTGAGTTGTGACTGCTTACTGCAGGCAGCTTTCTGTCCCACTTATATATTAGTATTACTAGGAGAGCATTAAACAAATAAAACACACACAAAAATCAAAAATATAGATTCCCAGGCTCCATCCCAGATCAATTAAATTGGAATCTTTGCAAGGTTTGAACAAGATGGAGACAATTTTAAGTCTTTCCATGTTTTTCTGGTGTATAAAAATATTTGAGAATGACTAAACTGTGTAAGATAGGACCCCAGCTCCACACATTGATAGAAAAAAAACCTTTAATCCTCTGGTTGGAATTATCCCGTTTGTTATAAACACCGAATATTCTTATTATATATTGAATTCTATTAATTATTATTTTTGTCATCCAAACTCATCTTCTGCTGATCCATCTGACCTTTTATGTGAAATCACACAGATTTCTCCTTTATATCTGGAACCCAGCATGGAAATTAATAGTTCCTGGCCTTTGTACATAGTTTTTCCTTAGCTTGGAATGATCGGCCCCTTGGCTGACTAATGGATTATTATTCATCCTTTAAGGCCCAGGTCAAGCATCAGCTTCATTAGGACAGGTTTTTAGACTTTCCTACATCCCCTGAGCTGCCTTGGCATGTCATTCCTATTTTTACCAAAACAGTCTCCAGTAATAGGGTAACACGTCTGTAAGTACAAGTTACTGAGTACATGGTTCTTTCCTCCCTGTGCTCCTAACACACAGCAAAGAACATGGCATATAATATTTTGGTGGATGTTTTAGAATGAGTGGATGAAAAAATGAGTCGATACTTTAAGAGTAACTACTTTAAAAGTAGTTGAAAAAGATATTTAACAGTCATTGTACTTTTACTAAGTGCCAGGTATCCTGCTGAGGACTTTATGCACATTATTTCACTAAATCCTCAAAACAACCAAAAGTAAAAGGTGCCACTAGTATCCCCATTTTACAACTAAGGAAACTCAGAGAGGTTGTCACTCAACTTAATTATCAAGGCCCCTACAACAATATAACTTTGCATTTTGTACCACAAAACATTTTCCCAGGAAATAATGTTGTAAACTAATATACAGCATCGGGAAATTCCTGAAACTGCATTTACCTGAACTACACAGTGATCAAGTAGCTCCATCTTAAGACAATAAGTTGTTTATTTGGAGAAAAAGCTCCCTTTCATGGGACAATGGATTGTTAACATGATGAACTCCCTTATTCAACAGCTATTTATTCATCAAGACTTATTCTAAGAATCTGGACTCACTAGGTCCACCAACTCTTGTCTATTATATCTTGGATTTTGCCCAGTTTCAATCAAATCTCTGCATTCAAAGACCTTCTTTAAACCACTTGAACCTAGACTCCCCCAAAACTCTATTTAAAAAAAAAATCTACCTTCAACCTCTGTCTTCAGAGACCAAAGAGACCTAAGACCCAGTCAAGTGTTGATATTCATTACTGCACTATGTAAGAAACTCACCTTTGCTTAGTCAACAGGCTATTATGGCGGTTGTTTTGAGAAAGTAACAATTTACACTAATTATTGGCACTCAATCCCACAATCACGAATGAATTCCTTTCTAGACCTGGGTTCATGTAACTATCCTACACTGTCTTGGTTAGTAAAACAAAATTAGTTTGTAAGATTCCAATAGGTCTTACAATACCTGTGTTTTTAATATTTACAGAATTGTTTCCTAACTCTCAGACTCTTAAGGAGAAAACAGTGTCTACAAGATTATTTTAAATGTGCATTGATATGTGAAAAAGGAAGGTTTTGATATGAATGGATAAACTTTACCCTTTGAAGCCTCAAAGAATGAAGGGTGAGGGCAGAGTTGGGGGAGGAGATTAGTGTTGTCATGAATG
Source organism: Rhinopithecus bieti (assembly GCF_001698545.2). Lineage (NCBI taxonomy): Eukaryota > Metazoa > Chordata > Mammalia > Primates > Cercopithecidae > Rhinopithecus > Rhinopithecus bieti. The sequence goes on from NW_016813981.1 coordinate 57,472, forward strand.
GTGAGCTTTCAGTAACATTTGTGGGACGTGTTTCTCTTTTGTGCATTTGCTGCACTATGCATTGCTTCCTTAATATTATGATTTGATACCTTTTTAGACTTCCTGGACAGAGAACGATTTCCTAAAACAATAGCCAACACTTACTTGGTGTTTATTACATGCTAGACACTGTTCTAGAATTGTTGGCTCTTAGGTTGGAGGAATAAACGTGGACTGGATTATACAGGGAATTTTAAAATACTCTAATGGCCACAGAATGTATTTTGAAGGAAATTGAGGAAACTCTTGAAGAGTATTATCTGGGGAGGGCTTAATGAGATTTACATTTTAGAATATAACTTATTTATTTTACGGAGATTTGATTAAAATAGAAAGGAACGTACAGAGACATCAGTGGGACAGTTGTTGAACTTGAGAAAAGACAGACTATGAGTGTGAGAATGCGTGTGTGCACGCACACACACACAGTCTTACATGCGCTTTTTTGAGGATTAAAACATGAAAGGTCTGTTTCTGCTCTCAGGTCATTTTGAAGGCTATTTTGAGAAGACTGTAGATTATACAGAAAAATTTAAACCTCTCTGTGGTTAATATTTATATTATGACTTCTAATCTCTTGACTATAATTAGCCTTCATACCTTTAAAGCATGAATTGGCCTCTGTATTAGTCCTTCTTCACGCTGCTGATAAATACATACCTGAGACCGGGAAGAAAAATAGGTTTAATGGACTCACAGTTCCACCTGGCTGGGGAGGCCTCACAATTATGGCAGAAGGTGAAAGGCACTTCTTACATGGTGGCAAGAGAGAATAAGAAAGAAGCAAAAGCAGAAGCCCCTTATGAAACCATCAGATCTCATCAGACTTAATCACTACCACCAGAACAGTATGGGAGAAACCACCCCCATGATTCCATTGTCTTCCACCGGTCCCTCTCACGACACGTGGGTATTATGGGAGTACAATTCAAGATGAGATCTAGGTGGGAACACTGAGCCAAACCATATCAGCCTCTGTTTCTGTGGTGCATATTGGAGTATGAAGAAGTTAGAAACGAAAAAGTGGTTGGGGTGGCAAAAGGAAACAGAGACTATTAACAGCATCTAATTCTCAAATCAATCTGTAAAATCAGACAAATTTCTTTTGTTTAAAGGTATAAATAAGCAACCCACAAGGATCTAGGCATAGTTGTGATGGAAGGACTTAGCTTGAATAAGACAGACTAAGTGTCAAACCCTGGGGAGGGGAATAAGAGAAATAAAAATGCAAAGGTGCCCCGCCCCCCCTTTTTTTTTAAGACGGAGTTTTGCAATTGTTGCCCAGGCTGGAAGTGCAGTGGTGCGATCTCGGCTGACTGCAACCTCCGCCTCCCAGGTTCAAGTGATTCTCCTGCCTCAGCCCCCTGAGTAGCTGGGATTACAGGGACACACCACTACGCCCAACTATTATTATTATTATTTTTTTTTAAAGTACAGACAGGGTTTCATCATGTTGGCCAGGCTGGTCTCGAACTCCTGACCTCAGCTGACCCACCCTCCTCGGCCTCCCAAAGTGTAGGGATTACAGGCATGAGCCACCGCGCCTGGCTGGGGCCCTCTTTTTAACCAGACAATGTCCTACTTGTCCTCCATTCTCCCTCTGGAAAGTTTCCCCATGACAAATTTTGATTCTGTGCCCACCTCTTTTTTCCCACAGTCCTCTGTGTTTCTTAGAACTTACCGAATTGTGTGCAATTCTCTCTTGATTAATCTGCCTATCCCATTGAACATAACTCAACAATGAACAAAACTATATCTCAACAATGCCAAGCCACTAGCTCATGAGATGTTACTTGAGTGGATACATAAATGAATCAGCAAATAAAATAAGGAATCATGTATAAATGGCCTTAAACATCTAATTCCTTTTATTAATGACGTAAAATTTTGAAAAGTGTACCCTAATGTTCTTCTCAAAGCAGAAGGAGGAATTTCTCGATGAACTACATTTGGGAAAAGCTAGGTTAGACAAAATTCTGCTCTTTAAAGAAAAATAAAATTTTTTATTTGTTCTTGAGGAACAAAGTGCAGCTATGATCTCCAGTACTGTAGCCACTAGCAACTTATGGCTATTTACATTAATTTCTATGAAAAAAATTGTTATTCAGTTGCACTAGTCACATCTCAGGTGCTTGATAGCCACATATAGCTATTGCCTATTGTATTGAACAGCAGAGATATAGAATATTTTCATCATCAAGCACAAAGATCTATTGGGTTATGTTGACTGCACTGATCTAGACAGGCTAGTATTCCTGTGCTCGCTTCAGCAACATATAGACAGGCTAGTATTCCTGAAAACGATCTTTGGAAAGCCCTAATAGAGTACATTGTTAATGAGATTACTCAATAATTTTTGGACTGCAAATTGTAATACAACTCTGCCATATTCTTTACTGCTTAATTCATAATGATTCCATTTAGACTGAAAATAAAGCAGGTCATTGCTTTTCAAATGTAATGTTCATTTATTGAGTACCTATTATATACAAAATATCTTTTATGGTTGGAATTTGATAAGAATAATTATAAGATAAAAGTAATCAAAACAAAAATCTTGACATAACTACCTCATGGAAGATGTTATATGAGCTAGTTTAAAACCATTGTATACTGCTTTGATCTCTACTTTTGGCAATTTCTAATTGGGAAGAGTCATTCTAAAAGGTAATTTGCCATACTTTATTTTAATCCAGTCATTTGGATGGTTCTAGAAATTTCACGGGGGGAAAAAAATACCAATTTAGGAAATGAGAGTAAGATTTTTTAGATTCATGTTCTCAGACAATTGAAACAATAAACTTAGATAACATCAAATTAAGAGGATGTTTATAAAATTGAATAATAAGAATGGCTAAAGGAATTTAATTAGATCAAGGTAAATATTCTCCTGGCAAATACAGAAACAAATGCTCCAAGTTTCATTTATGTCTGAAGGCAAAATTCAATTTAACTTTTGAATTTACCAAAGAAATTTAGAAAGAGGATTTAAAAGCTACTTAGGAGGTGGTAATAAAACGGTTTTATTCTTGACTCTTCTGAGTTTTCCCAGTATTTTGTAACCACATATTTTTTCTTATAATTAAAATTTTTTGTGTGTGTGATTTTCTCAACTGAGCACCTCTTGGGAACAATGACATAAAATACTTAACATTGTCACACTCTTTATTCATTGCTTCTCCATTATGTTAATGTTCACTTTCCAAAGGACCATTATTTCCATTTATTCTTTCTCCTTACCCCATAGCCATCCCCATACTGGTCTCATTAGTCAGATTCCAAAAATGATTCTTTTTGCCCTTTTCAAAATTTGTGTCTTAATGTCTTTTTTTGCTCTTTTGCTATGTTGTGTTTTCTGGGTTTTCAGCTTCTTTGATTTCTGCTTGTTCTACCACAGTATAAGAGAAAAGAAGTCAAAAATATAATTTTATAAATGTAAAGCCATGAACTTCATTACGATTATAGTGTGAGAACATGCCAAAGCTTTAGAGGGAATTACAAGGAATGCAGGAGTTGGCCCAAACAGAAAGCCAAAGACTGGGATTCTTTCCTTAATAAGCCCCCCGACTTTCCTTTTGTTTTTTGACAGAGTCTCCCTCTGTTGGAGAGCAATGGCGTGATCTCAGCTCATTGCAACCTCCGCCTCCTGTGTTCAAGTGATTCTCCTGCCTCAGCCTCCCGAGTAGCTGGGGTTACAAGCGCCCGTCACCATGTCCGGCTAATTTTTGTATTTTCAATGGAGATGGGTTTTCGCCATATTGGCCAGGCTGGTCTCAAACTCCTGACCTCAGGTGATCCACTAGCCTTGGCCTCCCAAAGTGCTGGGATTACAGGTGTGAGCCACTGAATCCAGCCCCGCCCTTTTTTCTGAGCAGTTATTTTAGAAAACTTTCCATTTTAAATGTATTCTCTGTCCCTTTGAGATGTAAATCTTCTACATCCCTGGAATGTCTTTCTCAAGCACCTGGAAGCCATTCTTTTAAAATCCAATCATCAAGAAAGATAACATCCTCAATTCTCAGTCTCTGTGGGAGGGTTGGAGTCTAATTTTGATAAGCCCAATCACCTTGACCGACCTTCCCCCAACTATCTTCCAGTGCTTTTGCTCCAGCTCACCCTAAGGTTTAAAACCTCTCCTGCCTTTTGTTTCAATAAAGTTGAGTATACTCTCTTGCCCCTTTTGCAATAGTCTTAACTGATATTACAATAGCTTTAAATAAAGTTTTCCTTGCCATTTTTAACAAATGCCTGGTGCAATAGCCGCTTTGACCAAAAGAGACAGAATAAGATTGCAAAGTTAGATACAATATTAACTAAAGTCCTAGGGGGCAATGAAACTGCAACTTTTGATAATCCCTGCTGAGGTGCTAAGTAATAACTGAGCATTTGCTGGTGTTTAAGATAAAACCCTTGCTAGGTCCATTTGCATTTCAGTGGGGGGAATTCCTGAGACCCTAGTGGCTTCTGCATTCAAATCAGTTAGGGGGCATTGATTTCTCCTTTGGGGAGACTCTGAAGATGTCCCTTCGGAAGAGTTACTAATCCTTGTTGAGGTCTCATTAATTAATATCTTGCATGAGGAAAGCCAGGACGCTTGGACAATGCTTTCTACTGATCATTTCTATTGCGGGCTACAAAGGGGGGTGTATAATGGCCACAGTAGGGAGCAGTGAAGTCAAGGACAGATCCTTATGAAATTAGAAGTTTGCAATATAGGAGTATGTGGTATGTAATAAATAATTGAGTCACATGAGTGCAATTCAGTATATTAACACATATTGATTAACTCTATTTCACAGCAGTCCTAAAAGTTTGGTATCTTCTCCCACTTTGCAGATTTAAGAAATTAATCCAATTTAGTGAGTATTGGGCTTCTCTACTGTGTTTCCTTGTCCAACATTTTCCCCCTTCTTTTGTTATTACCATGTAGTTCAAGTGGAACTGATTCTCTCTGGTTGTTATGCAGATAACTGTTCAATCTGAATATTCTATCACACTGGCCACCGTGATTGGTTCAGGGATGGACATATAAGGCCAATGAGAGCCACACTTGGGATTTTTGTTGGAGATTTAGGAATGCATGATGTCTTTTTCTGACTCTAGTGGCTAAGACAGTAGAATCTAAGACTAGAGAAGACAGGGGTCATCTTTGCCTACCTAAAGAATAAAGCCAACACCAAGGAAAGACGTGGAAAAAAAAGAGAATGTTTCAGTTGTCATCACGTGAACCTCTAATCTAAATCCAGACATGCCTAAAAAGCCAGGCTATCCTTGGACTTTTCAGTTTGTGAATCAAAAAAATCCCTTTCTATGCTTAATCACTCCTTGATCTCGGTTTTCTGTCACTTGCAACTGAAAGAATCTTGATGAAAACAGGCTCAGAGAGTGTTAAGGGCTGAATATTTGTGTCCTCCTAAAAAGACAAATCCAATATGATCAAGCAGTATTGATAATTTTCTTTCTAAAGATTTAAAAAATTTCCTTTGGCAGTTTTCTAATACCATGTATGCAATAACTAAGTTACTTGACTTTTTTCATGAATTTCTAGATTTCATCAATTCTAAGATGTGCATTTTGCTTGTATTTTACCATCTCCAAAATTGGGTATATCTTTTACGATTGCTATAAGAAAGCATTGTGTCATAGTTTATTAGTACAGATATTTACTGTGTCTCTTACAATATTCGGTATCTTATATTCAGTGCAATGAGTGCCTAGATATAATTTAAGAAGTTTTCTATTAAGGGAAAAAATATACAAATGATGACAATGTTTTCCACTTATCAAAATAAACTTTTGTAATTGTGTTCAGTTTCTTCAAGTACACATATTTTACATTCTTACATATCCCATTTATGCTATATATAGTTCTATCTTAGTTCCAATTCACACTTCCTGTAGTTTCCTTTTCTCTCTGCTGTTATGGCTTTTCATAACTCCTGTCTTTTTTTCATCATCTCATTTTATTAAAATGTATTTAAATTTATTAAGCTGTTTTTACATGATTATCTTCATAATTTTATTCATAAATATTGAACACTTTCAAAGGAAATAAAGTTATGACTTCCAAAACTTCAGAAAAAATAATTTTAAAAAATATGCAGTGAAATAAGCTGCTTGATCAGTACTTGACAAGGGGTTTCTGAAACCTTCAAACTCAATTGAGTTACTTCAAAAGAACATTAGAAAAACATATGCGGCATCATTAATTCAGTCATTAATTCCTTTGGAGAGGAGTTAACCAGATAAAGAGGTTAGGATGGAGGTTCCAAATAGATTGAATAGCACAGACACCAGTACAACAGCATGAAACAAGAAAGCTTTAAAAAATTAAAATAGTTCTCTTGCTGACATGAAAGATGAGTAGGGGAAAGTACCTTGAAGGGGCACTAAAGTAGCAGCTACAGGAGAGACGGTAAAGCGCTTTTGTGCTATAACACAATTTAAATATTATCTGGAAAGCTAGAAAAATCACTGAAAGATTTTTAAACAGGGGATAACAAGTTCACATTTATATTTTATAAATATTAATTTCTTTTTTTTTGAGACGGAGTCTCACTCTGTCACCCAGGCTGGAGTGCAGTGGCGTGATCTTGGCTCACTACAATATCTGCGTCCTGGGTTTAAGCGATTCTTCTGCCTCAGCCTCCCAAGCAGCTGGGACTACAGGCATGCACCACAACGCCCAGCTAATTATTGTATTTTTAGTAGAGACAGGGTTTTACCATATTGGATAGGCTGGACTCGAACTCCTGACCTTGTGATCCACCCACCTCGGCCTCCCAAAGTGCTGGGATTATAGGCGTGAGCCACTGCACCTGGCCAAAAATATCGATTTCTTTTTTTTTTTTTTTTTTTTTTTT
>NW_016813981.1:64553-72312 GCF_001698545.2 Rhinopithecus bieti
TTTTTTCTTTTTCTGGAGACAGAGTCTTGCTCTCTCACCAGGCTGGAGCACAGTGGCGTGATCTTGGCTCAGGGCAACCTCTGACTCCTGGGTTCAAGTCATTCTCCTGCCTCAGCCTCCCGAATAGCTGGGATTACAGGCGCCCACCACCACGCCCAGCTAATGCTTGTATTTTTAGTAGAGATGGGGTTTCACCATGTTGGCCAGGATGATCTCGATCTCCTGACCTCGTGATCTGCCTGCCTCGGCCTCCCAAAGTGCTGGGATTACGGGTGTGAGCCATCATGCCCGGCTTCCCATAAATATCAATTTCTAAGCAGAGAGGAATAAAAATGTCTCACAGCTGGATTGGAGGGAATTAAACATGTGAGAATTAATGAGAGATTAGACTACAACGTAGGTAGTAATGGACACTGAGGATCTGATGATCTGGTTTACTATCAACCCACCATCAAAAGTATATGGATTCTATTGCCTCTAGGTTTCCCATCACCCCCAACCAAGTGAGTCATCTTCGTCAAAGAGATATTAAGGTTGAATTCAGGATGTCTGTCATCCTTAGTTTAACAAATCAGTGCCAAAACTGTAAGTATCCCCTCTCCAACACACTCATATACATACACTTTTACTGCATTGACATTTCCATAATGCTCTGTTATTCATTCATTCATTTATTTATTCATATTCTGTGCGCACACACACATCTCATAGCTCAAATTCTTTCACTGTACCCTTTGATACAATATTTCCATACTTATATAACCGCTCTAAATCCTCAGCATCCCCTTCTCTTGTTGGTATTCACCCAATAAAACCTAGCTCTCCTCTGTGATTATCGCTTCTTCTACAGCTATCTCAGGTGGTGCTTATTTACTTCCTCATACTTTTTGCATTTCAGAGATAGAGACTGGGGTTGATATTCTTCCTTCCTATTATACCTCCTAAATAATAATTCATCCATTCTCTTCTCCACAATCCTGCTGTTTTGAAATGCATACCAGTTGGTTCTATAACTCTTTTGCCCTCTCGTGCATTTTCATGTCTATTCTGATTCCAGGAAGCTTTGCCGTCAGGTCTATGGATTTCCTTCTCACTCCAAGCTCTGCCATTGTCCTTGGTGTTCTCAAGATATATAACGATAACCCATCATAACCCTATGAATGTTCATCAGGATAGATTACAAAACTGTCATGACTTTTTAAATAATAAAGTTTCATTTTCTCACTCAAGCTACATGTCTACCATGGGTTAATTGAGGTTTATGTTTTATGTCTCCACACACCAAGATCAAAGTTTGATCTCAATTAAATCACCACAAACTCAGATAAGCCTCCCCTGATTTCTCAAATCATCAAGTAAATACCACCTGGTTATAATCTCACATACAATCATGTATCTTTCCTCTTTAACAGATGTTATTTTTGCAATTTTACATTTATCTGTGTGATTTCTCATTGGGTTTCTTGCCCATTTCTCTGTGAGTTCTATGAAGGCAATGGCCGTGTGTGGTTTTGCTCACCCTAGGTTCTTCAACGATTAGCACAGTGAGCAGCATAGACATTCAATAAGTACTCCTTGTATTAAATAATGGGTAGGGGGACGAATAGTTGAATGGATAAATGGTAAGGACATTGGTTGTACACATACAGGCCCTGAAGAATGGAAGGTTTTAGGGAAGAAGTAATACACTCTAGCCTTTGAATGTGAGATGTCTATGGAAAATCTAAGAGTAGGTGAACAGTAGGCAGGCTAAAGCTGGAGAGTGAGTTGTGGCTTAGAAATACAAATTTGTAAATTATCAGAATATGAGTAGTCATTGATTTAAAAGCAGTAAATGCTTATATGATAGACTGGTTGCATCGAGGGCCACAATTCATGATCCCCTTGTATCCATGATCCCAGTGCAATATGATTTTGTAACTCCTCCCAAGAGTAAGTAGTCTGTTTTCCTACCCTTGAAGCTGGGGTCGTTTGTGACTTTTTTGGTCAACAGAAAGCATCTGAATTTTACATGGTATGCCAGTTCTGAGCCTAAACATCAGGAAGCTTCATATCCTTATATTTCGTTATACTGTTCTTCTTGGAACACGGCCTCTCTAGACAAAAATAAAATAAAAACATGAGCTACTCTGTGAAAGATCAGACCATGTAGAGGAGAATCCAGTTTTACCAAGTGAGGCCATACTAGACTAGCCTATATATAGATAGCCACAAAACATGTGAGAGATTCCAGGCAAAATAAATAGTACTTTCTATTCACCCATAGTTAACAGTAGATGCATAAGGAAGTCCAGCTGATTTATAAACTCATGATCAAAATTTGCTTATTGTCTTAACCTACTGGCTTTTGGAATAGTTTATTATAAAGCAAAAGCTAACCTATATCATGTAAGGGATAAAATGCTACGAGAGCGGGACACGGTGGCTCACGCCTGTAATCCCAGCACTTTGGGAGACCAACACGGGCAGATCACCTAAGGTTAGGAGTTGAAGACCAGCCTGGCCAACATGGTGAAACTCTGTTTCTATTAAAAATACAAAAATTAGCCAGACATAGTGGCAGGCACCTGTAATCCCAGCTACTTGGGAGGCTAAGGCAGGAGAATCACCTGAACCCAGGAGGCAGAGGTTTCAGTGGGCCGAGACTGTGCCACTGCACTCCAGCCTGGGCAAGAAGAGCGAAACTTCGTCTCAAAAAAAAAAAAAAAAAAAGCTACAAAATAGTGGGAACCATTTTAATTTTGAAATTTCTCTAATCTTTTCAAGTGTAGGGAAAATTTCAAACATATGCAAAAGTAGAAAACACTACACAACTCCCATATACCATTATCCAACTTCAGCATTTATCAACATAGTGCTTATTTAATTTCATCTGTATCCCTACCCATCACACTAACCACACCCTGATTCTTTTGAAACAAATTCCGGACATCATACATCTCTTTTTTCAAAGTCATTTTAAGTACATATTTTAGAAAAGACAACTTGAATTATCTGAGGAAGAAACTCAATGCTCTGCTAGAAGTTTGCTAATGTGATTAAAAGGTATATAAAACAATTTCATTAAAATTCATTCTTAAATAAGCTTGAATTTCAAAGGGCCAGAAAGGAAAGAGAAAGCTGAAAAATAAACACTTCCTGAGTAATAAAGGGGCAGTGTTGGCCCTGTGGATATTCATGTAGGTATCACAATCTATTTATTTAGAATCAGAAAAAAAAGAGTTGCCATTGAAGCAAAGAGAAGTAAGAAATCTGACACTCATCTGACTTCCAGATGAGACTCAAGGCTTTCTTGAGGGGAAAAAAAAAAAAAACTAGAAAATTGTTATTTTCCATAAGATAATTAGTACATATACTGGAGGGGACGGGCAGGTATGTAACTCACTACCAAGTTCCAATGACCTGAGGATTTTCTCACAATGAAGTGTCCAATAAGTGTTTGCCTGTAGAGGAGGAGGAAACTCTTGTTGGCCTAGACACAGAGGAGGTTTAATGAGGCAGAAATAAAATTACACATTTCATTCTCCCTCCAAGTACATTATTCCCTCAAAATAGGCATTAGAGTTAAGTAATTTAGTTAATTGTAATGTTTTAACAAAGACAGTTTTTTTGATAGAGAAAAAATTAGTGCATTCAGTATGAAGTACGGATAATAAGAAACAAAGTTGCTCACTAACTGGCATCTGTTCAAATATAGGTGTGGGGAAAATGAAAGGTCTTTGATTGACTAGATTTACTCATTCATTAATAATAATCAACTTGGTAGGTCTTAGGGTCCAAATACTTTATGTAATTTCTATTTAAAAGTTAAAATTTTGTACAAGGCTTACTGACACTTTGGTTTGTGTAACATATGCAAAGCTTCTTTCATGTTTACTCCCATTTTTTTCATGAGATACTCTGAGAGATTAAGAGTATCATCCAAGATTCATGCAGTTAGAAATCTAGATCTAGGAAGTACTCCAGGTCTTCTGGTTAGAGAGTTTTTATACTGCTGTATTATAATACTTTTCTATAATAGATACAATTATAAAGAGACTTTAATATAGGTTTCACATTTATAATAAAACTTTTACATTGTTAAACACACACATTTTACATCATCAACATCTGTCTACTCTCTGGAAAGTCATCAATCATAATTTACCCCTAACATTTAATACATGGTCAAATCTTATTAAAACAATGGCCTAGTAGCACTCCTGAAATTCCCTGGATTACCACTATCATGACCTAAGTCCAGACCCTCAACACCTCCCACCTTGTTAGTTCTTCAGCTGATTATGTCAGTGCCCCCCCCCCACAAACGCCTACTGTATGAAGGCTGCTTCTTACAAATACTTGACACCCTCAGTCTGATGGCTTTTGTCTGGCCCTGAGACCAACCTTGGTCTGCATGAAGGGCAAGCCAGAAATGCTAGAGAACTAAGATTCCTAGTAGAAGAAACCCTCAATGAGGAACAGATAGGGAGCTGGTAGAAAAACAACCCAGTTTCCTCTCACTTTGGGTATAACTCTGAGAGTATGTCTACGTTGTCTCACAGAGTTTTCCAGTGAACCTTTTCCAGTTGCTGAAAGGGATAAAACAGCTTTATAATACATACTTTATTGGCTTCCCTTCTCTGCTACATCTTACTTCCCCATTCCTCTAGTGATGTTTCCTTGGGGTTTGATTCTAGAGGAGTCCAATCGAAGACAACTCTGTAGTTACATGCTGCTCTCCAAGCCCTCCATTCAACAACCCCACACACTGCTGCTAAATGACCTCCCCAAAACTCAAATCCAATTTTTGTCATCCATCTGATTAAAGTTCTTCATTGTCTCCCTGAACCTTTTGTGTAAAGTTTCAGCTCTTTTGTTTTGTACATAAGACCATGAACTGATCCTTTCCAACTTCTCCGAAAATGACCCAAGTCATGGAAACTTTACTTTAGTCATGGACAATTAGAAGGATATATAATGATTGTAGTCATATAAAATCTTACCAGCTAGGATCTCCTCCAAATCTCCTTTTTCATCTCCTTGTTTCATCGAACTAAGTTTTACTTCTGTATCAGAACTCAATATTTAAATCTCCAAAAGCCTTAACTGATTTTCTTCTGATTCACACATCACATCTATGTGCCCATTACACTCTGTTCTTTTCTCTATTGTAACCTCTGTCATATCAGACATTAAATGTTGAGTGACTTAGCTTTCTCTCTTGAAAGACTGTAAGATTCCTAAGAACAGAGACTTTGACTCTTGGTCATCACCTGGCCAAAAAGAACTCTCATAAAGGAATCATTAGATAATTGTCTGAATGACTGAATATCTAGAATAATTTTCTTTATGACATTTAGGCCGTCCTGGATCACTGTCTTCAGGTCCTAAGAAAAAAAAAAAAAATCAAACACCTGAAACTGAGATTCTATTCTTGGGTACTTCCCAAATCTATCCAAAAGTTTCCTTTCTACCTTCTGTTTCTTCCCATGCACCACTTTGTACTTTTCACTCCAGCCACATGTATCTATTGCTTTTCCCTTCTGAAGCTCTTTTCCTAAATCACCATGGCTGGCCACTCCTATTGTATAAAATAAAATGCCCTTTCAATTTCTCTGTGAAGAAAGATCTATCTCGTGTAGCCTCAGAGACCTATCTTCTGTGTATCCATCCCTGAGTCTCTCTGGTTGCAATAGCTCTTTGTCACCATATTTCTAATAGCATTTGCCATACAGATAATTTTTTATAAATCTGTCTGTTTTCCTGGTTGACTGTGGCATCTTCAGGCCAATTTGTGTCTTGTTTATTTTTATTCCTGTGTGCAGAAAAACATCCAGGCCTGATGTGTAGTCGATGTTCAATAAATCTTTGTTGAAAGTACAAACGGAAGACAACATTTCAGTTGAATTACATTTATTAAAAAGTATGTGTGTTTATATATATATATATATATCTCCATGAATATTGTCTAAATAATGTTAATGCTGGATACTTATACACAATGTGAATATTTACAGTCTGATATTTGATAATCAAACACTACTAATTAATCAATTTTAAAGAAAACGGTAGCTATGTGGCAGAAAATAACATTTTTATGTGACTAGCAGGAAAAGTATCTGAAGATGGACATAAATCTCCCCTAACAGGAAAGTCAACCCAAAGGTAACAATGAAAACATGTAATGACAAAAAATATATTGAGTCTTCTGTTGTGTAAAGGCACCAATAAAAACAATAGTTCTTTTAAGATCTGAGATCTAGTTACTGCTCAGAGTAAACAAGTAGATGGTTCCACATTGAAACAAAAGAGAGAATTCAAAGCCGCCAAATTTATAGCCTCCTTAGACCATGGGAGCCACAAACAACTCTTACTGATGAGGAAATTGTGGCAATTACAAAAATTGTCAAGGGAAATGTATGATAACATATAAAAATTTCATGGCTTGACTTTAAGATCAGAAATTAATATTCATGATAAACGTCAGAGTCAAGGACGCAGAGCTTTGCACTCTAGAGTTAAAGGTCTGAGACTCTAATTTTAGNTATAAAAATTTCATGGCTTGACTTTTAGAATCGAAATTAATATTCATGATAAACGTCAGAGTCAAGGACGCAGAGCTTTGCACTCTAGAGTTAAAGGTCTGAGACTCTAATTTTAGAGTAGTCATTAAGTACTGTTTAGACAAACAAAATGTTATTTCCTCCAGGGGCCGATTAGGGTAAAGAGAGAACTGTCATATTCACCTAATTAATGAAAACAACATTCAGAGATCAAGCAAGTTTGATATTTTCAAATCTCTACTTTGTAAGCCAAAGCCTCTGAACAGACATCCAATGGCAGCAATTTTCATTAGAAGTATAACTTCTTGGAAACACCAGTTTAGAAACTAGAACAACACTTTTATTCTTTTGTACAAGCTATCTACATGAGATTTATACACTGTGTCAACAAGGTTAACACACAGGCTGTTATTCTGCACAATATTGGTTTCCGTAATTAAGAACTTTTCAGAAGGTTGGCTAATCTGCAGTGCTTATTCATTTGAAGATCAGAGCAGAGGAATCTGGAAGGCACCCTGCTATAACTTCACTACCAATAATTCCATTAGTAAATTCAATTTAACCTAAGAGGTTAATAGTCTGCATTTAAAAAGCCCTCAAACTTTAACTGTAGAGTGCATCTGTCACATTTTTAGAAGGAACATGTGTCCTTTATATTCAATCTCCTGATGTTTTGGGAAGAGATATATACCTTTTTTCCATTCACTTTCAATCATTAACTCTTGACACTCCAACATGTGCTAGACACTGTGTTAGGTGCTGGATGTCCACCATCAAGAGACTATTACAACAAGATTATATAAAACACCATGTTGACTTTGAATTAGTATGGGCTATAACTCTCTTAAAAGGATCATTGTCTTAGTCCATTTTTTCATGTTGCTATAAAGAACTACTTGAGGTTAGCTAGTTTGTAAAGAAATGATGTTTATTTACTTTACAGTTTTCAAGGCTATACAAAAAGCATGGCACCAGTATCTGCTTTTGTTGAGGAACTCAGGCTGCTTCCACTTATACTGGAAGGCAAATGAGAGCAGAGATCACATGATGAGAGCAGAAGTAAGAGAAAAAAGGTGGATGTGCAGGGCTCTTTCAAAGCACCAGCTCTCCTGGAAACTAAGAGAGCAAGAACTCATTCACTGCTGACGTAGGCTATTAATCTTTTCATGAAGGATACACCGGAATTACTCAAACTCACATTACTAACAACTGAC
>NW_016813981.1:74697-78518 GCF_001698545.2 Rhinopithecus bieti
AAATTTGACTTGTTCACTCCATAGTCATGGCTCTTACAGAACAGTCTTTTATGACCTTCATGAGAGAAAATTGATAGATCCAGATCTATAATTGTGAGATATAATGAAATTAGTGAAATGCTCATTTAAGTCTTTATTTTATAACTTCAGATTCCGTATAATAAAACAGTTACTCAATGGATACTTGCCTGAAAGTCAGAAATGTCACTGTAAAATCAACATAAATATAGGCCAGAGTCAACTGATGAGAAAAGCCATAACTATTCACCAAAGATTTAAAGAAGGTGAATATAAGCAGGTTATATGTATTCTAATCATAGCTGGCTGGCTATTATTTCCAGGGCAATGAGAATTTTTCTGGAAACCACAACTTAAAATATTTGAAAATGCAGGAAATTTGCCAACTTATTCTTCAGAATGCCAGTGAGGTAATCCTACAATTGGTTGTGAGTGTGACTTAGAATCTGAGTAGAGGAAATAGCTGTTGAGGGCAGGATGCTTGTGTATGTATTGGGGGTAGGTATGGTGGTATTTAGAGTATTAACACGTCTTAATACTTTCAAAAATGGTAAAGGATGGCTATGGAAATTAAAAAAAAAATACAAAGTTGTCCAAAAATATACATTACTCATTCTACAAATACTGATAGAATACTTACCATGTACAAAACAAAAATAGGATATTGAGTCATCTCAGTATGTGTGAAGGGATACTTTTGGCTCTTACAAAAATGGCTACTAATTTACCCTCAATATCTGTCCTCCTTCTTCAGTGTAGCAAATGCTTTTGGCATCCCACCCAGAATTTCTTCACCAGTTGTACTCATCCTCTAGCTGCTGTGGGTACTAGCTGGTCAAGGCTCATACCTGCACCCTTTTCTTGATAATCACCTTGGTATGATAAGAACCACTTGGATAGAGATACCTGTGACTTCCAGGCTTGCTTCAATGTGGGATTAAACTCTGATGCAATTTATGCACCACAGCTCCCTGTGGGAACAGGCTGAAGCTAGACTTGAAAACACATCTCTGCATGGCTTCTTCCCTGCAGGTTTTTTTCTGAGAACACTCTCTTCATAGCTCACTTGCACAAGAATCCCTGCCTTAGGCTTTTCTCTTAGGAAAATCAATTTAAAATCCTTAAAATAGTAGTATTTTATCAGGCACATGGGTATTACTAACAAAAACTACATACCCAAGCCATCACTGCAGCTTGGTGTAATTAAGTGAACAAGTTCTGGCCTATGAATGTAAGTAGAAGTGACATAAGTAATCTCTGGGACTTGTTGTTAAAGGTGGGAAGGATCATGTGCTTTGTGAGCTTATAATAGGATAGATATGATGGACGGAGTTTCATCTTGGGAAAATAAGGATGAAGACTATACCCTATAGAGGGCAGAATCCTGAGGCCTAGATAATTAGGCGGCCAATATATCCGCTCTGAAATGCTTGCATTTGGACTTTTTCTTGACAAAGTTCTCTCCTGTTTAAGCCACTGTTATTTCTAAGATTCTTGTTATGCACAAAGCCACTCCCAAACTGTGACAACTAATCAAAAGATTTTACTCTGTTCAGATCTCAGTGATCATATATATATAACAAGGGATGCAAAGATGCAAAGTTACACCTTTGCCCTTAAGATGATCTAAGGGAAAGACTAATAAGCAGACCATCAGAGAACCTAGAAAGTACCCCCAAACTCCTTCCTTTATTTATTGAAATGCTCTATGGGAGACCAGTGATGGGGTAACTTTATTTACATGTTTCCGCATCTAATAGCTTAAAGTATAGGCAATTTTATTTCTCAGAGCTTGAGTTGTTTTGGTAAAAATGTTTAGGTTTGTATTGAAAAGCATTAAGATAGGCTTCTTGCTGTCTCTTTTACTTATTTCCCATAGCAACATCCAATGAAGCTCAAAATATATCCAATCAAGTGTCATCTCTCATGGATTTTTTCTTCCAAAAATGACCTTGAATCTGTTTTATTTTCTTTGCCATTTCTACCATTAATACTCTAAACGTAGGGCCCCCGTTGCCTTATGCCTCATTTATTGTAAAAACTACTTGTCTGTTTTCCATTTGCCAATTTCTCTAGTTTCATAGAATTGCTGTTAAGGTACTTCCAGGAAAACTGCTTTCAGTTTTCCGTTCCCTGCTAGATATTTCTTGGCGGTTAGCATTTTTTACCATTATTTACAGTCATCCTTCTATCAACTACAGAAAGCCAATTGTCTAACAACACTGATCTACTTGCTTTATCAGGAATATATCGTGGCTTTTTCTTTGTTAATAACAACACTTGCTACTGTTGGCATTGCTGTTTGCCATTTGCAAGGCATTTTCTAGTTCAGGGGTCAGCAAACTATGACCCACAGCCCAAATCCGTCCCACCACCTGTTTTTGTAAATAAAGATTTATTGAAACACAGCCATGTCCACTCATTTATATCTTGTGTATGGATATTGCCTGGCTATTACAACATAGTTGAGTAGTTGTAATAGAGACTACATGGCTTGAAAAATCTAAAATTTTTTACAATTTTACTTTATTTTATTTATTTATTTTTTGAGATGGAGTCTCACTCTGTTGCCCAGGCTGGAGTGCAGTGGTGCGATCTCGCTCACTGCAAGCTCTGACTCCCAGGTTCACGCCATTCTCCTAAGCCTCAGCCTCCTGAGTAGCTGGGACAACAGGCACATGCCACCACGCCCAGTTAATTTTTTATATTTTTAGTAGAGACGGGGTTTTACCCTGTTCGCCAGGATGGTCTCGATCTTCTGACCTCGTGATCCGCCCACCTCGGACTCCCAAAGTGTACAATATTACTGTTTATAGAAAAAGTCTGCCAATTCCTGTTTTCATTCATTATTTAATTTTTCTTGTTGTAGTCCCCGTGAAAGCTTTCTAACAGAAATCTTTCCCAATTACAATTTCCCTACCCATGAGTTTAGTCTTCAAACTACTGCTCAAATCACAAGTCCTTCACAGGCTCTTTAACCAGCCCCTTTTTGTCTTCTCTACATTCAATGAGATTTTTACTCATTTTTTTACTTTATGACCATACACAAAATTAGATTTAGAAAGACCCTTGAATAATCTTAACTTCCTATTCTGTTTCACTGATCTCAAATAAGTGATTACTTTATCACTTATCCCAAATTTTGCTGATCAGCAGCTACTACTTTATGAAGCCTATTCAATTTCTCTTCACTAAATGCATCAATATTAGCAGTTAACATTTTATTTTTTTGGAGAATAGTTTTTTTTTTTTTTTTACAAATAAAGAACAAATAGTAATAATTACAGTAATAAACCCATATAGCCACCAATAAAGTCCTATTGGGTTATAAGTGACTTGTTTGCCTGGCATATGTTGTTTGTAATTTTAAAATTCCCTTATTATAATTACCAACTATGTCATGTCCTAGATTTTAGCAATGTTCGTGAAATATGATAAATATACATGTTATATTCATGGTTGAAAAGGGCCTATAGTGAATCATTTGACCTAAAATGGAAAAAATAAAAAGACTAAATAAAATCTCAAATTGGACGTTATGTACCTAATTGCTTTACAAATGTATCTTTTTCAGTAGCCTATCTACTCCATATTAATTTGATACTTTTTGAAGAAAATTCATAAGTCTCTGTCTGCCTTGAACATGACACAATTGATTTCAAAGTGTTCTCAAACCTGTCTTTCCTATAGGACTTGGTAAGATTAGACAAAGTTTTTCATAATCCAGTGATCTAAGAAACTACCCTATCATCACTCCAGCAGAATTTATTTCACCTTCTTGGTTAAAAAAAAAAAAAAAAAAA
>NW_016813981.1:81917-94358 GCF_001698545.2 Rhinopithecus bieti
CTGAAAGGAAAAATCAAGACTTGGGGAAATGAACTACATACTAGATATAACACATTACAAATATGTCATTTGAAAAAAACATGTTTTTAAAATGGTAACACACAAAAATCAATCACATTTTCACATAGTAACAATGTACATGTTGAAACAAAATTAAACAGAAGATATCATTTACAAACATTCCAAAGAAAATGAAGTACTTAGCTAAAATTTTAACAAAATGTTTGCAGGATTTGTATGCTGATGAAAGAAACCAAAGGAGGAAATCCTAAATAAATGGAGGCACATATTGTATTCACAGATAGTGAGACCCAAAATGGTATCCTCAAATTGATCCATAGGCTTAATGAAATTGCCATCAAAATTCTAGTAAGGATTTTGTGGACATAAAGTTATGCTAAAATTTACATGGAAAATAATAGGCACTACAATAGCTAAACACAATCTTTAAAAAGACATATAAAGTAGGAGAACTCACTCTAGTTGATATTTTTGCCACCAGATAGCTATACTAATCAATACAGATTGGTATTGGCAGAGGGATAGAAAAAGGTATGGAATAAATAACATAGAAATTAACCCACAAAAATATGCTCAATGGATTTTGAATAAAGATGCAAAAGTAATTCAATGGAGGAAGCATAGCCTTTTCAATAAACAGTGCTGGGACAATTGGACATCCATCCCCATAAAACTAAGCCTTAACCTAAGTAAACATCAGTCCTGAAATAAATATTAATTCAAAATTAAGACTTCATGATGAAAATGCCAAAAGCAATTGCAACAAAAGCAAAAATTGACAAATGGGATCTAAAGAGATTTTGCACAGTGAAAGAAACTATCATCAGAGCGAACAGACAACCTAAGGAATGGGAGAAAATTTTTGCAATCTATCCATTTGACAAAGGTCTAATATCGAGTCTACAAGGAACTTAAACAAACGTATGAGGGAAAAAAAACTCCATTAAAAAGTGGTCAAAAGATATGAATAGACACTTCTCAAAAGAAGACATTTAAGTGCCCAAGAAACATAGGAAAAAAGGTTCAACATTACTGATCGTTAGAGAAATGCAAATCAAAACCACAGTGAGATACCATCTCACACCAGTCAGAATGGCGATTATTAAAAAGTCAAGAAACAACAGATGCTGGCGAGGTTGCAGAAAAAAAGGAATGCTTTTACACTGTGGGTAGGAATGTAAATTAGTTCAACCATTGTGGCAGACAGTGTGGCAATTCCTCAAAGATAAAGAAACAGAAACATCATTCGATGCAGCAATCCCATTACTGGGCATATTCCCAAATGAATATAAACCATTCTATTATAAACATAAATGCATGAATATGTTCATTGCAGCACTAGTCACAATAGCAAAAACATGGAATCAACCCAAATGCCCATCAATGATAGACTGGATAAAGAAAATGTGGTACATATACACCATGGAATACTACGCTGCCATAAAGAAGAATGAGCTCATGTCCTTTGCAGGGACATGGATAGAGCTGGAAGCCAGTATCCTCAGTAAAGTAATGCAGGAACCGAAAACCAAATTCCACATATTCTCACTTATGAGTAGGAACTGAACGATGAGAACACATCAACACAGGAGGGGAACAACACATACTGGGGCCTGCTGGCACTGGCCAGGTGGGCTGGGGAAGGGATAGCATCAGGAAAAATAGCCGATGCGTGCTGGACTTAATACCTAGTTGGTGGGTTGCTAGGGGCAGCAAACCACCATGGCACACGTTTACCTATGTAACAAATCTACACATCCTGCACAGGTACCCCGAGACTTAAAATAAATAAATGCATACATACAAATAAAAAGAAAATAAGCATTTTTTCAAAAAAAATATTAATTCAAAATTAATTACAGACTTAAATGTAAAATGTAAAGCAACTGAATTTTAAACAAATTTTAAATCTTAAAATAAAAAATAAAACAAGGAAAATCTTCAGGACTTAGCACTTGGCAGAATTTTTCGACTTCACACCAAAAGCATGGTCCATAACTGGAAAAATTCACAAATTGAACCTTATCATAATTAAAAACTTCTGCTTTGCAAAAGACCCTGTTAGAAGGATGAAAAGATAACCTGCAGGCCATCAGAAAATATTGGCAAACTACATCTCCAAAAAGAATTAATATTTAGAACATACAAATAATTCTCAAACTTCAATGAAGAGAACATAAATAATTACATTATAAAATGTACAAAAATATGGACATTTTACTGATGAGAAGAGAGATGGCAAATCAACACATGATTAGCCATTAGGAAAATGCAAATTAAGATCACAGTGAGTTATCACAATATGCCTACCAGAATGGCTACAATTAGAAGTAGTGACAACTGCGAACGCTGCAAGGATGTGGAGAGATCATACACTGCTGGTGGGAACATCAGATGGTACAGCTACTTTGAAAAATAGTTTGATACGTTCTTATAAAACTAAGCATAAAACTACCATTCAATCCATATTCACTCTTGTACATTTATTCCAGAGACATAAACTTATATTCACCAAAAATTGAATACGAATGTTCATAGAAGTTTCCTTTTTAATATCCCCAAACTGGAAGTAATAGAGATGCCTTTCAACAAGTGAATAAATATTGTGGTAGTTCATACCATGGAATACTACACAGCAACAAAAAAAAAAAAAAAACATGAACTATGGATATGTACAACACTTGGATGGATTTCAAAGGAATTATGCTGAGTGAAAAATCCAATTCCATAAGGTTCTATACTGTATGATTTCATTAATATTGCATTAATAAATTAACAAAACTATAAATATAAAGGATAGATTAGTGGGTGACAGGGGTTTGGGATTGGAGTTGGGTAGAGATGGATGTAGCTATAAAAGTACAATAGGAGGGGCCCTTGAGGTGATGGCATTGCTCTGTGTCTTGACTGTATCAATGTCAATATCCCGATTATGATACTGTACCACAGTGTCACAAAATGCTACCACCGAGTAAATCTGGGTATGGGATCTCTCTATGTTATGTCTTGCAACTGAATATGAACCTGCAATTATCTCAAAATAAAATTTTAATTAAAATAGGGTGCTAAATAACTAAGCATGCTACCATTTGGGGGGCACTGGAATGCTTCCACATGTACCAGCTAGCTTTGCATAGGAAACTGCTAATAGTGCATAACTATGAAAAGGGGAATTAAAAGTTGGAGGTCAAGAATATGGAACTATTCTTTTATTTTATTTTATTTTAAGAGACAAGGCCTTGCTCTGTTCCCCAGGCAGAAGTGCAGTGGTGTGATCATAGCGTCACTGCAGCCTCAAACTTCTGGGCTCAAGAAATCTCCCACCCTATCTCTCTGAGTAGCTAGGACTACCAGGTGCACACCACCACACCAGGTAATTTCTTAAAAAGTTTTATTTTTGTAGACACGAGTCTATGTTATGGCAGTGGTCCTCGACTCCTGGCCTCGGAACAATTCACCTGCCGTCGGCGCCTCCCCAAGGCTGGGGGTTACAGGTATGATCCCACCACATCTGGCCACCAAATTTGGCATTATTTTAAAGTTAAGTTGTTTTTAAGTGGCCATAAGAAGAAAAAGAATACAATTGTTACATAGCTTTCTTTCATTCACTTTTTCATGTAAAAAGGAAAAATATATAATTTGAGTAAACTGAGTAAAGAGTCAAGAAGTATGGAGTAAAGAACTGTGTGGTATTATTCTGTCCAAAATAGATATTAAGAGAAGGAAATAATAAAGTTCTTGTTCATTATAATGATAGTATACTTACGTGTTTCCATTATGTATGCCATTTCATTGCATATATTCAAGTGTAAATGGAAATTAGTATTATATGAAAAGCTTGATAAAAAATTTCATTGACAAGTTAATACACAGAATATTGATCAGAAACACTAGAACTTAGAATGGATGCTAACATTTTCAAGGCTCTAAAATTCTTTTCAAGTGAATTATTTAAAAACTAATGGTGACAGTTTAGTGGCCTGATAGCTAGCAATATGCCAAAATGTCAGTGACTCAACTGACAGCCCCTGAGCTCCTCTCACATCAACACCAAGCCACGCTATTTCAAATGCCGTTTGTAAAGACTTTTGAGTACCCCTTTCCAAACTGGACAAGGAAGATGCAACAACACTCGCTTCAAATCGATTGGCATATTTGAATTTCACTGACAAAAGTATCTCTTCCTGCAGTTTATCCCTTTCTCTAGATGGCCACTTGACACACATAAAGTTTAAAGTATTTGTCTTTTAGTTTCACCTTTTATTAAAATGTAGACATATGAACATATGGCAAGTGTCAACATTTTGGAAACTTTTCAATCTTTCATTCATTATTGCAACTGGAAATTCAGAGGATTTTTTTTTTTTTTTTTAGACAGAGTTTTGCTCTTGTTACCAGTGCAATGGCGCGATCTCGGCTTACTGCAACTTCTGCCTCGCAGGTTCAAGTGATTCTCCTGCCTCAGCCTCCCGAGTAGGTGGGATTACAGGCATGCGCCACCACACCCGGCTAATTTTGTATTTTTAGGAGAGACGGGGTGTCTCCATGTTGGTCAGGCTGGTCTCAAACTCCTGACCTCAGGTGATCCACCCACCTCGGCCTCCCAAAGTGCTGCGATTACAGGCACGACCCACCATACCCGGCCCTTCCAGAGGCATTTTAATGTAATTTCTCAGAGTACTGGATCACGGTGTATATTTAAATACATCAGACAATTGCAACCTCAGTGTTTGCAAAATTCAGATTACTATGTGAAAACATCGTTATTTTTCCATCAATAATGAGTGACGAAATGTAGTGTTGTACTATGGACATCCAACTCAATTCTAATGTCAGATAAATGAGGACACGCATTTGCTTATCTTGAAGAATCACCTTACCACATGCATGAACAATCAGAAATAATGATTATTTAAAAGAAACATAGCAGATATGAAATTACAATCTAATAACTATTGGTCAAATGGGAACAGCTAGTCCAAACAGGATTCTTTAACTGTACTAGTATGACAATTATTGACCTGTACCCCTACAAAACCTCTACTTTTATTAAGAGTTATGTTTAATCATAAAAGGATTAGTAAACCCTAAGATAAAGAAGAAGAGTTGCCAAAGGAATGATGCATTTGTTTGTTTATTTATTTTTGAGATGGAGTCTCACAATGTAGCCCAGGCTAGAGTACAGTGGTGTGATCTCGGCTCACTAATTTTTTGGATTTTTAGTAGAGATGGGTTTTTGCTATGTTGGCCAGGCTGGTCTCTAACTCCTGGTCTCAAGTGATCTGCCCTACTCTGCCTCCCAAAGTTCTGGAATTACAGGCATGAGCCACCGCGCCTGGCCAGATGTATTTGTTCTTTTAAAATCCATTAGGCATTTTCCCGAAACACAACTCTTTACTGATATTCATTTATATTTTCCAACATTAACATAAAATATGTTGTCAGTGTTAGAAAGATACATTTCTGTTTAACTTTTATGCAACTTGACCTATTTCAATGTCCTAGCACACCTGTAGCCATGACTCAGCTTACAGGTAATTCTTACAGATGACAGTGAGAGGGAGGCATGATATTCATGACAGAGGAGTGTCAGCTGCTGATCAGGATTTCAGAAGTGGTAAATTTTTATTTGAAAAAGATACTAGGTGATTCTGAGACTTTCTCTGAGTTTGGGAATCAGCTACTTTAGATTCTTCTTTATTTCTCTGAATAAGCCCAAATACAGAAAACCAAATAAATAAATTTAAACACACCTTCTATATGACTATACCCAGCTTTGCTAATGTTCTAATAGTCCAATGACATACACGACCATCCAATGACATACACGACCATTCACGAAGGGTGTGATACACAATCCATGGGGGGCTAAATGCTTAAACTGAGGTTTTTAACTGCTAATGTGTTACATGGACACTGCTTCAATGCATTATCATTAAACAAAGTGCATATGCCTCTTCTAGAAGCTGACAAAGATGTGTAGATGTATGGTGAGTATCCTTGGAACTGAATGTTATTAACTTTGGTATAGGCCCTGAAAGACTTGGGAACATTTTTGTATTGATCTAAAAGTTTTGGTTAGCAAAACAATCTGGAACACAATCTTCATATTCTCTAACATGGTAATGCTTTCTTCCTCTCCCTGTGCACATACACACGTTACCTAAATCATCTTTGCAAATGTGTGTGAACCAGAAGTATCCATGCTCTATCTGTCTGTGAAGGGCAATAACAAAATGTTACAACTCATTTAGCAAGAAACTATGCATCCATTCTGCAAGTCTTTGCTTACATTTTATTTGCACCATTTTACTTCCTCTATAAATTTTATTTCATAGTTTTAGTAATTCCTGGTAACATAAGTAGCTACCCAGATGGTATCTCTTTTCTCCATAAGCTAGAAATAATGTCTAATATAAATTCCAATCCCATCTTTTTATGATTTTGATTCTAAATTTTAGAAAGCAGCAACACATGCAAATATTGAGACAACGGCTTTAGGCAAAAGAGATAGCAGCAAAATTTAAGTATGAGAAAGCAGCCTGTGATTTCATTGATTCAGCAGTAATATAATTAAAGGGATACCTGATGACACAGGCATAGAGACCGCTGTCCTGTAGCAATGTTGGCCGGAACCAAATGGAGTCTTCTTCTTTGCTCATTCTACTTCCATCAAAGGCTATTGGCTCTTCAAAGTCTCCAGGACCAGAACTTTTGTACCACATCAAACTGAGTCCAGCACTTTGGGCAAGGGAGTAATTTGCTCTGATATAACCATAAAAGAGTGCACATTTGATTCGAACAGGCTCTCCCACCAAAACTTGATATTTCTTGATATCGATAGACCAATCAGTGCATCCATCAGCTATAGTAAAAAAAAGAGAGAGAGAAAGAGAGGAAAAACATTAGAGGGAAAAAAATAAGCAATTAGATTATTCATTCATCCAACAAATATTTACTGAGCATCCATATTGCGTCAGGTTTAATTCTAGGCACACAGCACATAGCAATGAATCAAACTGAGAATGGCCCTGCAAAGTAGTAGATTCTGCTAAAAAACAATGTATTCTTCACTTAGTCTGCTTCTGCTGTTATTTATTATTAGTTTATACCAGTGTGCTGGTTATTGATTTATTGCCTCTTAGTTCTAAATGTACCTTTCTGCCTGCTCGGTAAAAATAGATCTGGGCCTTTGAGATATGTTTTTCTTTACTAGCTGGCACTGAAGCTTGGTGGAGAGAGGGCACTGGTGAGACATTTCAGGAAGAAAGGGATTTGCTTCCTATTTTCAGTGTGCTCACTTGGCAGGCTCTTGCAGTGTGCAAGGCTTCTTCAGCACCTGGCTCCGACAGTGCTTGGCAACCAGCAGCTTGGCGATGTTTCCCAGGTACCTTAGAGGAAGGGTCTCTGTTAACTTGCAGAAGACAGATTTCTGACAAGTTCTGCTAGTATAGCAACTTAGCGATTTCTGCCATTTGGTAAGCTATGGTTGTACCTTCCCAATAAAGTGCGGATCTCTGCTCTGGGGATGAAAACATAGGGACTTTTTCTTAGGTGTGCTATCTCAGCCCCAGGGCTAAATGTAGCCATTCCTCTATTCTTTAGGGTTCTCTTTTGCTATAGACTGAATGTTTGTGCCCTCCTCTGAAAATCCATATGCTGAAGCCTTAACCCTCAATATGACACTAAGTGGAGATGAGGCCTTTCTTTGGGAGGTAATTAGGGTTAGATGGGGAGCGTCATGAGAAGGAGACTCTTGATGGGATTAGTGCCCTTATAAGAAGAGACACCAGAGAGCTTTCTCTTTCACTCCATCGTGATTACAAAAAAAGAGATCATGTGAGCACACTGCAAGAACGTAGCCATTTGAAAGCCAGAAACCAAATTGGCTGTACCTTGATCATGGACTTCCCAGTCACCAGAACCATGAGAAATAAAAATCTTTTGTTTAAGCTACTCAGCTTATAGTATTGT
Organism: Rhinopithecus bieti; assembly: GCF_001698545.2. Taxonomy (NCBI): domain Eukaryota; kingdom Metazoa; phylum Chordata; class Mammalia; order Primates; family Cercopithecidae; genus Rhinopithecus; species Rhinopithecus bieti. Next base: position 89,913 of record NW_016813981.1, read on the forward strand.
TATGGCAGCCGGAGCAAACTAATACATCTTTCTTTTACGATAGCCAATCCCTTCATTAATATAATACCCTGTTACATTTAATAATTATTTTTATAAACTTTCACTGTTCAAATGACTGTGTTTTTTCTCTGACTGGACCCAAACTCATACAATTGAGAATAAACATTTTACAGCCAAACAATATAGAAATCAATAAAAGTGAGTTGAGCTCTGGTAGTGTTTTTTTCACAGCCAGAGACAGAGGTAAACAGTCACTTTGCTCTGACTTCTGGGAGAATCGGAGAAGTGTACACAAGAAACCATGTTGGGAAATGGGGAGGATGGGGGTGAGGTGTGATTGGGTTTTCTGTGTTTTCTGTAGGTACTATCTTCCAAATGACATCTTGACACCATTTTTAGATCACCCCTCTCCCTGCACACACATACAAAACAACAGGTTCCCACAGGGCATCAACACTATCATCATCACGGAGAAGTTGTGAATTTACTGTTTAGAAGAGGGCAGTTGCCCAACACTTAGCAAGAAAATCAATTGGGCATTACTCAGAGTATATAAATGTTGAGCAAAAGGGCAAAGACTGAGAAAACAGGACCTCTGACAGCAATAACATTTGAGTACTGCAAGCAGGGTTAAACTCACTACAAATTAAAAAGAGGGCAATCTAACAGCTCTGAGAAAAGGATAAATAATACAGTATTCAAGAGAAGAAAAATGATCGAGATGAAAAGGAGGATGTATATTACAGCAAGGAAGACACATAATAACATGTGGAATTAATTATCCAATTTATTATCTTTAAATTATATCTAACATCTAATAAACACTTAACGATGTGTCAGGAGTTTATAAACTTTCATTTACTATTCAGAGAAATATCAACTGAGGCGTTTGAACTTGCTCTTCCCTCGGCCTGGAACATTTTTCGCCAACCAACAGCATGGCTTTCTCTTTCTTTCTTGCCACATATCACCTCCTCAGAGAGGCCTTTTGCCTTTCCATCCTGGTCACTTGATCCAGAGTATGCCTTGATATTTTTTTCACAAGACCTACTGCTATTTGATGTTATATTATATATCTACCTTGCTTTCTGTCTCCCCAGTTGAATGTAAATCCCTTGAGAGCAGGGATGTTGTCCTTTTCACTTCCCTTTTTAGCCACAGTGCCTAGAACTGTGCCTGCTAACCGGCTTAGGATACATTTACTAAATGAATAAATGAATGAATGCTTGAATAAATAAGCAAAATAAACACTTGAATTACCAAGTTATACAGCTGAAGAAACTCCATGTCAGCTAATAAGGGTGAGTGCTGGGTTCTCACCCAGATTTATCTGAACCTAGAATTAATTCTCCCTACTGTCACATATTGTTTATTAATAAATGTGTCAATTTCATAGCCTTCTTTGATTTAGTTAATTTCAATTACCAAATTTGGGTTTAAAATTTTTACAAAAGGGCTGTATGGAGGTACTATCTAGAGTAAATATGCTGCAAGCTTGGTGGGCATCATCAATGTCTGAGTCATTGTCATAATACCTGTCAATGACTACTGTAGAGCTGACATACCATGTTAAACAAGATGAAAAAACTACATAGAGATGTCCAAGTTATATAATTGCATATGATATTTATCGAAACAGTTTTGTATATTTTCCCATTACATAAAATGAATCCTAGGTGGTAATTTTTTAAACAGTTATAATTTTGATTGTAAGTTTAAAAATATTTTGTTTTACCACTATGTAAATTACAATAGAATCAAGTTAATATAACTGACTATCTGTCATGGAGGGTATCACTGCTACTGAAAAAGGTTGAAATACCTTCAAGTTTGGAGTCTATAAACCGGATGATAAAATTATTCGAGTCTCAGAAGATTTGTAGTATAAAGCAAAACGCTTGAAGGTAAGCAAAAAGATTTAGTCTAGAAAGTTTTAAAAAGTTAGTAACAAATTAGATCAAGAGACTAGAGAGAGAGTTGTGCTGAGAATGCATACAGATATTAATACACACTTTCAGAATATGCTTTCTGAGAAAACGTTGGAAGAAAATCACAAATATTACTGAAAATTACTCTTATTCCATACTTAAATATTAGTCAGGAAAAAAGTTTCATACGGTTCAATGTCATGTGCCAAAGAAAAGTTAGAGGCAAAATGAAGAAATGGCATTACTTGGTGTTCATTTCAATATGGAAACAGATGGAGGATCTATGGCTTAGGAGGTTTTACTACCATAAAACTAAATGCATGCTGTTCAAAAATAAACTTAAGTTAAAATGGTTCAATAATTCCTGGGAAAAGATGGCAAACACTATAAAGAACAATTCAAGGCATACTCAAATTATTTGAATAATTTTTTCTCCCCCCCAGAGACGGAGTCTTGCTCTGTCGCCCAGGCTGGAGTGCAATAGCAGGATTTCGGCTGTTTTTTTTTTTTCCACAGACGGAGTCTTGGTCTGTTACCCAGGCTGGAGTGCAATGGCAAGATCTCAGCTCACTGCAACCTCCGCCTCCCAGGTTCACGCGATTCTCCTGCCTCAGCCTCCTGAATAGCTGGGACTACAGTGCATGTCACCACGCCCAGATAATTTTTGTATTTTTAGTAGATACGCGTTTTCACCATGTTGGTCAGACTGGTCTCAAACTCCTGACCTCGTGATCTGTCCGCCTTGGCCTCCCGAAGTGCTGGGATTACAGGCGTGAGCCACCGTGCCTAGTCTGCATAAAATCATTTAAACAAACGACGGACATATGTCTCTCTTCAACAGTTACAATAAAACATTTCACTAAATGAAAGAAGTGATGAAGGAGATACACTTTTTTCCTTTGTTAACGTTTTGCCTTATTTCCACACGTGTTCTCTCTCACACCTTGTATGTTATATTATTGTTTCTAAACCAGTTGAAAATAAATTAGAGACCTAATGATATTTCATCCCCAAATACTTCAGTATGTATCTCCTTCTGAATAAACACTTTAAAAATATACCCACAAAGTATATTTGTTAACCTTGTGTAGTGACACATTTCAAATCTTAGAAGGATATTTGATAACTTACAATCTAACTCTTGATGAACAGAATTGCTGTTGATCCATTCAGTTTTTTCTTACTTCAGCACACAAGCTTTGTTGGCTTGGGAACAATCATTCCAAAACCATATTTCTAGACACTGTTGATTTCATTGCACATTAATTGTATGTAATTTATCTAACTTTTATTATTACTGTTTTTTAAAATTATCATCAGGTAATTGTAGACACTGGTAGTATTTAATCTGTTTTCTCCCTTTTGGAATAAAATACCCTTCCATAAGTCTCTCTCAGAAAGTTTGCTATTGGTACTCTCCTTCCCTGATGGGAGGATTCTATGGAAATACTCCAGTTCAACATATCTCTGCAGTACACGTTCTTTCACAGCCAGTGGGAGTTTATGAAGGAAGCCATGAAGTTACATTGGGGAGTGGGAGTAAGAAGTACCATGTTCATTCATTTTTGTTACTGCCCATAAAGTTCTGGGAGCTTATATGAAGACAGTAATGGAATTGAGATTCAGAAGTAATTCCTTCACAACCGACGTACTATGAAGAAAAGCTACCTACATTGGCTATTGTCAATATATTCAAATAAGAGTAGAGAAAGTATTTTAAATTAAGTCACTATTACTACCTATGTAAGAGCTAAAAATACTTTCATCGTCACAAACTTGAAGTTTGAATTCTTTCAAAAAAGTCTAATAATATAAACATGTTGCATACTAATATGAAAGTGAAATACTATATTTATAGAAGGACAAATTATGTTACTTTAAAGTAAAGTTGGACATCCCTAATCAGAAAATCTGAAAGCCCAAATGCTCCAAAATTCAAAACTTTTTGAGTGCCGGCAAACATGATGCCACAAATGGAAAACTCTACACCTGACCTCACTTGATGGGTTACAGTCAAAATGTAGGTTCACAGAACACAATTTATTTAGCATCGCCAAGGAAACTATAAAATTACCTTCAGGCTATGTGCATATATGAAACATAAATCAATTTGATGTTCAGACTTGGGTTCCATTCCCAAGATATCTCATTATATACTGTATATGCAAGTATTCTAAAATTTGAAAAAGATCTGATATCTAAAACACTTCTGGTCCCAAGCATTTCAGAAAAAAAAGGATACTCAGCCTGTGTCTACTTGGGTAGATATCTTGGAATAATAACTAAAAACTAGGGAGAACGACTTTCACTTTGTAGCAGCAACTCTTGTTGTTGGAGAGACAAAAAAACCAACCCAAACTTCTAAGTTTGCCTTTTAAAGCTCTACACTTGACTTTGGCCTGAGAAAAGTCTTCATAAGGGTTTCTCTTCCTTGTATGTGTCTATATGTGAACAAATCCTGAATGTTTTAGGTTAATTTTCTCTGAACAATTCTTTTTTTTTTTTTTTTTTTTTTTTT
>NW_016813981.1:94559-119741 GCF_001698545.2 Rhinopithecus bieti
GTGCAGTGGCCGGATCTCAGCTCACTGCAAGCTCTGCCTCCTGGGTTTACGCCATTCTCCTGCCTCAGCCTCCCTAGTAGCTGGGACTATTTTTTGAGACGGAGTCTCGCTCTGTCGCCCGGGCTGGAGTGCAGTGGCCGGATCTCAGCTCACTGCAAGCTCCGCCTCACGGGTTTACGACATTCTCCTGCCTCAGCCTCCCGAGTAGCTGGGACTACAGGTGCCCGCCACCTCACCCGGCTAGTTTTTTGTATTTTTTAGTAGAGACGGGGTTTCACTGTGTTAGCCAGGATGGTCTCCATCTCCTGACCTCGTGATCCGCCCATCTCGGCCTCCCAAAGTGCTGGGATTACAGGCTTGAGCCACCGCGCCCAGCCCTGAACAATTCTTTAACCATTAATCTGAAGGTCCCATGCATCTGTGTGGGATCATGTTATTCCTGCCTTGCATTAAGTAAATTTAATTTCAGACTTGTGTTTGGATCTTCGTTTCTTAATTTTCTTAGTGTTTAGAAGTGACATGAGAAAGGACCTCACACAGTACATGGAACACAGGGGATATTCTGCTTTCCATTCACACACTGAACAGAAGCAGAAAAAGCCCTGCTATTTGAGCAAACACAAACAGATCCACGTCATGCTACAAGAAAATCTGGATTCTTATTTTCTTTTATTAGTCTTGGCATAAGAAATTGATTCAGATAGGTAACATCTTGGTACATATGGTCCATCTTTGACTTTAAAGATTTTTTTCACTCTTTTGATTATGTAGTTACCCTATGTTCTTTAGTTAATACATACTTTCATTAGCATGTATCATATTAAATCATTATTTGCTTACATGTATTTCATTGATCACTGAAGTGTGGGGACTCTAAAAAGTGGGATTTTACCATATCTCTATCACTATCTCTATGTCTATCTCTATCTTTCTCTATTTTTATCTCTATTTCTATCTCTGCCTACCTATCTGTTTATCTATCTATATATCTATCATTTATGTATCTAAATCTCAAACAGGACCCAGCAGCATGCGCCTGTAGTCCCAGCTAATCAAAAGGCTGATATGGGAGGATTGCTTGAGCCCAGGAGTTCTAGTCTAGTCTGGGCAACATAGCAAGACTCCATCTCTAAAAAAGAAAAAAAAAAACTCATTTATCTCTAATTATAAATCTAGAGCTATTTCCATATCTGTATCTATTTGGGGCATAAGAGGCAATCAACAAATGTGTCTTGAATAAATTAGTAATTAACTAAATAACTGTTCACTTAAAGGAGTATTGAAAATGTACACCTTTGGTGTTAACACAATCACTTACAACTATTGTTTGTAGGTATGTTTAACCCTAATAATTAAAATATAGCAGTATGTATTTTTCCTTTATAATATTGCAACGTGATACAATTTTGTAACTCAGAATAATTTGATTTCACAAAACTGAGTGTACGTCAGGACTCAAATCCTTGTTGATACATTAAACATAGTTTGCTGTTTTACATAAATTAGGCATACTATTATAATATTTATTTAGCTCATGTATGTCTCCCGGAAAACCCTCCATTTGGGTAAAAACTGATAAGAATATGTGCAGACAGATAGGTCAGAAAATATTGCCAGCTTCAGGCATTTTGTTCCTTTGGGACACTTGTTGGACACTGGATTAAATATCAACATGATGAGTAACAGACCAAACAAACACTGATCAAATTTAATCCTTTTCGCAATTTACAGGAGCCTCACAGGGAAGGCCTGTTAGATGGCAAGACACCCAGCTGGCAAATTGATCCTTTAAAGAGAAAGTAACAGGGTTCAAGGCACAGATTTGTTTTTATTTTGTTTTTGTTTTAGAGCAGACAGAAGAACACAATTACCCTTTTCAAGATAGTAAGTTACAAAAGGTCTTTAAATTTTATAACAATCCCAAATGGACTAATGGATTGTTTTCAGCAATGAACACATAAAACAATCATGCAATAAAGTTCAAGTCATATATTGGTGTGAGTCCAAATGTTATAGAGCACATATGATGTGCAACTCACTCTTCTATGACAAAGATTACTGAGACTAGCACCACCCTTGAAGACACCATCTATAAGTGGGAACAGACTTGTCAAAAACCATGTATAGCACAAGAAAGAACGAATACATTCTGAGAGCAAAGATAACATTATTGAGGAAACACAAAGCAAGAAGTTTGTTTTACCTCTAAACCCAGAACTATTTTCCACTTCACAGATGAACTAATGGAGCAGGAAATATGACTAGGAAGATCAAAAAGGAATTAAGAAAGAGATGAAATTCAAAATGTGCCTTAGTTCAAAACCTGATAATTTGGAAGAGAAAATTGCAAGCGAATGGGATATCTCAGTTAATAGGACAGTATATGGTAAGATTCTGAAATAGTGGAGCAGTGAGGAGTACAGAAGAGTTTAAGGAGGTGAAAATAAGTGCAGAAAAGACAGGTTTGGTGCCACCATGCCAAGAAACTTGAACTTAATTCTGTAGCCCCGTAGTTTTCAAGTTTTAGTGTGTATCAGAATCACCCGGAGGACTTTTTAAAACACAGAGTTTTGTGCTCGCCTGTCAGAGTTTCAGATTCAGACGGTCTGGAATGGGCCCCTAAGAATCTGCGTTACTACGAAGTAGTTACTACAAAGCAGGTGATGCTGCTGGTCCAGGGATGACACTTTGAAAACCACTGCTAAAACCAATGTAGACAGTGGTAAATGTCTGCAAAGGAAGGGTTAGTATCTGATCTACATTTTAGAAATATCACTTTCAAGACAATATCAAGGATGGATTGGAAGAGGATAGCTAGGAGTAAGGAGACAACTCTGAAAATTCTTAAAATAGAAGTAAAAAAAGAAAGTGGCAAAAGATATGACAAGGAAATGTGGGAAGAACTGTAGAGTCAGAATCAACAAGATGCTGATATTGATCAACAGGAAGCTGAAATTGAACAGAAGGACGAGATGAAGGAGAAGGAGGAGTCTAAAACGACTATGAGATTTCAAATCAGGATTATAGAGAAGATTGTGGCACTATTAATGGAAATGAGGAGCAGAAGCAGATTCAAGGCGAGAGATTAGTGTTGTTGGGGTCAAAGTCTTGTTTCTTAGCTTACTACACATTTTCTGCCTTCATTACAGGTGTTTATACAGCAGAACGTTATTGCTTGTACTTTCTGGTATGTGCAACAAAAGCACTGCCGTGTATCCTTTTCATATTGTGAGCTCTGCTGGACATTCAAGCCCCTGGTATTAGAGAAAAGTTTAAGGAAAATGAGAATGAAGTCTGTTGTGTATTTTAATATGCATATGCTTTCATATGAATAATATCATACAGATTAATTGCCTGTTTGATTAACTTCTTACAGAGATTGTAGAGGAAAACTAGAAACACACAGCTTGTGTACTGCTCCGCCAAGTGAATATCTGAGAACTTTTAAAAGGTTAGAACCATATTTTAAGTGATGCCAAGTCTATTTTATCACTGAAGAAGTCTCATGAAATATAGAATATATTGTAAACAGATTAGCTTCACATACAAGTGTTTTGGGTATTAATCTACATTCATATGTGTAATCACATATCTATTATGATTGGTATCTGTTGACATACTGCATTGTGTTCTGGGTATTACAAAAATGTATCTGTGTACCTTCTTCAGGACCTTTCCTTCTCATTTTTGTCATACATATAATAATATCCATCCATGTTATCTGTTTAGTACTTCTTCATTTCTTCATTTTTTTTTTTTTTTTTTTTTTTTTTTTTTTTTTTTTTTTTTTATTTTTTTTTTTTTTTTTTGAGACGGTGTCTGGTTCTGTCGCCCAGGCTGGAGTGCAGTGGCGCTATCTCGGCTCACTGCAAGCTCCGCCTCCCGGGTTCACGCCATTCTCCTGCCTCAGCCTCCCGAGTAGCTGGGAGACTACAGGCGCCCGCCATCATGCCCGGCTAATTTTTCTATTTTTTTAGTAGAGTCGGGGGTTTTACCGTGTTAGCCAGGATTATCTCGATCTCTTGACCTTGTGATCCGCCCGCCTCGGACTCCCAAACTGCTGGGATTACAGGCCTGAGCCACTGCGCCCGGTCTACTTCTTCATTTTCATAGCATTTTCATAAATACTCTCAGACTGAAGTAAGAAAAAAGGGGTGATAACTTGAGGAAAAAATCATGGGGATATTTATGTAACTTTGCATGTGTTTCTTTTTCCAGATTTATTGAGGTATAATTTACAAATAAAAATTGTATATATTAAAGGCATACAGTGTGCTGTTTTAAGATATTTATGTATTCTGAAATGATTAACAAATTCAAGTATAGAAGATTCCCTTGATGGGCACTGGCAACCCCACCTCTACCAGCCGCCACCGCTGCCAGTGGGAACGCATGCATGGATGCCACCAATCCTGCTTCTGCTAACACTGGTGTGAATGTGTGCATGGGCACGGGAAATCCTGCCTCTGCCAGTGCCACACCCCCACCACTGCAAGTGCAAATGCTAGTACAAAAGACAGCAACCCTGCCCCCACTGGTGCCCGTCCTCAGCTGAAAAATGTGCACCCCACTACACCTGCTGTGGCTGCTGGCACACCCAAGTGAGCACAGATTCCACTGCTACCACCCAACAAAGCGCTTTGGCTGGCACTCTCCATCAGTGTGTTGTGGTCAGTGGACCAAGGAACACTTAGGTCCCTCCAGTACAGCAAGTTCTTAACTTCAAGGGGCTAGAGAGCAAAGGCAGGGGTCCTGTAAAAGTCCCTCAGACTTAGAACACACAGTCCAGGAGTGCTGTGTTGATCCGTGGCCCCCTAAAATCTTCCAGAAAAGAAGCCAGTTGACTGAACCCACCTTATACCACAAACTCCACTGGCATCACAGAAGATAAAAGCGAAAAGCGCCAACCAAAGGACGCAACTTCAAAGACTGAAGGAACATCACCCACACAGATGAGAAAGAACCAGTGCAAGATCTCTGGCAACTCAAAAAGCCAAACTGTTTTCTTACTTCCAAACAACTGTACTAGTTCCCCAACAATGGTTTTCAACTAGGCTGAAATGAGAGACATATAATTCAGAATATAAATAGGAATTAAAATTATGGAGATTCAGGAGAAAGTTGAAACCCAAACCAAGGGATCTAAGGAATACAATGAACAGATACAGGAGCTGGAAGGCAAAATGGACATGTTAAGAAAGAACCAAACTGATCAGATAGAGCTGAAAAAACTCACTTCAAGAATTTCATAATATAATCACAAGTATTAATAGCACAATAGACGAAGCTGAGCAAAGAGCCTGAAGACTGGTTATCTGAATCAAGTCAATCAGACAAAAATAAAGAAAAAAGAATAAAGAAGAATGAACAAAACCTCCAAGAAATATGAAATTATGTAAAGAGACCAAATCTATGACTCACTGGCATCCCTGAAAGACAGAAAGAAAAATCATATTTGAGGACATCATCCATGAAAGTTTCCCTAACCTTGCTAGAGAGGCCAAAATTCAAGCTCAGGAAATGCAGAGAACCTCTGCAACAAACTGTACAAGATGACCATCCCCAAAACACATAGTTATCAGATTCTCCAAGGTTGAAATAAATGGAAAAATGTTAAAGGCAGCTAGAGAGAAGGGGCAGGTTACCTACAAAGGAATCCCATGAGGCTAACAATCCTTTCAGCAAAAATCCTACAAGCCAGAAGAGATTGGGGGCCTATATTCAGAACTGTTAAAAAAAAAAAATTCTAACCAAGAATTTCATATCCAGACAAACCAAGCCTTTATAAGTGATTGAACCAGGGAGAAACCATATTTTTGAACAGAACAATAACAGAACAGAACAACAGTGAGTTCTGAAGTTGAATCAGTAATAAAGCATGACTACAAGGCTACAGGAAACAAAACAGCATGGCACTAGTACAAAAACAGACACACAGACCAATGGAACTGAATACAGAGTCTAGAAATAATGCCACATACCTACAACCATCTGATCTTTGAGAAAGCTGACAAAAANCAAGGTTGAAATAAATGGAAAATGTTAAAGGCAGCTAGAGAGAAGGGGCAGGTTACCTACAAAGGAATCCCATGAGGCTAACAATCCTTTCAGCAAAATCCTACAAGCCAGAAGAGATTGGGGCCTATATTCAGAACTGTTAAAAAAAAAAATTCTAACCAAGAATTTCATATCCAGACAAACCAAGCCTTTATAAGTGATTGAACCAGGGAGAAACCATATTTTGAACAGAACAATAACAGAACAGAACAACAGTGAGTTCTGAAGTTGAATCAGTAATAAAGCATGACTACAAGGCTACAGGAAACAAAACAGCATGGCACTAGTACAAAACAGACACACAGACCAATGGAACTGAATACAGAGTCTAGAAATAATGCCACATACCTACAACCATCTGATCTTTGAGAAAGCTGACAAAAACAAGCAATGGGGAAAAGACCCCCAATTCAATAAATGGTACTGAAATAACAGGTTTCAATATGCAGAATACTGAACTGGACCCCTTCCTTACACCATGTACAAAAATTAACTCAAGATGAATTAAAGACTTAAATGTAAAGCCTAAAAGTATAAAAACACTGGAAGACAATCTGGGACATTCCATTCTGGAAATAGACCCTAGCAAAGATTACATAATAAGGACACCAAAAGCAACTGCAACAAAAGCAAAAGTAAACAAATGGGACCTAATTAAACTAAAGAGCTTCTTAACCACAAAAATAAAGAAAGAAATAAATAAAGTAAAAAACAAAAAACAAGAATTAAGCTATCAACAGAGTAAACAGACAACGCACAGAATGGGAGAAAATATCTGCAAACTATGCATCCAACAAAGGTCTAATATCCAGAATCTATAAAGAACTTAAACAAATTAAAAAGCAAAAAACAAACCACACCATTCAAAACTGGGCAAGGGACGTAAACAGACACTTTTCAAAAGAAGACATACACACAGTCAGCAAGCACATGAAAAATGCTCAACATTACTAATCCTTAGAGAAATACAAATCAAAACCACAGTGAGATATTATTTCACACCAGTCAGAATGGTTATTATTTAAAAGTTAAAAAATAAAAGATGCTGGCGAAGTTTTAAAGAAAAGGGAATGCTTATACACAGTTGGTGGGAAGATAAATTAGTTCAGGTACTGTGGAAAGTAGTGTGGTGATTTCTCGAAGAATTTAAAGTAGAACTATCATTTGATCCAGCAATCCCATTATCGGGTATATATCCAAAGGAATATAAATCATTCTATCATAAAGACACATGTATGCATATGTTCATCGCAGCACAATTCACAATAGCAAAGACATGGAATCAACCTACATGACCACCAATGGTAGACTGGATAAAGAAAATGTGATACATATATGTCATGGAATACTACACAGCTATAAAGAAGGGTGAGATCATGTCCTTTGCAGCAACATCAATGTAGCTGGAGGTCATCACCCTAAGCAAGCTACTGCAGGAACAGAAAACCAAATACTGCCTGATCTCACTTATAAAATGGGAGCTAAACATGAAGCAAACATGGATACAAAGAACAAAACAACAGATAATAGGGCCTACTTAAGGGTGGGGGGTGGGAGGAGTGTGAACATTGAAAAACTACCTATCAGCTACTATGTTTATTACATTGGTGATGAAATAACCTGTATAGCAAACCCGGATGACACACAATTTACCTACGTAACAAAGCTGCACATGTAACCCTGAATGTAAAACAAAAGTTTTTTTTCAAAAAAAATTAGTCAATTCACTCCAAAATGTTATATAGATTTAATACAATGACAATCAAATGAACACACTAATTCTAAAATTCACATAAAAATGTTAAATACCTGCTATATTCAAAATAACTTTTAAAAGAACAAAGCTTGAAGTTTTATGCTACCTGCTTTCAAGATTTATCATAAAGTTACCACAATCAAACTAGTAAGTCTTGTCATCAAGATATAGACAAATAGATAAATGTAACAAAATTAGAGAGTCCAGAAATAGATCCACACATGTATTTGCCACCGATTTTCAACAAAGCAAAAAGGCAATTCAGTGCAGACAGGATACTCTTTTAGACAAATGGTGCTGGAGTATTTGGGTACCCATATTCAAAAAATCTAAACTTTGATTCACACATTCTACCATATACAAACATTTTCCTAAAAAGGATCATGGATCCAAATGTAAAGCATACAACTATAAAATCTTTTAGAAAAGACAGGAGAGAATCTTTGTGACTTTGGATTAGACAAAGATTTCGTGGATAAGACACCAAAAGCATAATTCATAAAAGAACAAATGGACTAACTTCATCCAGCTGTTCCATTCCTAGGTATTTGACTACGAAAAGAAAACACTACGTCTACACACTTGCACACAAGTGTTCATAGCAGCCTTATTCAAAGTAGCTCCAAATTGGAAACAATCTAAATTTTACCAGCAGGTGAACAAACAAATGGTGAATGTAGTCATATAATGAAATACTAGTCAAAAACAAAAATGAATGAATTATTTATGCATGTAACATGGATGAATCTCAAAATAATTACACTGAGTGAAAAAAGACAAAACAGAGTACATACTGTTTGATTCCATCTATATAAAACTCTAGAAAATGCAAACTACAGTAGCAGAAAGCGAGTCAGTGGTTGCCTGGGATAGCGAGGAAAGGGAGAGAGCATTACAAAAGGCCATGAGGAAACTCTTAGTGCGATGGGTATGTTCACAGTCTTAACTGTGGTGATAGTTTCATGAGTTTATATATATGTCAAAACATAACAAATCGCTCACTTTAAATATATGTGATTAATTGTATATCTCAATTGTATACCTCAATAAAGCTGTTAAGAATAGGCTCTCTGTCTGCTTGGTTGACAACAAATTGTAGGTGAAACACATCAAAAAGAAGACCTATTAGAAGATCACTGTAATAGTTCAGGTGAGAGATGATGGCAGCACAGAAAAAAAAAAAAAAGAAGGTTGTCTTGACTTAAACTCTACTTTCCAGAGTTTTTATTTTTGGCATGATTTCAGGCATTCTTTAAATAATCAAGGTAAGTAGAAACCTATGCTTAAACAGCAGAAAATTACATTGATTAAATCTTTGTTGCTTTTGGTTTTACTTTCCCCTATCTTTGAGAGTGCAGCTTATGGGAGTGGGATAAATTCATGTACATTTTAAAGGACTGATAAATTTGAAGTGAAGTACTTATGTGAAAAGCTGTACTGGCCAGTTGTTAATATAAATATCTACTAAATCCAAAGCCAAACGTAAGCTGCCTCAGTGTTACTTAGCAATTAAAAGATTATCAAGTGCTGGTTTATCACTGGTTTACCAGTGAGATTATCTTTACAGTCTGCATATTAACAGCGATTAAACTCAAAACTAGAGGAATTTTCTGGCCTAGCAGATGCTATCTCACGATAACACTTAATGCAGTAAAATCACTAATATTTAAATACAAGTTTAAATTCTCAGTGAGTGAAAGTATGTTTTTTGTACCGTTAATAAATACCTTTAAAGAGGAAATTACCGCTTTTCATGGTTCATCCAATTCAGAATCCTTTCTTTAGCTACTTTCTACCAAAAAGCTGTAGTTGGGTTTCTTGATACATCCTTCGAAGGTTAAGACTTCGGACACTTAGTGGTCATACCATGTCCCTTTCCTTTAATATTTTTCATACAACCAACAATATTTCAAATTTTGGAGGATGAATGATTTTACAGCATTTAGTCGGTGTTACTTTTGGACAGAAGCATTCATTGATTCGTTCACTGATTCATCCTCTATTTCAACAGATATTTACAAGGTGCCTGTTGTATCCTAGGCACTGTTCTAGCTGGGCTAAGACATTGGAGAAGCTTACTGCACAGCGCATTAAGCAGCGTTCCCCACTTTATTCTAAGCTTACGGCTGTTCCCAGCGTATTGTCACGAGGAAGATGGGACGTTTGTCCCAAACCTTAATTTATTTTTTCAATATAGTATTCATAGATATTTTCAAAGCTAACCAAGGCTGTGTGGTGGGTTGTTCTTAGTGATGACAAGGCTATGTGCATGCACACATATACACACATGCACACATATTTATTTTTTATTGTTCCTTAATTTTCAATGCCAAGTTCTTATCTTTGTATTTGACAGAAAAGGCCACCCTGGCGTACACAGAGACCCACTTGAGAATTATGCAATTATGAAAAATAAGGATTTACTCTGAAATTAATCAAGCCTGTTCATTCTCTTTCTTTATTTCCATTACTATGCCATGAAATAGTCAATCACATATTCTTTTATTCTGTAAATTGGAAAATACTGAATAATCAACACCTTTGAAATTTCATAACTTCATTCAACAGAGTAACTGTAGACCCTGATTTCTGTTTTAATATGCTGCCAGTTATTGCAAGTCATAATAACATAATACAGGGCCTGGAAAAATATCATTCACTCAGTTGTTTCCTTGAGTGGTTTTGGGGTATGAAGCAAACTATTCTACATCACTCTCCTCATAATGAGATTGTTCTGCTGGATAAACAAGCTCCCCACAGGCCCCACCTGCTGATAGGACCCAGTGAACCAAATATTTAACACTTCACAGAGGCTCCTCCCTGCCATTTCTCTGTATTGCATGCATCATTTTCAAGAGAAAATTTGATGCAAAGAAGTAGAAAATTGAGCTACTGACTCCGAAGTCTGTTGCTACAACCTGGCTTAGTAACAAAGCCTCAATTCAATTTCTGGGTTCTGTGAGATAATGGAAGTTTCAAAGTTCCAAATAAAATTGTGGAAATATAAATTCTTGTTCTATGTGACCGATTTATATATGGCATTTGGTGAAACTAGTCCACCCAAGGAAACTACTAAAACAAAGCATGGATTGAATGCAGAGCTTGTTCATTTGCNTTAAAAGATAACAGGTTTACTTAAAAAAAAAAAAAAAAATTATTCCACTATTAGAATTAGGGCACAAGTAGGAGAAAAACAACACAGCTCAGAAATGATACTTTGATGGTTCTCATGTGTGGGGAAGATAGAATGCCAAGTTTGGCTGTGTTGTGTATGTGTGTGTCTTTGTGTGTACATATGCGTATTGTTTTTACCATTACCTTCAGCAATATAATGTTAATAACCCTATGGCATCATAGCTTTCTTTTATAAACTGTACAACAAAATGGTATCAAAGGCATGCTTTTTACATTCAGTAGTTCATGTACATCACTCTCACAGTGGAGACACAATGCCAGAAGTGAACTTATTCCATCAGAAACAAAGCACTATGAGAGTGTTAACTTTTCCTAGGAAAGTAAAAGAGTCCTTCATGGGGGCATGCAAGGGATGAGGCTTTGAGATTAATCATGCATTCTGTGATGGAAATTTCAAGAAATGAGAAAAGGCAGGTTAACACTATGAATGGTGAAATGATTAGGTATATTTGGAAAAGAGTGGCTTGGATGGAACAAAGAGTTTGTGGTCCTAGGGTAGGTAGTGAAGAGAGGAAGAGGTTGGAAAGGTTAAGACCATTTGTTTGTTTATGCATCCCCATGGTCAGACCAGACATGACTGATTGGTGCTATGATGGCCCCTTAACCGAGGGCAGCCAACTCCTAGGCAGGCAAGTAACGTATGTCTTGGCTTCATAAGAAAAGATGAGCAAGGCCAATAAGAGTCCTCCTTTCTGAGTATAAACAAAAGGCTTAAGGTAGACTTAGAGCCAAAGAAGTTGTGATGACCGCATGTAATCTAAAGTGATAAGGGGGAACCTATGAATAAGTAGAGAAAGCTAGTCTTAGGGAGATAGGAGTGAGGATATATGCAGAGAGAAGCTTAGAAAAAGTAGAGAAATTAAGAGACCATAAAGAAAAGAACAAGAGGTCAAAGCGAGTCCTTAGAACTTAATTCTTGACTGCTTTTTAAGTTTTGAACTAGAACCTTGTGCATCCTTATAATAAAACACTTTTTAAAGTAATTTGAATTGGCTCTGAACTTTGCACCTAAGAAAATAGCCTCATTAAATATTTTCATAATTATAAGAAGCAGGATTTCATTTTCTTCATTTTCCATTAATATGACATAATGCATATTGTTCTTTATATATTATTTGGAAAAGTTAGTTGTATCTATATTCACTTCATAAATGCATCCTAATATTATCTAACTTTCATTATAATATATAGCATCATGATTAATCTCATTTTATATACATTTTGTTTGAATTTCTGATTTTGTTTTCAGCTTGAATACCAAAAGGGAGATTACTCAGTCAAAGGGTATCATGTTTTGCCCATTGCTTCTATAGAGTTTATGCCAATGTATGTATCTTTAGGCAGTGCATGAGAGTATCCACTTCACACCAAACAAGCTATATGAATTACATTTCTACATTATTACATTCTCCTCCATTCACTGCTCATTCTACTCTTTCCATACCTGCTTATAAGTTGACAAACAACAACAACAAAATGCAAAACCCGTGGCCCTGATAAGATTCTTTTCCAGTTTGTATTTTTCTACACTATTTCCTCAATTTCCAAGTATATAATGATACTGAAATCTACATATCCATTTGGGTTCCACTTTGGTAATTTTCAAACCCATCATATATTTCATATCCCTAAATGCAGTGAGTTCCTATTAATGATGATTACTGTTGGGAGGGGGACCAGCTTACTCATGTATTGTCTTACTCTGCCTGGATTATCTCAACCTCTCAGGTCATAATTGGTGATTCCTTCCAGCATAATTAACATTTGTCCCTAATGAAAACATTTTGGTATCTATTATGTTTCATTAGTACACACTGTTAAACAAATATTTAAAACTACACATTAACACAGGAATAAAAAAATTTAAAAAAAGATTCCATGATTTATCTTTTATCTTTTCTGAACATTTCAAAATAACAGATAAATCTAAAATCTAACCAAAAGTCAAATGTTATCTATTTCAAGAAGGTGAATTAAAATAGTTATCACACTACAACAATGACATTCATATTATATTCATAATATTCATAAATTCATATATATTATAGTCATAAGTTAAAGGTAGATCTTTATCTAAAAATTAAAGGAACAGGGCGAGGCGTGGTGACTCATGACTGTAATCCCAGCACTTTGGGAGGCCCAGGAAGCTGGATCACCAGAGGCCAGGAGTTGAGACAAGCCTGACCAACATGGTGAAATCCTGTATTTTCTAAAATACAAAAAATTAGCTGGATGTGGTGGGACATGCCTGTAATCCCAGCTACTCAGGAAGTTGGGGCATGAGAATCACTTGAACCTGGGAGGTGGAGGTTGCGGTGAGCCCACATAGCACCACTGCACTCCAGCCTGGGCAATAAGAGCGAAACTCGGTCTCAAAAATAATACCAAAAAAATCAAAGAAACAGAACTAAACAATAAAGAAAATTAATGAAACTAAAAGCTGGTTTTTGGAAAAGATCAATGATATTGATTGCACTCTAGGATGGCTGAGAAACAGAGTTTGATACAAATAGTGGTGCAGTGATTATCTAGATGGTTTGTATTTTATAAACAGGTACATGTAGAGTAATTGAGAACCCAGTTTCTGAGAAGAGAGTTTATATTTTTTCAATTTTTAGGTCAATGTTATATTGCTTATATAGTAAAAACAAATTTATATTTGAAAATTATAAATTAATATAGTTATATAAAATAAATTTTATGTTAACTATATTATATTCACACTCTTTTAGGAATCTTGTTACAAAATATCTACTGAAGCTAAAACAAAACACTTTGAATCTTTTCTTTTCACTTCCCTTCTTCCACTTCTGATAATGCTTTTTTGCAGATGGAACTTAGCAACTTTCCCTCACTGCTTCACTGTCAAAAGGGTGTGTTATTTATGGGAAATCATGGAACAAAAAATGTCAACACACATTCCAGAGACTGCAGGGAAGCACGTCCTCCCAGAAATTCACAAAAGAAGGCAACACTCATTTCTGCTTCTATTCAAATCATAGTATGCTTAGGAAAAAAATACATGCTCTTGAATACAGACTATTTTGGGGCCAATTTGTGCTGAGAGCATCAACACAAAATAGCATAAAATACTATCAGCATTAATATACCATGAGCAAATGATAGAAAAAGGAAATTTTATCCACTGCCTGAATATGTCTAAAGAAAAAATATATATAGTGCATGTGTGTATCCATCTAAAGTAAACTTAACCCATATGCTAATTGATTACTTTAAAAGATTTTAGAAAAGCTGAGCAGCATATGTTTCTACTTCTCCCTAATTGGAGAGCTACACTATATCAGAATATTTTAAATTTAGAAATCTAGAACTATAAAAAAAGAAGAATACTTGTTTAACATTGCTCTATGAGACAGAAAGAGAGGGAGAGAGAAACAGAGAGAATGATGAATGAGAATACAAATAAAAAAGCCCTTAATTAATACTGGTGAGCCAATTCTAGCATAGTTTTAATAAAACCAAGTACTTACTCCCTTGACTAAATCTTATCCTTTCCTTCTCTAGTGCCTTTTCTATCCCAAGCCTAATATGGATGATTGGGTGTGATAAGAATACTTAATGCTTTCTTACTTCAGGTGAAACCACAAACTAGACTTATCCTAGTAACATAAGCCCATGATTGGACTAGGGATTATTTTATTACAGTTCTGTACTTTGCACAGCATGCCTGGATATACTTAAGCACAGTCGGAGACAAAGCAGGCAAATATTGTAGAAGTAATCAAGCTTTTTGTTCTGGATTTTTCTCATTATCATGAGGGATACTTTCAGTATCTTTACTAGGAATTATGTTAAAACAACTGACACAAACACTTTCTGTTTCAACCTCTTCAAGCTAACTGAGTATTAACTGAATTGCTCTTGCTGTTTTCCCAGTTTATGTTCACTAAACCATTTTCATTTGGAGGAAAATAGTAAGTTAAGATCATTAATAACAAATGCCCAATAATCAGTCCTTCATTCTTTCTTTATTGCCTGCTTTCCAAATCAATAAAGTATAAAACATAATGTCTGCCCTTAGTGAACTCACTCTCTAATAGGAGGTACAAACAAATCAATAACTAAAAGACGGTACAATTTGTTTCTAATGGTGACATAAACACATATTTTGGGACCACTGATAACAGAAGAAGGGACAACCACCTCTAATCTTGCCATAATGCTTTCGAGCCTCTGGAAGAAAAAAAATAACATTTCTAAATTGATGATAAATTACTCATCAGCAAAGGATTATATGCATAGCCATCCAATATTTTGGTAACTAGCATTTGGCTCACTTTAACATAAAACTTAAACTGAGTGTGCTTTGGTTATTTTGAAAAAAAAAAAAAAGTTAATCTAGGTTATATTCCTCACTGATTATCTATTGGATTTTACATTTTGAAATAGATACCTCCACAGTTAAAATATTAGTGAAAGAAGAAACATTTCTAGTCTTCCAGAAATTTGTGCAGATGGGAAAAGGTTTCACCTCTAACAACCAACTGAATGGAAGTAAAAACATGAGCATTATTCTTATTTTTAGCCGATTAGTAACTTTTCCTTTCTTTTCTTTTCTTTTCTTTTTTTTTTTGAGACGGAGTTTTGCTCTTGTTGCCCAGGCTGGAGTTCAGCGGAGCGATCTCAGCTCACTACAACCTCCGTCTCCCGGGTTCAAGAGATTCTCCTGCTTCAGCCTCCCAAGTAGCTGGGATTACAGGCATGCACCACCATGCCCGGCTAATTTTGTATTTTTAGTAGAGACTTGGTTTCTCCATGTTGGTCAGGCTGGTCTCAAACTCCCAGTCTCAGGTCATCTGCCAACCTCGGTCTCCCAAAGTGCTGGGATTACAGGTGTGAGCCACCATGCCCAGCCGCCTATTAGTAACTTAAAGGATGATACTCAAAGCAATAAAGATTGGGGTAAAAATGGCATACTCATACACCAAAGATACTCATACACAAAATAATTACCTTATTTATATCACAAAATAAACTCATTATTTCACTCATTCAAAAAATATTTCAAGAATGCCTACTAGAACAAAATATCACTAACTACAAAGTATTGAGAACATATATTGTGCAAAGCACTAGGCTAATAACTGTATATGAATAATTTGATTTATTCTTTTAAAAACCCTATATGGTAGGTATTATCATTATGCTCGTCTAACATTTGTACCCAAGGAGAGCAGTTAATACATTTCAGAGCCAGGACAAAAACCCAAGCAATCCAATCCACTATAACCCAATGTGTCAGGCAACATGACTAGCATGGCATATATGCTGGTAAACAAAACAGACATAGTAGCAACCTTCATGGGTGTATCTAGTTGTAAAGAGAGATATTTAAACAAGTAAGCCAATAAACATATTAAATAATATTATACATTGCAAAAAAAGGCACCAAAGAAAGGAAAGTTATTATGCAATTGAAGGATAGCCACTTCAGACTGAGGTCATCCAGGAAGGCCTCGCAAATGGAACATTAAAATCGACCCCTGAAGAACAAAAAGAAACCAGACACGGAAAGTGCGAGAAGAACATTCCAAACAGATGAACAGCATGTCAAGGAGAGTTTGTCTGCTCTGTGTGCCTGGGAGTTAGTGATCTGTTAGAGGGGTGGGCAGCATGCAGATTATATATTTTTTTAAAACGTAGATGTTATTCTAAATGTGATAGAAACCACTGCAAAGAAGTAGAAGGAACGAAACATAATGATAGCGTAGAATGGCAAAAAACAGGGGTAAGGGAGAGGGAGAAAGAGGCAGCCAGGTTTTTGAGTTGAGCAAGAGGGTGGGTTTTGGTGCCACTCACTAAATTGAGGAGGTCTGGAGGAAGAACATGCCTCCAAGGAAGATTAAGAATTTAGCCCAGGGCATGGAATTGATTCCAAGTCTCTTGGAAACTTAGATTTAAAACATTTATAAAGAGCTTCAAGATCTTTATAACCCTTCAAGGGTTATTTACTTTTTTGCCTACAATTTATCTCATTTATCAGATAACATTGAAGATGTTATCTGCATTTACATGGTTATAGTTTAAAAAAAAAAAAATCACACCAATCTGAAAGGCAACAGTGGAGAATCATGCAGTGACATGTGTTGCAGCCATTAAATCACACCTAGGAAAGTCGACTTCAAATTGGAAAAAAAGTTTAGGGTATTTTAATGATTAAGGGACTGAGTAACAATAATAGTTTAAAGTTTTCCCCTATGATTTTCTTAGAGATAATATCTATAAAAGCAAGGAAATAAAATATTATTTTATTTATTCAGTTAGTTATACTATATTTATTATATTTACTATATTATTTTACTGTCTATACATTTTTTTACAAATATAAAATTAACTATATAAGTGGGATGAGAATGAAAGTTATGACACCGGAAGCCAATTGATCAATCAAGCAAACTGGGGTGATAGAGTATTCTGGGTACTATTTTTTCATCTTTTATTAAAATCCATTAATCTTGTGATTATGCTTATGCACACATACATGTATCACACATATCCTCTTGCAGCACACTCACTTTTGAGGGAACACCAGCCATTTGACTTACGCTTACCTAAGCGATTGGTGTGGTTTGGCTGTGTCCCCACCCAAATCTCACCTTGAATTGTAACAATCCCCACATATCAAGGGCGGGACCAGGTGGAAATAACTGAATCATGGGGGTGGTTGCCCCCATACTGTTTTCATGGTAGTGAATAAGTCTCGGGAGATCTGATGGTTTTATAAATGGGTGTTCCCCAGCACAAACTGCTTTGTGTGCCACCATGTAAGACATGACTTTGCTCCACATTCGCCTTGTGCTATGATTATGAGGCCTCCCTAGCCATGTGGAACTGTGAGTCCGTTCAACTTCTTTCCTTTATAAATTACCCTGTCTTGGGTATGTCTTTGCACCATGAGAACAGACTAATACAGCGACTAAAGTCTGCACGACTAGAGTTTTATCCTCAGTTAGCTCTTGACACCTTATGTCAGCTTTAGCCATTTGCTTTTAATTTCTCTGTGTTCTATAACATTTGGTAAAATAAATTATCCCCAACATTTAAATCTTAATAAGAATGAATTGGGACAAAGAGGTGAAAAATAAGGAAAACCACTGCTATAATAACCGTCTACCAAACTAATAGGATTTATGTCTCAAGAGTTACATCTTGTAGAATTATTGAAGAAAATGCTGGATAAGTAACTGTCATGGGAAAAAGATAAAGGCCATGGTTTCCAGTCTTCTGGAGTTCCATACTCACAGAATTAAAAAATATAATAATGGTGGGGGGTAGTCTACGTAAGCTTGTCACCTTTATATGGCCCAGTAAGTGTATTTCACGTCAACACTTATATTTTACTGGCCTCCTTCATTAAAATTCCTCTAATAGGAAATGAAACAAGCAAAATGACCCATGATGCCATGTGTAGGTTATATGTCATAAGCTGCAACCTCAGTTTACCATTTCCTTCTGTAATATAGGCAACCTTAAATATTTGACTATATTTTCATATATAGATCAGATGAGAATTTCTAGTAGTAATACAATTTTGAAATTTTGTTTCTAATTATATTTATCCAGCATCAATTAAATTTAAAAATCATGATTAATCTTATATATTTTTTTCAGATTTTTGTGACACACAGTTCTTTAAGCTAAACAGAACACCACCGAAGAAATTTGAACTCCGTTCAAATCTGTCCAACAGGAGTATATACTAAATACCTAAATGTAGAAGTAGCACCTAAATTATACATAACAGTGGCTTAAAGATACGCCCAATTTATTTAATAGTATATCAAATAGTTTATATTATTTTTGTCCTATATTTGACTATGAAGTCCAGTTACGGAGAATTTTAATGCATACTTTTATTCAAACCAATTTATTTTCACTCAAAATTAAAACTTACTAGCTATTCTGTATAGAAAAGTAAAATAATTCTAAAATTGAGTTAAGAAAGTATGGTATCTTTTGGAAAATGAAACGTCAAACAGTATTGACTAATGTGAAGAGGATTTGAGCTGTGTTTTTCGTTAGAAATAGAAAAGGCTTACACGATAAACCCCTTGAAGAGCTGCCAAATTAGGGCCATAGAAGTCTGAGTCTAGAGATGATAGAAAAGGAAATCCAATTTGAGTCTGACAAAGACAAGCTAAGGTCTGATATGTGTGAAACTTAGGAGGTTAGAGTTGGGGAGGGGAGAAACAAATTATTTCGTATTTACCATCAATATACTGCCAACGGTGTTACGATGTCAAGTAACTCCTCAGTTTGCATCCTTGCATTTATTAAGTCCCATTAAAGGGCTTAAAAGACAGCATTTGTACCATGCCCAGCAGATTTTATGGAACAAAAAAAATACATTCTATTTGCACACCTGACATCTATTTAGGTTATATCTTCCAATAAGTAAAGCAAAACCCAAAGTGCATCTCTGGAATTGTGCTCATGTGTGTATATTATTTCTTCTTAATATAGCCCATAAATGCTAATAGAGTCTCTGTGGCGGAATGTTATTACAATTAGAAGGCTTGATTGGAAACAGGGTGCATACATTTAGGAGCAACTTAATTTCTTAAAAAAAAAATAACTTTGGTTTTATTATATTTCAGTACTTAAGTAAATCTTGTTGTAATCCCTGATTGGTGAAAATCAAATACCTGGGGACCAGAGTGGGTACTACCCTATGTGACTTAGCTGAACAATGTTGTATAAAACAAAAGGTAACTTTATGGATATTGAGATTTCAAACTAAAACATCACACAGAGGAACCTGAACGTAACATGTTCTTAATTCCTGGTGTAAAGTTTTAACCTTGTTTTTATGTGAGGTGAAAACTAGTTCAAGTTGTCCTCTTTGCCTAATCGTTCACCTTGTTATTCACTATTTTTTAAATTGTTTGATACGTTATATTTGTGTATATTTATGGGGTACATGTGAAATTTTGTTTCTTGCATTTTTTTTTTTTTTTTTTGAAAGCAACAATGTGGCACAAAGAAAATTCTCCCTAGGGCAATGACATGCAGCTTTTTTTGTCACCTGCTGTAAGTCATGTATACTTAGTATTACTAAAAGAGACTTTCTGCCTTAAATTTGTTTCTCTCTGTATAGATCGTAGCGGGTATATCGTAGCATAATCACGTGAAAAAGTGTCATAGGTCCATCTAACGAAACTATTTCTCTACAAAACTTGACTTTTCAAATGATCTGGAAAACCCCAGTTAAAGGACTGATAATATCGCTGTTGAACCCGCGTATAAATAAAGGGCTTTCACCAAATGATTGTCAAAGTAATATTTCTGTTCTATTAAAAAACTGAAGGACTTCATTGCTTTTGTGGAAATATTTCTCTCATTTTCTGTCACCATTAAGTATATGACTCTCAAAATACATTCTCCCAGGACTAATTCTCCTTATAAAAATTACAACCAGAGAAGTTATAACAACATGTTATCATAAAATAAACCATGAAGCTCTCTGCAAAGGAATAGTAAGTCAGCATTCTAGCAGTGAAAACTTGGCAGCAAAAAGCATATCCCGTAAGGAATTGTGTGAGACATTTTGATGGGATTAAAACATGCTGCAAGACATACGGTATATATTTTTAACACATACAATAGGAGAAATAAATTGGAGGAGGCATCAAAGCATTAATCCCCTAACTCCCACATCTCGTCCCATCCATTGGGGATTTCTCTCTTTCAGTTTGTCATGGTAATGTAAGCATGAAAGGATGTTTCCTACCTTCTGGAATTCAACTTTAGAAAGGGAGATAAAATGTCACTATTATTTATCTACATCGTTTAAGATGCTGCTTTTGTACAGAACAGAGAGATGTAAACAGATAAATGCAACAACTTCAACGTACAGGTTCTTGAACTGAAAGCAGTTTCACTAATATTTTTATTGGTGCTAATATCTTCCCATGCACTCAAATGATGTAGTGCATCAGAGCAAACATTGCAAAAAAAAATTACTTACGGCTACATTGGTGCTAACATTATAACCAGATAGATTGCAAAAGTTTCAGAGACATACTAAGCTTGTTATTGTAAAAGAAGAACAAAGAAAATGAAATGAATGTGTTTGGCTCACTATTTTCAAATATTTCTGTGAGCTGTTTACATTTTACTGAAATAATGAGCATTGAAAATGTAACTCTCTATCTCTTCTGAATTTATTACTTTCATATTTTATTCAATTAATAAGTTGCAGTAGTGAGAAGAGGTAAGAAAACAGGGTAATTCTCCCATATTTATCTTTATGAATTCAAACATACCATATATAAACATATAGCAGATTCATATTACATGTGTGGACATCATGTCACTCAGCCTAAGGTTTCCTCAATGCAAAATGAGAATTTTAAAAGTACCCACTGTATAGAGCTGTTTTCAGGATTAAATGAGGTAAACCAAGAAAATACTTCCCATACTTCCCATTGACAAGTTACCAGTAAGTGTTAACTGTAATCACCGCAATTATCATCACCATCATCATCATTTATATAGATAAGGTCCTGTGAAACTGACCATGATCTAGGAAGCTACCCGTGGATAAATGTGAAGAGCACACTGAAATATGTGTGACTGAACTATCAGACTACTTATACTAGCTCTACAAGGTAGGCATGATCCTCACTGTACAGTTGAAAAAACAGAGGCATTAGAATAAACCGACTGGATAAAATTTAACAAAATCAGCAATTGACATATCTTTCTATCTTATGTTGAGTCCTTCATTGGAGACTGTGTCTTGCCTTCTTTATTCCCTGCTAGGAAGCTCAAATGATGGTAAGAAAAATAGTCACAGTAACATTGTTGTCCCTTTTATATGATTAATTTGCATCATTTGTGTCCTTGATGTTGTCGTTATGTAATCATATGTGGTTGTAGTATAAGCAGCCAGCAATCCTTTGTGAAAAGAGGAAGGGAAAAATAAACTAATTAATTAATCAAGCAATAGATATTTTCAGGAAGATGCAGAAAGTTTTTAAAGGAGATTAGATCATCAGAGAGATGCAAATCAAAACTACAATGAGATACCATCTCACGTCAGTCAGAATGTCTATTTTTAAAAAGTCAAAAAATAACAAATGTTGGCGAGGTTGCAGAGAAAAGGGAATGCTTATACACTGTTGTTGGGAATGGAAATTAGTTTAGCTGATGTGAAAACAGTTTGGAGATACCTCAATTAACCAAAAACAAAACTACGATTCAACCCAGCAATCCCATTACTGGGTATATACCCAAAGGAAAATAAATTATTCTAGTAAAAATACACCTACACTCATATGTTTATTGCAGCACTGTTCATGATAGCAGACATGGAATCAGCCCAGGTGCCCATCAACAGTGGACTGGATAAAGAAAATGTGGTACATATACACCATGGAATACTACATCGCCACACACACACAAAAATAACAAAATCATGTCCTTTGCAACAACCTGGATGCAGCTGGGGGCCATCATCCTAGTGAATTAATGCAGGAATAGAAAACCAATTACCACATGTTCTCACTTATAAGTGGGGGCTAAGCATTGGGTACACATGAACACAAAGAGAGGAACAATAAACACTGAGGATTCCAAAAGGGGGAAAGATAGGAGGGAAGCAAAAGTTAGAAAGCTACCTATTTGTGTACTATGTTCAGTACTTGGGCAGCAGGATCACTAGAAGTCCAAACTTCAGTATCATGCGATATACCCATGTAACGAAGTTGTACATGCACACTCTGAATCTCAAATTAAAAAATTAAGGAGATTAGAGGCCATGAAAATAAGTAAGAGTTTATTTGAGAAATCTGATAGGGTTAATATTGGAATAGGTGGGATGGGGGTCATATGAGATACTTCAACGACCAGGAATCAGTTTCTGGGGAGGCCTGATTCAGCTAGGTGATTACATCGGTCAGGGAGAAGAGGGAAAAAATATTCAAAATAATGTTATGCCCTTCCTAGGTTATAAAACAAGAAAAAGATAGAATTCTGCTCCAAACTAGGAAACCTAGAACTGAAGAAAATAGTTTTAGAAGAACAAATATAATGAATGTTATTTCACACACACACACACACACACACACACACACAAATACCTTAGTTACTAAAAGCTCAAAAGGTCAACTTCACATCTTAAGAAAAGCAGTGGTCTAACAAGAAAAACATCTAGCAATAATTTTTTTTAATCTAATGACACAATTTCAGAGCGTATTATGTTCTTGTCTTTAAAAAATTCAAATTCATTTTAAGAAAAAATTAAAGAGCAATATAAACTAAAATATGACTACTTTCATTATTATTCTCCATAAGAGGATAAAATGAAAAGCACCAGCAAAATCAGAAATCTATCAACAGATGCACTTTTACAAACAATTCCTAGTTTCAGGCTTTCTCCTCAGACATGGTATTTGAGATTAAAATATCAATTGCCTCTTTTGTGGTTTCACAGCAGCATCATTTCCTGACTCCTGTCACTGTCAAACTGCCAACATCAATTTTATATTTATTTCAAGGTAACTTTGGAATATTTCATCTGTCTTGTGTGTGATTATTCTGCTTCCACTCAAGTGTTTTGACTTGTTCGCCAGTTTCATCATAGTAGTAGTCCACTGTATGAATGCATACAGCTTGAACTGCAACATGACTTTTCTCCATGAATATCATCTTATAATCCCCATGTTGAAAATACTTAGAAATTGCTGCCTCTCTCTCTCCCTTCTCCTCTCCTACCTCTCTCTCCCTCCCCTCTTTGCTCTCTCTCACATACACACAAACCCATTTAAACATATGCACAGAAACATTTATATGTATTCTGTTTTGCAATGTATATAATTGTTTCATACAAGATGCCTCTTAATAGAGAATCATATCCATAAGTATAAATCATAAATTATAGCAAGAAAATATTAAAATTTGAAAGATGGTGGCATTTGTTCTAGTTCCTATTTTACTAAGAGAGGACACCTATATCTTTCTCCAGAAAAGATATCTAATATAAGCACCTTTCTTTGTTTAGATTCATTTAAATATTTGCTTTTCAGTTGTTGAATTTCTTTTCCTACATTTTCTCTGTGCTCATAACAAACCCTGGATAAATACACGTAGATCTAGCTCTCCACTTCTGCCCTTTTATATCCAATCTAAGCTCAATTGTATTTTCCCATTTTAGATGAGATTTTCTCAACTTACTGATTTACCTTTTAAATCTCACTAAATAACAAGTCCATTTGCTTTATCTCTAAACATCTTTAAATGTGACTTTCATTGATACTATACATTCAACTGGGGCTACTCACCTATTTCTCTTTCACCTAAATGCTTGCCATTTTCAGGTCCCCTAAGGCATTGACACCACCTAAATCTATAGTTCCACCTTTAGTTCCTGATAAAGGTCCTAGTTTCTTACAAGGGTTTTCTAATAATCTCTTCCCTGGTCTCCTGACAGGGTCCAACTACTACAGTTGATATAAAATGATGTACCCCAAATCCTCAACTTTATCAAACACATTAATCACTGAACACTTTATATCCCAAAGCCTTTGAGTAGTAGGAACCCGTTAATCCTCTAGGTGCTCTCAGTTTCATCATGTGTAAAATGGAAATGATAATAATACCAACCTAAAGGAGTTGTGGTGCCAATTAAATGAGGAGCTTGTGTAAAATACTTTGATCGATTCCTGTCACAACATATATACGTTAGTTATTACTATTATTATCATTAATTAATTCAGGCCTCTTAACAATTTTCCATAGACTACTTAACTTTCATTGTCATGTCTCTACATTATTTTGATTTAATTTGTCTTCTGCCTTTTGTTATCTAAAACTTAACTATTCCTACTCAGCATGCTTATATTACTATTCCATTACTTTATACTATTTTACTCTATTTGCTTAACTCACTATCCATTTGAGAATACAATGCCCAGAAAATTGTTTAAATCAAATCTCACCACTTTATCATCTAGCATCACTGATTTTATTATAAGGGATATTTTCTCTTATCCATCTTTTCAAAAAATTAACACTTTCCAATATGTTTCTTGGGTTTATCTATTTTATAAACATTAGGTAATAATAATCTTAGACATGTTATTTCATTTTCTTGTCATTTTGAGAGAGGTAATGAGAGGTATCTCTCAGATAATAGACAATAATAAACATTA
>NW_016813981.1:121331-127823 GCF_001698545.2 Rhinopithecus bieti
CATCTAGCAATAATTTTTTTTAATCTAATGACACAATTTCAGAGCGTATTATGTTCTTGTCTTTAAAAAATTCAAATTCATTTTAAGAAAAAATTAAAGAGCAATATAAACTAAAAATATGACTACTTTCATTATTATTCTCCATAAGAGGATAAAAATGAAAAGCACCAGCAAAATCAGAAATCTATCAACAGATGCACTTTTACAAACAATTCCTAGTTTCAGGCTTTCTCCTCAGACATGGTATTTGAGATTAAAATATCAATTGCCTCTTTTGTGGTTTCACAGCAGCATCATTTCCTGACTCCTGTCACTGTCAAACTGCCAACATCAATTTTATATTTATTTCAAGGTAACTTTGGAATATTTCATCTGTCTTGTGTGTGATTATTCTGCTTCCACTCAAGTGTTTTGACTTGTTCGCCAGTTTCATCATAGTAGTAGTCCACTGTATGAATGCATACAGCTTGAACTGCAACATGACTTTTTCTCCATGAATATCATCTTATAATCCCCCATGTTGAAAAATACTTAGAAATTGCTGCCTCTCTCTCTCCCTTCTCCTCTCCTACCTCTCTCTCCCTCCCCCTCTTTGCTCTCTCTCACATACACACAAACCCATTTAAACATATGCACAGAAACATTTATATGTATTCTGTTTTGCAATGTATATAATTGTTTCATACAAGATGCCTCTTAATAGAGAATCATATCCATAAGTATAAATCATAAATTATAGCAAGAAAATATTAAAATTTGAAAGATGGTGGCATTTGTTCTAGTTCCTATTTTACTAAGAGAGGACACCTATATCTTTCTCCAGAAAAGATATCTAATATAAGCACCTTTCTTTGTTTAGATTCATTTAAATATTTGCTTTTTCAGTTGTTGAATTTCTTTTCCTACATTTTCTCTGTGCTCATAACAAACCCTGGATAAATACACGTAGATCTAGCTCTCCACTTCTGCCCTTTTATATCCAATCTAAGCTCAATTGTATTTTCCCATTTTAGATGAGATTTTCTCAACTTACTGATTTACCTTTTAAATCTCACTAAATAACAAGTCCATTTGCTTTATCTCTAAACATCTTTAAATGTGACTTTCATTGATACTATACATTCAACTGGGGCTACTCACCTATTTCTCTTTCACCTAAATGCTTGCCATTTTTCAGGTCCCCTAAGGCATTGACACCACCTAAATCTATAGTTCCACCTTTAGTTCCTGATAAAGGTCCTAGTTTCTTACAAGGGTTTTCTAATAATCTCTTCCCTGGTCTCCTGACAGGGTCCAACTACTACAGTTGATATAAAATGATGTACCCCAAATCCTCAACTTTATCAAACACATTAATCACTGAACACTTTATATCCCAAAGCCTTTGAGTAGTAGGAACCCGTTAATCCTCTAGGTGCTCTCAGTTTCATCATGTGTAAAATGGAAATGATAATAATACCAACCTAAAGGAGTTGTGGTGCCAATTAAATGAGGAGCTTGTGTAAAATACTTTGATCGATTCCTGTCACAACATATATACGTTAGTTATTACTATTATTATCATTAATTAATTCAGGCCTCTTAACAATTTTCCATAGACTACTTAACTTTCATTGTCATGTCTCTACATTATTTTGATTTAATTTGTCTTCTGCCTTTTGTTATCTAAAACTTAACTATTCCTACTCAGCATGCTTATATTACTATTCCATTACTTTATACTATTTTTACTCTATTTGCTTAACTCACTATCCATTTGAGAATACAATGCCCAGAAAATTGTTTAAATCAAATCTCACCACTTTATCATCTAGCATCACTGATTTTTATTATAAGGGATATTTTTCTCTTATCCATCTTTTCAAAAAATTAACACTTTCCAATATGTTTCTTGGGTTTATCTATTTTTATAAACATTAGGTAATAATAATCTTAGACATGTTATTTCATTTTCTTGTCATTTTTGAGAGAGGTAATGAGAGGTATCTCTCAGATAATAGACAATAATAAACATTATTTTTAAAAATTACTAGAATAATGATTTTCATACTAGAAAATATAGTTTATTTCTGGGGATTGTAGTGTATTTTACCTTGAATTGTTATAGACATGAGAAAACATTTACTCAATCAATAATAAACTACATTATTCCCAATGTAAGAGTTTATAAAATTACTTATAAAAGAGTGGTTATAAGAGACAATCAGTATTCTATGAGAAGTAAGTTTTCTCTTGGTATATGAAGACTTTAATATGTTCTTTCCATTAAAAAAGCACTGGATTTGTATACTTGAATCTTGGGATTGAAATAAAACATACTCATATATGAAGGCAAGTGATAAAATTTCAGTATTGTAGTGGAAAATTTAAAAATGACATAAGATTGTATCATCTACAACCTTGTATAAAACTAGATGAAATTACACAATGTCTCAAGTGTGGAAATTTATTTAATAAAAACTGAAGAACCAAAACAACAACAGATAAAAATAGAGAGGAGGCATTTGTGTGGCTAACAAAGAAGACACGCAAGAGCAACAATAGTTTTGTAATTCTGTTTCAATCTCCCTAAATAATTGGTATACTTGTTTGCTTTAAAAAGTGTATTTAACCAGACATACAACATCTTTATCACCCTTTATGCCCTGGCAAGTAGGAAACTGATAGAGAAATCTATTGATCAACCACAGAAACATGTTAGCTTTCTCTACACTATA
This sequence comes from Rhinopithecus bieti, assembly GCF_001698545.2. Classification (NCBI taxonomy): domain Eukaryota; kingdom Metazoa; phylum Chordata; class Mammalia; order Primates; family Cercopithecidae; genus Rhinopithecus; species Rhinopithecus bieti. Next base: position 124,049 of record NW_016813981.1, read on the forward strand.
TTTGCTTCCATCTTTAACCACGATAATGTATACATGTTGTTTAACAAAATCCATTCCTAAATATTTGTCACTGAAGTCCTACTGAACTTTTTCCACTCCCACTTTGTCTCTCTCATCTCCTCTTCTAGCATATTCCCCCAGCTCACATCACTCTTTGTTGCCCCTTAAACACACAACATGCTTTTACTTCAGGCTTTTGCAACTTTCTGTGTGCTGCCTGTCATTTCCTTTTGTCCATATGGCTACATGTCTCGTCCCTTCTCTTCCTTTTAATTCTCTCAAAAGTCAGCCTATCAAAAAGAGATTCTTTTTTGACATCCTAAAACATTATAATCTATATCTATGTAGATATATATGGATGTGAATACATATATTTGTGTGTATAGATGTATAAATATAACTGACCTACCCCTGCATACACTGTCTACTGCTATCCCCATATATTATTTTTCTTAAAACAGCTTTCACTACCTGAACGATAAGCTCCATTACAGTTAGGACTTTATTTTGAGTTTGTTGGTTTGTTTTGATTTACTCTATTAGCAGTGCCTAGAACAGTGCCTTAAACACAAAATACACTCACCAAATATTGGTTGAATGTAAGAACTACTAAATGGATAAATAAAAGATACAGAATTTAGACAAATTACATACACTGACATATTATTGCAGAATAAATTAATGTAAATTCAAAAACAGCAAATGTTATAGTGCTCTGTCTTTCGAGATACCAATTAACATCAACCTAGTTGCAAAACAGAGGTAATAAAGTACAATTTAATTATGTCTCCTTCCCATCTCAGGTTAATTTAAATTCCTTCCCAATTTTACTTTCCTGAACTTTGAATCATTCCAGAAAAGAAATGATCCAAAAAAAATGTTCCCTGGCTTAGAATTAGCATGGTTGTTAGGAAAAATAATGCATTGCTCACAAGTGAGATGGGATTGAGGTGGCTCAAACCAAGCCAAATGCCAGGTAAAACAAAGTGATTCTCATTAAAAGGATTGCTTTGTCTGATGGGAAATTTTGGAGTCCTACGATTCTGTAATAACATTATCTGTTATAGGAGATTAGGCAAACAAGAGCCAATTAAACCGCTGGACAACAGCCAAGATACCATTGCTGATACAAACAGGAGTTTACATGGAAGTATCAAAGTAAACTCCTGTTTTATCTGAATACCCTTCTTTTCCTTGCAGAAAGCTTCTTATTTTAATGATACAATGAAGAAAATAAATCTTATCTTACATATCATGCAGCATAAGGAATGAGAGACACTTGCGAAGAGATCTGAAGGAAGAGGAAATTACCTCTTGTTATTTCAGAAGCAATCATTCTCTACTTTGGGTTCCAAATGCGAAAAGGTAATGAGAAGCCTTAAAAAACGGACATTCTCAGCATTCAGTAAACTGGCCCTCGGAACTCTTCACAAGCCACAGTTTCGTGGTTTAACGCTATCTTCGTTCTTCTGAAAGGTGGGAATCAGAGATGAATGCCCATCCTACTCACTCAAATTCATTAACTTTCATATCCCCAGGATGCTCATCAAATATCTTTAATTATTTCGCTAAACTTTTTGTTGCTGTTGTTTCTATTTCTGAATTGTAGTTTTCTTTGTTATTCCCTTTAGGACTTATTTTTCCAGTGAAATAAAGTCCAAAGAAAGAGAAGAATGTGCTATTCCCAGTAAACAAGATATAGATTGGGGTACATTGAAGAGAATAAATTAGCAGTTATTGGCAGTTTCTACATAAAACTAGAGTAAGTTTTGTCAGGTTATACGTAATTTTCTGAATTATTATATGGGAAATCACTTTAACACTTCAAGTAAAGAGATATATAAGATGATGCGTAAAATTTCCTATATAAAATTTTACAATACCCATTGGTGGGAACTGAACAATGAGGAAACTTGGACTCGGGAAGGGGAACACCACACACTGGGGCCTATCATGGGGAGGGGGGAGGGGGGAGGGATTGCATTGGGAGTTATACATGATATAAATGATGAATTGATGGGTGCTGACGAGTCGATGGGTGCAGCACACCAACATGGCACAAGTATACATGTGTAACAAACCTGCACGTTATGCACATGTACCCTAGAACTTAAAGTACAATAAAAAAAAAAAAAAAAAGAAAAACACTTTGATGGAAATTGTGTAATACATGGGAATTTCATTTATCTTTCTTTCTTACGCCGTTTCTTTATTTCACTGTTTCGGCAACTGGTACCTTAACTTCTACATACTTTTCAAAAATATACCTCAGCATTAATGAGGAAAATTAGGCCACTGGGGCTTTCTAATTATAACTAAAATGTTCTCTCATATTCATATAAGATTTTGACTTGCTCTCCACTTTTTCATACTCTGAAGCCCATTTTTCACTACTGTAATCTATAATTGCTATAAGAAATACATATTTCGATCTTCATTGTTCCGAATACAGAATGTGAGTCAGATTCATATATCGCTTAGTAATTGGAAAATGGTTACATAACTGAGACTCTGAAGGAAAAAAAATTGAAAATAAAGTAACATAGAGTGCCGTCGGTGTTAATGGGGTGTGTAAACGAGATACTGTAATGGGTTATTGTATTTCTCCATCACAACACCCTCTCCATAATCATTTGAGAATACTGATCAGGGAAAAACTATCAAATGATCTCAGTTAGATGTCAAAATATCTGTGAAAACTTTTTTTCTCCTGTTTCATGTTCACTATTGCCAGATTCTTAATACAACAAAAATAATTCTAGCTCAATACACAGTTATAGTCACAGACAAAATAAATTATTAGAATTCATAATTCCCTCGAATCCCTTTAGTTTTAAGTATTCTTGTGAGTTGGCCATAAAATAAGATATAAAATGTAAAAGCTCTAAAACTGTGTAAATTGAAAACTAAAATTTTTGTCCCACTGCAATTTCCCCAGCAGACTCTAGGGAGTTCCCCTCCCTAGAGACAATCCCTTAGCCTAACCCAAGTATAAACAGGCCAGAGATTCTAAATATGTGTATTCTTTCCCCCAAGAAATAACATACTATACCCGTTGTTTCGAATCCTCTACTATTTCATTTAATGATACCTTTTTAAGTTCTTTCCATACTAATAGATATAGAATAGTCTCTTTCTTGTGTGAATGACCTATAACTTTCTTGACTAGTCCTCCATTGATGTATATTTCCAATCTTATGCAATTCAGAACACAATGGCTGCATACACACAGACACACAATGACATGAATGTGTATGAATGAGTATGAGATGGCATGAATGAGTACGTTTGCAAGATAAATTTGAGAATTGCCTAAAGAGTATACATCATTTTGTTCTTGATAGGTATTGCTGACTTACCTGAATTTAGACTCTTGAACAATTAAACTCCCATCAGCAGTGTACGAACACCTAATTCTCTACACCATTTTTTAACTTTGCTAATCCGATGAGTAAAATATTTAATGTTAATTTATGTTTATTTTATTACAAATGAAGTTGAATATATTTTCATATATTTCAAAGTTAATTGAATTTCCTTTCCTATGAGCTGTCTACTCATATCATATGTGCGTTTTTGCATTGAGTTGAACTTTTCTTATTTTTTATTTTTTTTCAAGAATTGCTTAAATTCTGATACCGATTTAAGCATGTGAACATATGAGACTTTTAAACATACAATTAAAGCTATTCATCATAATTTGCTATACTACCAACATTACTTTGGAGCGTAAGTCAAATGGTTTAAAGTAATCCTGTAACATACCTAAAGAACA
>NW_016813981.1:130423-131498 GCF_001698545.2 Rhinopithecus bieti
CAGTTGAATATTAAAAACAAGAGCAAGTAGTGAGCATATCATGATTACAGTCCTTCACTTATTCACTATAGCACAATAAATGCCAGCAGTGAGTGTTATTCACTGGCCCACGAAGAGGTCTGCCACTGAACACCACCTCTGCGATGATGTTCATCATCCTCATATACTTCTCCATTGTAACGGCGCCATCTTTCCTGATTTGGATCAAAGTCCACCAGTTCTACTTCATCCATCTCATCAGTCTCTTCCACTTCCTTCCTCTCGGGTAGGAGTTTTTCCAGAAAAAGACAGTTTATCAGGAGACAGAAAGCCATTCTCAGGAAAGTTCTCCTTAAATTCCATGATTAGGCGACCCTTTTCATGTGGTCTACGATAAATTGACATGCCTTCATTTAGTACACACTTGATATCTCCATGCTTGACAATCTGACCTGGATGAGAGGTGATGACTATGGTTCGGTTGTCAAGAGTGGATATTGGCTTCTGGAAGTCACACAATGCTTCAACCAGCTGTATGTCCATACACATGAAAAGGTCTTTTCCTCGTCCAGTAAAAACAGCATGGTCCTTCTGATCTAACCTAATGATAATACCGCCTGGCTCCAGTCCTGGTTCTTGGTCTCCTTCACCATGGAAAGTTATCTTCTGGCCATCTTTCATGCCTTTTTCAATATGAACCTCTAGAATCTTCTTTTCTCGAACTATTTCCTTCCGTTGCAGCTTTTACATCTATCTTTAGCACTGCTCCACTCCCCATGGTCCTGGCACTCCATGCACACAAACTGAATTTGCTGAACCATTCCAAGTGCTATCTTATGAATTCTTACTTGCATTCCAGTACCTCGGCAATTGGGACAGCCCTCTACTGCTCCTTTCTTACCTTCTCTAACTTCACATTTGTCACAAATCACATTCTTTTGCAGAGCCAGTTTTCTTGTTGCACCATTATATAAGTCTTCTAGGGTTACCGAGAGGTGATGTACAACATTTTTGCCTCTCCTGTCTCTCTGCATCCATCCTCCTCCTCCAAAAAACATACCAAAGATGTCCATGGGGAGCCAAAACTGCCACCTGC
>NW_016813981.1:131769-147809 GCF_001698545.2 Rhinopithecus bieti
GCAAATTTTTTGTATTTTTAGTAGGGAGGGGGTTTTGCTGTGTTGGCCAGGCTGGTCTCAAACTAGGGACCTCAAGCGACCTGCCTGCTTCAGCCTCCCAAAGTGCTGGGATTACTAGTGAGAGCCACCATGCATGGCCAATACTTCCTATTTGTGTTTGTCTTTTTTTTTTCTTTGCTAACTTAGAGCAAATTGGAAACATCTAGAACTTTGTTACTTCTTCAGACTCCACAATAGTTCTTCTACCTCTCCACAAAGTTATCTACAATATAAAAGTATCCTCCCCAAGTTGGAGAGAAAGTGTCAAGAAACCTAGTATGTTCCACTAAATGTCTAAAATGCCAAACCGCATAGGGCTTTCCTTCTCCTGTTTTTAATCTCCATGCCATCCCCATCACCAAATAATTATCCTTCCATGATGTCTAAATTAGACTCCAAAGAGGATATTTTCCATGCCTTCACTTTAATTAATTAATTTATTTATTTATTTTTGAGACAGAGTCTAGCTCTGTCACCCAGGCTGGAGTGGAGTGGCACGATCTTGGCTCACTGCAACCTCTTCCTTCTGGGTTCAAGCAATTCTCCTGCCTCAGCCTCCGTAGTAGCTGGGATTATAGGTGTCCGCCACCACACCCAGCTAATTTTTGTAATTTTATTAGAGACGGGGTTTCACTGCTGGCCAGGCTGGTCTCGAACTCCTGATCTCATGATCTGTCCGCTTCAGCCTCCCAAAGTGCTGGGATTTCAAGCATGAGCCACCACACCCGGCCAATTCTGTTTTTTAACAAGCTTATTTTTTGCCACTATTGACCCTATTTTTAATTTTTTTTAATTTGTCTATCCGTGTGATTTCAGTATGCCTCTGTAGTGTCTTTAATGTCTGTGTTACATGTCCCATGCCCAGATGAGCACAGAATCATTTGTCTTTGAGATAATAGGATTATATTAAAATTTTTCTTTTACTCATATGTAGCCAATAAAAAACAGTAAGTAAATGAATAAATGTAACTCTTTTGTATAAGCCCTATTGCTTCATAATTTCTAATATCCAATGTTCCTGGTGGTACAGATTTTAATTTTAAGGCAGCCATATATGCTTTTTAAAAAATATATGTTACAGTAAATATCTAGGCATAGTTGACCAACTTGCAAAGCTAATTTGTGTGCTCCACATAAAACAGAATGTATGATTTCAAATTAGATATGAATATATCATTGGTTGTAGAGTTACTCTTTCCTGTTTCCCCTAACAAATTATTTTTTCACATCTTTGGAATAGGAGTCTTTTCCTGTGTTTCACCTTACATTAAAAGTAAACAGTTTGTCAGATTAATTAAGTATATGTTTACTGCTGAGCAAACAATAAGTACAAATATACACACACCAGTTCAGCTACTACGCTCCCCCACCATACCCACTTCCCAAGGCCAAACTTTCAGAACTCTCAATCTTTGGGAACAGCTCTAGACTTCAAAACAATTGTGGTTACAAAAGGAGGGCTGGAAACCTTACCTTATTGGGGAGAATGAAGCATCCCCATGAATCCAAGTAATAAACTAACAACATAGAAGAGAGAACCCATAAAAAATAGTACCCAGTACACTATGATGATTTGGTTTCTCGGTTGAAAGCAAAAGTATTCTCTGACGGGTTGGTAATCTATACATAAACTAGCTTTTTACAGAAAATTTGTAGTAGCAACAGGAGATAGAAGTAAGTAAAAGGGAGGGAAACTGAAAGAAGAGGGAAAAAATTCCATGGAAATCCTTCAGAGTAGCCATACTGGCTGTTATGAAAATGCCCTCATCAGCTGTCCAGGCAGCATGGTGGTAATTCAAAGTCCCGACTAGAAGGGTGATGAGAGGTAGATCAGCTATCAGGGCTGGGGTGGGTAAAAGTCACCTGTACCTCATCACTGTGACCCCTAAAGGCCTAAGACTTTTCCACTGTTAGTGGGCATCAAGTTTGCGTGTTGGTAAATAGGTTGCTGAGGTGGGGGAGACCTGGCAGAAGGCTAATTAGACACTTGGCAATCATCTCTTTTTTTCTTGAGGCATTGATTGATAAAGTCATCTTGCACAAGGTTACCTTTGGAAAAAAAAAAAGAAAGAAAGAGATGACAATAAGTCTGATTCTCGACTTGTATCTTGTATCTACACAAAAGCACCAGTAGATTACAATAACACCCAAAAGTACTACAGTGCAGAATCATCAGGAGAAAAGAAAATTTATATTTGAATTATTTTATACTTTAAGACAGAAAGTATGACTTTGAAGAATTCTATGAGGGCTAAAATGAATATGAAGGTGTTTTTATTTTGGTATCTGAGGATAACCAGGTTTGATTCATCTAGTAAAGACGAAAGTTCCCTAACCTAGGCAATACCATTCAGGACATAGGCATGGGCAAAGACTTCATGATTAAAACACCAAAAGCAATGGCAACAAAAGCCAAAATTGACAAATGGGATCTAATTAAACTAAAGAGCTTCTGCACAGCAAAAGAAACTATCATCAAAGTGAAAGGCAACATACAGGATGGAAGAAAAATGTTTGCAATCTATCCATCTGACAAAGGGCTAATATCCAGAATCTGTGAAGAACTTAAACAAATTTACAAGAGAAAAACAAACAACCCCATCAAAAAGTGGGTGAAGAATATGAACAGACACTTCTCAAAAAAAGACATTGAAGCAGCCAGCAAACATAAAAAAAAGCTCATCATCACTGGTCATTACAGAAATGCAAATCAAAACCACAATGAGATACTATCTCACGCCAGTTAGAATGGCGATCATTAAAAAGTCAGGAAACAACAGATGCTGGAGAGGATGTGGAGAAATAGGAAGGCCTTTACATTGTTGGTGGGAGTGCAAATTAGTTCAACCATTGTGGAAGATAGTGTGGTGATTCCTCAAGGATCTACAACCAGAAATATCATTTGACGCAGCAATCCCACTACTGGGTATATACCCAAAGAATTATAAATCATACTACTATAAAGACACATGCACATGTATGTTTACTGCAGCACTGTACACAATAGCAAAGACATGGAACCAGCCCAAATGCCCATCAATGATAGACCTGATAAAGAAAATGTGGCACATATACACCATGAAATACTATGCAGGCATAAAAAAGGATGAGATCATGTTCTTTACAGGGACATGGAAGAAACTGGAAATGATCATTTACAGCAAACTAACACAGGAACAGAAAACCAAACACCGCATGTTCTCACTTATAAGTGGGAGGTGAAGTATGAGAATACATGGACACAGGGAGGGGAACATCACACATCAGGGCCTGTTGGGGGATGGGGGGCTAGGGGAGAGACAGCATTAGGAGAAATACCTAACATAGATGACGGATGGATGGGTGCAGGAAACCACCATGACACGTGCATACCTATGTAACAAACCTGCATGTTCTGTACATGTATTCCAGACTTAAAGTATAATAATAAAAAAAAAAAGACTGAAAAAAAAAGATGAAAGTTCTAGTGGTTAGAGGAACCTCTGAAATTGGAACACTCAGATAACTCATTTGCCGTGGAGTCTGGTTAGTGAAATTTTATTGCTTGCATATATTCAGTCAATAAAATACATATTCCTCAATACATAAATTGTCGACAAAATTGCATATCAAATGCAAAAATAATTATCATTTAACAGTGTTGCAAATATGTTTATTTGCTGACTGTTAAACCTTGACTTCTGAAATGTGATGCCAGTTTTGATATGGGAATGGAAAATGAGAGGCTTAATATTTAACAGGCATAACATAAAATTTTTAAATCATTTCTGAGGTGAGCTGAATGCTCTGATTAGAGTAATTCTCCCATCAAAATGCTATTAACATTTAAGGAGAATCTATTCAATGAATTTAAAAATGCCAAGAACCAATGCCTTTTCTTTTTCTAAATAGTTACTTTGTTCAAGTTCTTTGAGACTCAAGTTTTAAGGATCTAAAAGGCTCTGTGGAAAATTGCTTTCTAATTTATTTCTCTTTCTGTGTCAAAGATTCACCAGACAGATCCCTGAGATGTCATATTTCAGCGCAAAGTCACTCTTGCATGGGTTTCTATGGCAGCCATTTGCAAAAATTTTAATGCAGCTATCAACTTTCTGTTCCAGTGTTGACTGCATGCATCAGTGTCAGGAAGACTGTATTTGTCTTGACAAGTCTCCATCTGAATATAATACATATACAGTTCTACCCCTAAGCTGTAAGTCACCTTAACACTAGAAACAAATAGATAACAGGGACACGCATGGAATTACAAAATGTTTACATGTTGCGGGGAGAGGGAACGGGAGGGGAGGAAAGGGAAGGGAGGAGAGCAGAAGAGAAGAGAGGAGGGAAACTCACAATTCAAGACACTTTAGAGGTAGAGATACAATCCTTCTCTTTCTGTGAGTGTCACTCAAAAGGCATAGAGCTGAAATTACATCATTATTTGGTGAAAGGGGAGAAACTCAGTACAGTCCCTAAATGAGTGACTGAATTAGGTAAGGCTCCAGATCCTACGTAGAGTGGATCCTCAGAGGTAGATGAGAGAGAAGATGTAAGAAAAATGAGAGATAAAATAGAAAAGCAGCAGGAAAGAGAAAAAAGTAATCATTACTTTTGAAGTTAGAATCACAAGTTTAGGAAGTTGCATATCTTCGCTTCCATTCATTCCATCTGTTCTAAGAATGTAGGTGTTGGTTAAGGTATGGGAAAGTTGGTCCAGTCACACGAGAAAAAGAGACAGTGATTTGACAGGATGAAATTTCTCATTCTCACAGGTCCCAGAGAGAGGGTGACAGTATGCCACGCAGGGCCATACCACGGCAGGACCCGTGAGTGCTTGAACAAATAGGTGACGAACAGAGAGAGCATGAGGACTTGCGATTGGCGCCAGTGAATTTTACCGGGCAATTTGAAAGCAAGCCAAGCAAGGTGAGTGGTTGTGGAGCCAGATACTAGCTGTTGGATTTATTTTCAAGGGGTTTCAGCCGGTTTTGAATGTGGACTCAAAATTAGGTCAATGAGAAGGATGTTGAAGCATCAAACCATGAACTCAAAATGAAGGGTTCTTAACATATTCCTAAAATACTTTGCAATACTTTGCTCTTAAATTCCACCGGTGGGCAAAGTCTAAACAGAAAGACTGGAGATGAACTCCAGGATTTCTCCTCATTACCATATATGGAGAGATGATACCCTCCCCCCACCCAGGAATATGTAAGATCTGTGCCAAAAGAAGCCACAATGGATTCTGGCCATGCATTCAGCAGTAAGCCTCCCAGCTGGTCCTGGAGAGGAGCCTTGCGTGTTCTTTTGATAGGACTGGAGTTTTCAATTTAAAGCAGAGTAGTAGAAATAAAATGAGGTTGTTATTCACACAGACCTAGATTTCAATACCAATTCTGTCACTTCCTTTGTAAGTATGGGTAAGTCGCTTATCTATTCACATTTGTTTCATCATTTATAAAATGGAAAAATATGACTTGGCTTAATGACTGAAGTGAAAATTATGAGATAATATATGCAAGGTGTCTAGCACAAAGCCTGGCCCATATTAAATATGTAATATCTAACAACTGTTATTAATGCTATTCATTCTACTTTGAATTATACCATTTTTTTTCATGCATACTAGCATTCTCAATTACATTATCCTTGGTAGCCCTTATAATACCTGGTAAATCCCTGTACATATAATAGATGCTTAATCACTACATGTTGAATGAATGAGCCTCAAGTTATAAAATGTTATATATCTAAAGATGCATACAATAAGTGGCTCATCTCATATGACTGTAATCATAAAATAATTGAGGTCTAACCTGGTAGTTTGATTTTTCTCATACCATTTAAGTTCAGAGGCATTATAGCACAATTGGGAACACTGGATTTGGAGCCAAAGTGTCTAAGTTCAAATGTCATCTTTAAATGGGGCATGGGTGTCCCTCCTGTAAAGTAGGAGTATGTGTAGAATTATCTCACAGAATTCTTGGAATGATTAGATGAGTTAATAAAACTATATTGAGTAAAACACCTATAAGAGTGTTTAGCACATACAAAGCATCAATTAAGTACTATTATTAAAATTAGTGACTGATGTTAATATAGTCAACAGTTAACAGAAAAAATCCTTTTTAACACAGTATGTAATCATATGCAATTCAAGTAGGAAAAGTTGAACCTTGCCGGTGGGAAACAGTAAACACAGCCTCAACTCTGACTCTGTAACTAACTGGCTTCTTGACCTTGAGTGAATCATGAAGCCTCTCTGTTTGCAGGTCTGCATCAGTTAAATGTGGGTTTGGGGTAGATAGTGCCTCTGGACCATCTTGTCCCTACTGCAATAGCATTCTCTGACTTTTACTGCACCTTGTGGGATTATTTATATTCCCCTGGGAGTGCAGTTTCAGTTTTAAAAAAGCAGTTGGGAAAAAAAATGTTACATAGAGAATTTCACTTTGCTGTCAACTTTCTAGTATCAAGTCTATTCCACATACAATAAGGCAGAACTATAGTAAAACATCCTGATGCTATTTCTTTTTAAGGCCCCTTCACATTTACCATTTCCATTGGAATTGAACTCAGAAAACAGTAAAGTAGCAAGGAGATGTGCAAAAGAGCCCTTTTTAGCTCTCAGCGATTGAGTAATCTTTCTGTTTCCAACAATTGTGGTAGCAAGATCTTTGTCATATCACATCTCCCTGCTGTATTTCCTTTTTTTGCTCACACCCCCTCTTTTTTTCCAGGAGCCACCACACATAATGTGAGGCATGTGGTGGCCATGTAAAACTGGGATTATAACATCACAGAAGCTGTGAATGATCCGGGACTTCAGCGATAATTCCTCTTAAACTCATTTTTTAAATGAGAGAAATGAGGCAAAAAGGTAGCCTTTAACTTGTTTAAAAGGATGCAATAATTAGAGATAGAGCCAGGACTAGAAACCAAGTTTCTTGTATCCTAACTCACCATTTTTATCACTATATCATGGTGCCTTTGTGTGAAGAACTGCTTACTTAGTTCAGCCTGAAAGGGAGTTACCAAAATCCATTTCTTTCATTTATTATATGGTATATTTGCCTTAAGAATATGGTCCTGTATTGTATGACTCTATTAGTTTCAGTTTGCAGGGGAATCATCCAAACTCTTGCAACTCTTAACCCCAAAATGTAAAATGTTCCTGTACTGCACATAAAGTTTCATGGACACTATAAGTTCTGAATGAGAGTTATTGAGAGCTTGCTCTTAATCCCTGAATTTCGGAATTTAGAATTCGCCCTGAAGAAAATAGTACCATTTGACAGAATATTTAAGAAAATAATTGCTTTCTTCACTTGTCAAGGAAACATTAGCAATAGTTAGTGGCTCACAGGAAAATGTGTGGAGATGTTAGCAATTAATTGCCTTTAGTCTTTTTAAAATCAGGAGTATCATTCTGGAATGTGCTTCATGTATTAATGTCAGAAAGCATCACTTTTGGTTGAGAAAAATTCCATGATCTTATAATCAAATTCCATAAATCATATATGCAGTTGGAAAAAAAAAAAAAGCAGTTGGACAAAAGCAATTGTTTTTACAAACACTTTGTAGGCCTCAAATGGATTCAAAGTACACAGCATGTAATCAGGTTGATTTCCTTTCATTTTATAAGTAAAAACCTAGTGCCAAAGTTGAAAATTAAAACGTCCATAAACTAAAATAGTGGTGCTTGTTTTCATGTGCAAACCTAGGTATAAGTATATTTATAAGGCCAGGTGAGGTGGCTCATGCCTGTAATCCCAGCACTTTGGGAGGCCGAGAAGGGCAGATCACCTGAGGTCAGGAGTTCAAGACCAGCCTGGTCAACATGATGAACCCTCGTCTCTACTAAAAATACAAAAATAAGCCAGGCATGGTGGTGTGTGCCTATAATCACAGCTACTAGGGAGGCTGAAGCAGGAAAATCGCTTGAACTTGAGAGACGGAGGTTGCAGTGGGCGGAGATCATGCCACTGCACTCCAGCCTGGACGACAGAGTGAGATTATGCAGAGTAATGCCTCCCCCTACAAAGAGATCCATGTCCTAATCCCCAAAACCTGTGAATATTTTAGGCTACACAGTAAAGGGGCAATAAGGTTTCAGACGGAATTAATGTTGTTAATCAACTGACCTTAAAGGAAGAGAAGCATAGATTATCCAGGTGGATCCAATTTAATAATAACTATCTTTAAGTGAAAGAAGGAAGTAGAAGAATCAGAGAGGCAAATATGGCTACTGAAGAAGGATCAGAAAGATGTAATGTTACTGACTGTAATGATTGAAGAAAGGTGCCATAAGTCATGAGAATGTGGTAAGCCTCTAGAACACAGGTGTCCAATCTTTTGGCTTCCCTTGGTCACAATGGAAGAAGAATTGTCTTGGGCCACACATAAAATACACTAACACTAATGACAGCTGATGAGCTAATAAAAAATTGCAAAACAAAAAAATCTCACAATGTTTTAAAGAAAGTTTACAAATTTGTGTTGAGCCGTATTCAAAGCCATCCTGGGCTGCACGCAGCCCACAGGCCGCAGGTTGCACAAACTTACTCTAGAAGATGCAAAGAGGCAAGGAAATTGATTCTCTCCTAGAGCCTCCAGAACAAAACACAGTCCTGCTGAGACCTTGATCAGTAAGACCTGTGTCAGTATGATAATAAAATTATCTTGTTTTAAGCAACTAAGCCTTCGGTAATTTGTGACTGCAGCAATACAAATCTAATGCACACTACTTATTTTCAAATTGCCATTTGATTAACTGGAAATTGAATGTGGTATGGTATTCAAAAAGACCTCCATTTAAAAAATATTTTCTAAAGTAATGTAATTTAGTTGTAACAGTTTTCTATCACATAAGAAAGCAGTACTTATGGCGACGAAGACATATATTGCACTTTTGCAACAACGATTAGACTACCCAAAGTAAATTCCACATAGATTAGTATTGAATGAGTCAGACTGGAAATTTTAACACAGACCATGGAGAAAAATGTTTTAATATGTATCAATATTTTCATTTTTTTCTAGATTGGACGGTCATACCTATGGTATCTAAAAGTTTTTTTACACGGGTTGTCATCTTTTTAAAGAAAGCTTTTAGAGAAAAATGAAAAAGATAGTTTAAAACCACATTTCTTGAAACCCGCTTTCAATGACAATTTGCAATACTAATTCAGTAGATAATAAGAGATCACTGATAAGGAAAAGAAGTGATTATCCATTTCTTTGTTTTGCTTTGAAAATAAAGTTCTAGGTCATATTCCAATAAGACTCTACCTCTAAAGACAGCCACATCAGCCTCTGACATCTCTAACATTTTGTTCATGCCCACAACTACCTTCTACAATTGACAATGTACCTGAAACAGGTCCAGTGCTTACTACAGGGAACTTTAAGTTTGTGATAAACAATTGTAAGTCACTGAATATATAATTAAAATAATATTTCTGCCCTCCCAAACATAATGGATGACCAAATTGGGTCTTGGTGATCTCTAATGGCTAGAAATAAATCGAGGCAAGTTAGAAGAAAAGGATCCATGTGAGGGGCTGCTATTACGTTGGATGAGAGAGTGATTCCCAGATTCGGACGTGATCGAGTAAATAGTAAAGCAAGAATGAGATTTAGAAATGGTATACAAGATTGAGGGAAAGCAATGTCACATGATGACAAAAATGTATCAATGTGACTCCAGGTTAACAGGCATATGGAGCCAAAATTACAATAATCAATAGGTAATAAAGGAAGAACGAACAAGAAGTCTGGATAATATGATTAAAGATGTTGAAAACATTGTAGCTAACTAAAACCATCAACCAAAACCATCCACTCTCATTTCTTAAACATTCACTGCGTGGTATAACAATTCCAGGTGATATGTAGATAGCCAGATAATCTACCTTCTCCCACATATGAGGAAACATTAACAGTGAGGAAAGAAAGGCCATTTATAAACTCTGTCATCATTATTCAGCTTGAGAATAACAGAAGCAGGTGTGTAGGTCTTTCTCAATACTCATGAGCAATACAGATCTACCATACTGAGAAAACACAGCTTGCTGCCAAATCCATTGCACTGTGCGTTTGCACTCTTTTCCATTCTCAACAATAAGGAAGGCTCCACATCACAGCGATTGACTTCATTCAGCTGTTCTCATTTCGTTTCCTCCACAGTCTCCCCATAAATTTCTGTTGTGCCAACATGCAGAGAATTGATTACATTCTTTTTTAGTTTGTCTTTGAAACTTGCAATCAAATTATTCTATACAATTAAAAATGCATGATTATTTTTTTCATTCATAATACCTATCCTTACACCTCTCCTCCTCCCACACTCTTGTCATCCCCTGCCCTACCTCCTTCAGAGTTCCTCCTCTGCTAGTTTCAAATGTCATACACTTAATGTGTGTACTCTATTGAAGCAGCATTGCCCAGTGGCAGTCAGACATATTTGTTTCACAATAACTAACAACCATAAAACATGAAGTCAGAGGTAATGTCTGTAAAGACACGTTACTGTGCAAAGTAGTAGCATTCAGGGCCCTTACTATGCAAACACTAAGGTCCTCAAATAAGAACCTACCTTAAGTGGGTAACATGCAATTCAAACACACAGAATATACATTAAAACTACTTATCGATATGTATGTTGTGAGGATGTGCCATGTGCAAAGCATACAGCGATGCACACTGTTTTATAACTGCATACACACTGGGGTCCCATGCTGACCTATCAATGTATATTCATATGAAGGCTTACAGCATTTCATAGCTAATGGCACTAACTATGCTTGCAGCTGTTTAATGATTGACTGCGGTATCTAATTAATGTCCTTTTCCCATTGGCAGAGCCTAGGGTATCTACAAACTTAAATGCAAGATGAATGAGTACTTTGCAAGATTGGCAGGACTCTATCCGGAAGGGCCACTGGTGGTTTATTAAATAAGCAGCAATTCTAAATTAGGTTATGTTCGTTTTGACAGTTTCTGCAAACTGACATTTTCATTTGCTTAGTTTCTTGGAACAACCCATCATGCAGATATATTACTTGTTGAAACCTCATAAAAACTTGTTTTTCTCTGGGCTGTGAGCATGAATTTGTAATGAACTTGGCTCTAGGTGAAAGGCAAGTTCTCACCCATTAATGCAAGGAATGGTTTGATTTTACCGAATGCCAATTTAACAATATCAGTGCAAAACAGATGTTCTCATTACTAATATTGGATATATAAGGTATTGCAGTTGTGACCTTGAAATGGAAAAATATTAAGAAAAAGAAGGAATGGGGACGGACACGGTGGCCCACACCTGTAATCCCAGCACTTGGGGAGGCCGAGGCGGGCAGATCATAAGGTCAGGAGATCGAGACCATCCTGGCTGACACAGTGAAACCCTGTCTCTACTAAAAATACAAAAAATTAGTCGGGCGTGGTGGCGGGAGCCTGTAGTCCCAGCTACTCGGGAGGCTGAGGCAGGAGAATGGCATGAACCTGGAAAGCAGAGCTTGCAGTGAGCCCAGATCGCACCACTGCACTCCAGCCTGGGCAACAGAGCAAGACTCCAACTCAAAAAAAAAAAAAAGGAATGGAAGAATATACCCTAAGAGGGCTTGATATTTGCTACGTACACCTACAGTTTATCTTTTTAGGTGCAAGTCAGTGATGGCTAGCACAAAGTATAGCCATTCGAAGCTAACCAGAAGAGATCTTAATTTTCTTGCTAAAGATCTCACAGCATGGTCAGTCCCCCATCCAACATAAGTGTGACTTTAGTTACATTAATCACATCCTCATTTAATAAGGTCAAAAAGAAGTTATTCACTTCTAAGTCTGTGAACTGAAGTAGTGTTTGAATATCTTTAAACAGGGACAAATAATTTTATTTCAGTGAAGACTTCTGATTACTTTTCCATGAAGTATCAGTATGTCTCCATGCAGAAGCGTGTTTTATTAGACTATAGCAACCCAAACAGTGGAGAAATTAGGAAGTCAACTGTGTTCCTTATAAAATTGTTGACAAATGATTTCACCGGTATTTCCACTGATGTGTGTGCTTGTTTGATGCTGCTTAAACACATCAATAGAGTACAGAAATCTTTGCTGCTCGACATTATGTTCAATGAGGCATCAGGGCTGATTCATCAATTGACTTTCAAATGGAATCTGATGAAAGAGTGCCTGGCTGTGGCATAGATTCAGCCATACCTCCAGGAGAAAAGAGTGCACCAGTTTTAACATCAACATCAGTTCATTAACTTCAAGTCTGCCTAGCACATGTACTTCCTTATGCTATAGCATTTGGGATACTTTAAATGGGAGATATAAGAATCACTATATTTGCCTTTTTATGAATTGCTTCTATAATTGATTCAATGCAAGAAACGAGACTCATTTGATGAAATCTTGCAAGTTGTTTTTAAAAATCAGTTTTCCAATGTCAGCGTTTCTTACATAATTTGTTAACTCTCACCATTAAAACACACACATACCCTCACACAAATGACACAGAATTACTGCTAGTTACATATGTAACAACCATGGAAAGTTTTTACATACTTAATTATACCTTTATTTTTTTAAGAATGAATTTAGGGTAACTTACCAAAATATAGCAGGAAAACATAAATTAGAAATTTGTAAGGAGAAAAAAGGAAATTCACAGAGACAGTGAACAAGGTCTGAACTAGAGCTAGTACAGATTATCTCAATTAGAAGCTAATTCAAAGAGAAAAGCCTGGTCAGATAAAAACAGTAACAACCATTGACTGTTCAGTACCAACACAACTATTTCTAATATTAAGAAAACAAAAAGTTTTCCATGGGTTTTCATAATGTTATGAAAGACGTCAATTATATTGTCCCTGCAGTAAGTGACGTCAGTGACCAATATTTGGTTATTGTTCAATGTGACTGACTAATGCAGAGATCGACTCAATACAAACTTGAGAACTATGTATTAAAATTAGCCCCATTCCTCAGATAACCATACTGAGGCTGCGAAGAAACTTGCTCAAGGTCATTTAGCAGGGGATGGGTAGAACTGGACACTTTAAAATTATCCATGCATCTCACTCTCCATCACGCTTTAAAGGCAGGAAACACAAGGGTGGCAGCTTCATAAGGCTGGAGGACAGGAGGGAAAGGTAGATAGTAAAGGCCCTTAAATGTTATAATCATAAATAATACTTGTTGATCTATTGCATAGGCCAGGCACTGTGAAAATATGTTAAAAGCATTGTCTTATTAATATTCAATACAGTCTTGAGTGGTAAAAATTATTCATGTTTTATAAATTGGAAAACTGAAGCTTAGTGAAGTCATACATATTCCAAGAAATCACAAAGCTAGGAAATATTAGAGCTGAAATCTAAACACAAGGTTTTACTCTAGAACCTATATGCTGAAGCATTTAATTATATATCTTTCCTCTTCTTGTATCTGAAGGATGTCTCTGTAGGCAAGGGACCAGCAAAGGTTTTGATGTATGTGTAGGAGGACGGATGATATTTATTCCATCAGTCCATCAGTCAATATTTATAGCATGCATAAATGTTAGTGTTCTTCTAGAGATACAGTTTTGAACAAGACAAATCCCCTATCTCATGGAGGTTACATCATAGTCTGTTTATAAGGAAGATTACTTTGGCTGTCTTATGTAGGATAAGGAAGATGACTTTGGCTCTGTTACGCAGGATTTCATGGAGACGGATGAGTTAAGAGAGCTTAGTTTGAAGGTTACTGCACTGATCCAAAGCAAAAGATAATGAGGACCTATATTGTTATTTATTGCTGCATAACAAATAAACACAAATTTAGTGGCTTACTTTATAAATATGTGCAACTATTACATATCCATAAAAATTAAAAACTAAAAAATAGTGCTTAAAACAACCTGAGTTTATTATTTCACAGTTTTTGTGGGTCACGAGTCCAAGTGCGGTTTAACTGGGTCCCCTGCTGAGTCACACAAAGCAGTATTGAGGTGCCAGCCAGGCTGCATTTATTTATGGAGCTTGGGTCCTCTTCCAAGCTCATGTGGTTGTTGGCAGCATTCATTTCCTTGTGGTTATAGATCTCTGTTCTTGCTAGTTGTCAGACAAGAGCCACTCTTTGCTCCTAGAGGTCACTTGAAATTCATGGCCACATGGCCCTCTCATGGACCCACTTACAACATGGCTGCTTACATTGTCAAGGAGGACTTCATTTCCAGCAGGAGAAGGGCCCAGTTCCTAGTTTAGGGGCTTTCACCTGATAAAGTCAGGCCCACCCAGAGTAATCTTCCTTTGATTGGCTCAAAATCAACTGATTTGCAGCCTAAATTATATACACAAACTTCTCTTCCATTTTGCTGTATAAAGTAACCTACTCAGGGATGTGGTATCCATCATATTCATAGTATCATACACACTCAAGGGAAGGGGGATTTTACTGGATGTGTACACCAGGGAGGCAAGAAACTCTGGGGTTCTTATTTTGGCTCCCTGCTTACCACAGGACCTGATCTCATAATCCTTGTTTTGCAAAGTATCCTCATGAATGATGCCAGATAGGTTTTAGAGGTAGAATCAACAGGAAATTGGGGGAAGGAGAAAAGAAAAAAGAAAGATTAAATAAGACTATAATCTTTTACTCCTAAGAAAATTAAAGGTAAACCCATTTGACTGAAATACACAATACAAAAACAGCGCAAAGATAACTAATTTGATGTGGGCCATATTGAGGTGCCAGAAGAATATAAGGAAGTGATGTCCAGCAGGATCCTGGAGAAGAGAGGAAAAGATATAGCACTACGGGAAGAAAACCTGGAAGTTACTTGAATAGCAGAGTCAGGTTTAAATAGATGAGATTTCTAGGAGCTTGAGTACAGGGGAAGGAGGGATGACCCGGCATAAGAATGTAAAGTTGTGATAGAGTATCTTCAATTTAATTTAAAATATCGATCTTTTAAAATGCTACTTTCGGCCAGGCATGGTGGCTCACAACTGTAAATTCAGCACTTTGGGAGGCCGAGGCGGGTGGATCACTTGAGGTCAGGAGTTCAAGACCAGCCTGGCCAACATGGTGAAACCCTGTCTCTGTTAAAAACAGAAAAATTAGCTGAGGGTGGTGACGGGTGCCTGTAATCCCGGCTACAATGGAGGCCAAGGCAGGAGAATCACTTGAACCCAGGAGGTGGAGGTTGCAGTGAGCCAAGATTGGGCCACTGCACTCCAGCTTGGGCAACAGAGCAAGACTCTTGTCTCAAAAAAATAAAAAAGTAAAATAAAATAAAATAAAATGCCTCTTTTGACAATAAACTTAAATTAAAACGTGGGCCAGGAAAAATTAGTATCTTGGGTATCTTGCTCTCCTACAATCTTTTTTCTTCTCTCTAGGTATATCAGACAAATACTGTTGTCAAAATGTGTAACTCACCTTTATTACATTATAAAAGAAACATGTTAGGCAATCAGGAGGATGCTTATTTCAGAGATGACTATCAGATGATTGTAAATGTAAGTAGCATGATGTTGATTTTTGGCAATGTCCTAATCTGCCCAAGGCATTTGTTACAAACTGTTAAAAACTTGCAGAGTATATAAAAAATAGTAATGTATCTAGCCTATAATTCTTTCACACTATTTCTGCATTCTCTAATTGCATAAACTACTATTTAAGTCCTAAAATCTCTCTTACATTCAAATCCAAGGAACATATAGTAGGCATTAAAAAATATGTTTTAGTTACTAGCATATCTTTATGTTCCTACAAATATAATGTGTGTTTTATTTTATGGCAAGATCATGTCTTATCATCTCTGTCTCCATGTTTCATAAAAGGAGTAGAACTACTTAAAGTATAGACTTATTTATAAAATGATAAGAAATATTTTTTAAACCAGAAAGAACGAAAACAAAATTCACTAACATTTAACATATATTTATTGTAAATATAAAATCAAATTTCTAGGAATATATTCAAAGTATATATCTACACTTACTTTCATTTATATTTAAATCTATAAC
>NW_016813981.1:149343-152437 GCF_001698545.2 Rhinopithecus bieti
ATAAAATAGGTGGTTGAAGAATGACATGACCTAGTTGTAGGTCACTTCTTATTAAGAATTTATTATGAATCAATTCATCAAATTAGCTTGTGGTCATTTCATGGTTTTAGAAAGAAACTTTGGTAGGCCTACAGATCCAGGAGAGAATATGGGATGTGGGCTTTCAAGTTTTCAGTAGTATAAAAGATTGTAGGAAGGGATGGGCAGATGAAAAATGCTGACAAAAAGCCCTAGTTGCCTGAGAGACAACAACGATTTTTTTTTTGGGGGAGGGGTAAAGGGACCATAATGATAGAGCATCTACAGGGGTCACAATAAAGTGAGTGGCTTGGGCAAAGGTTTTGACACTGTGGGGAGCAGACGCCTGAGAATGCTGCAACCACGTCACCTAATTAACAGTACTCATTTTCCTACAGAACTCAAAATAAACTTTCAAACAATATGAAGCTTCAGTATGCCCTCAAGCTCCCAATTTAATACTTCTATATAATACAGTCAACTTCAAATCCTTTTGCACATATTTTCTCATTTTTAACAGCTGGCTTCATCCCATTTCTTTAATACAGACTTACAGTGTATAGACATGCTTTGAAATCCATAAATGAGGCCGTCTTTATTTGAACTGAAGACCTACCCTCTCAAAGACATTAGAGCCAATAACTTCACAACAAATCAATCTCATGCAGAATAACTAGGTGAGTTATATGTCCATTATAAATTTCTTGTGATGGGTTGAGTCATTTAGCACGAAGGCTAAAAGGCTTAGAGCAACAATACAATGTTATATTCAATGCCATGTCAGCCAGTGGCCATGGATGCTCAGTAAATAGCAGTGTGTTGTGACTGATCATGTATCACACGGTTTGCAAGTACTGAAGATATAATAAGCTAAGTCAGGAAACAAAGGGAGTTTGGATTGTCTTTCTTACACTTAGATGAAATACCCCAGAGATCACTTTAATATATATTCTGAAAGCATAAGCAAGGGTGGCTAATTAAAAAATACATATTTGATAATTCAGAACAGCTTCCTTAACAAGCAGAGCTGTTCTGTGCTGAGAAATTTATGCTGGCATTGCATGCAAGGCATAAACTTTCATGACAGCAGGCAGTGTGAACGGAACCAATCTGATTGAGAAACAGATCCAGAAATATCCAAAGGAGAATTACATAGCCACCTTTCTCTCCACACCTTCCATGAGATGAACTTTCCAGTTTCCTGTACAAAAAAGGAAAGTTGCTTTTCTTCTTCCCATAAAGTGGTATAGCAATTTTAGTGGTGGAAATACATTTGAGATAGAATGAATAGTTATTCAAAACCTTAGACAAATCACAGGTACTATTTCTCAAGGTACACTTTACAGAGGGTTTTAAAAATTATCATACAGAATGGGTTAAGAACAATAATTTCTTTTATGAAAATTCAAAATGTAATTTTCTGCAGAAAATTTAAGGCTAAAGCAGTGTTTCCAACACTTTTCAATTTTGGAAATTAGCATAATAAAAAGAGAATAAAGACTGACATTGGGTTTCTAATTTTTTGTTTCATCAAAACAAAAATACAAACAATGAAAGGGAAGTGATGCCAATGAAACAGTAGGCTAACTGAAATATAATAAAGAACACTTCTTTAAAAGGAGAAATTTAATTTTATGAAAAAATGTATTATATGTTGCTTATTTTTCTCATTCTGCCTCGAACTCATGCATGCCCTGTCTTCCCTGGAACTTGTTCTTGGATGGGCATTTAGAAACCCAGAGCTGAATATATGTAACCTCACAGTTCTTACTAAAGAAGCCAGTCATTGCAGCCCATCTCTATTGGCCGCCAACCATGCACATCCAGAGTGGGCTGAGACGTGCCATGGAGCAGAGCAGGGAAGAAGTCCTTGAAATTTGGTGATCTTCAGCAAGGCAATAAGGCAGACAGGGAATGCGGATGATAGTGAAGCAAATCAAACTACATCACAAAAACACAGGCAGCAAAAGCCAGACCATGGAAAACTACAGAACAAAATATCTAGCTTCCTCAACACATATACAGTTTAAATAAAAGAAAGAGATAAAGGAAGAAACCTATACATTAAAAGAAGCTTAATAGATTTTAAAACATTAGGCAAAACTGGCCAGGCATGGTGGCTCACGCCTGTAATGCTAGCACTTTGGGAGGACAAGGCAGGCGGATCATGAGGTCAGGAGTTCAAGACCAGCCTGGCCAACATGGTGAAACCCTGTCTCTACTAAAAATACAAAACTTATCAAGGCGTGGTGCTGGGCACCTGCAATCCCAGCCACTCGGAAGGCTAAGGTAGGAGAATCATTTGAACCCAGAAGGTGGAGGTTGCAGTGAGCCGAGATCACATCATTGCACTCCAGCCTGGGTGACAGGGTGAGACTCTGTCATACACACATGCGCACACACACACACACACTTAGGCAAAACTAAACTACAGTGTTTAGGGATGCATATTTGAGTGACAAAACTATGAAGAAAAGTAAGGATGCCATTCCAAAAAATAAAATCATCATAATGGTCACAGTTGTGTGTGTGGGTGCGTGTGTGTCCGGAGATGGTTATAAGAAGGCACATGGATAGTTACTGGAATGGCTTGCAATGTTCTAGCTTCTGACATCAGGGATAGCAATAAAGGCATTTGGCTTCATTAGTAATAAAAGTGTTCATTAACTGTAAATTTATTTTATAAACATTTTCAGTATATGTATTATTACCTATAAAAATAAAATATATTTTTTAAGTGAAGAGTTTGGAGTCAGACAACCTGGTTTAAACCAAAACTCTGGCACTTACAATTTATGTAAAATAGGGATGCTGACAATCTCTATTGTACCCATTTAACACTGTAATCATGAAGACGAATAGATGTAAAGGTTATAGAAACTATTTCCAGATAGGAAATCCTTCATGGGTGTTAGTTATTATTACAGGAAATGGTTCTCTGTCTAGGAAGTAAGCAGCAGTAGATGCAAAGAGCTGCAAATGTATGAAGGACTAAGCAATATTCTGCATCATCATTTATTTCTTATTAATATTTCAAATTAAATTATTCATTCCAGGGAGTGATGTTTATTTTATG
>NW_016813982.1:0-849 GCF_001698545.2 Rhinopithecus bieti
CCTCTTCCCCTCCTCTCTCTTTCTCTTTCTCTCTCTCTCTCTCTCTCCCCCCCCCTTTCTATCTTTCTTTCCTGACAGGGTATCACTTGTCACCCAGACTGGAGTGCGGTAGCACAATCATGGCTCACTGCATGCTCAAACTCAAGCCATCCCCCCACCTCAGCCACCCAAGTAACTGGGACTAAAGGCACACAATGCTATGCCCTGCTAATGTTTTTACTTTTTATTTTGAATAGAGACAAGGTCTTGCTAAGTTGGCTGGGCTGGTCTCAAACTCCTGAGTTCAAATTATTCTCTCACCTTAGCTTCCTAAAGTGCTGGGATTACAGGCATCAGACACTGCATCTGACCTCAATTTGAATCCTTCTAAGCATAAAATGCCATCAGGACAAACATAAATTAATTTAGCAACAGTATATCTTTCAAAAGTATGCATTTTCAATATTGTAAACTCTAAATCAGTAAGTAAAATTGTTAACATTTTAATAAAAGAAACACAAAAGTAGGCTGAATACAGTGGCTCACACCTGTAATCCCAGCACTTTGGGAGGCTGAGGCAGGTGGACTACCTGAGGTCAGGAGTTTGAGACCAGCCTGGCCAACATGACGAAACCGCATCTCTACTAAAAATACAAAAATTAGCCAGGAGCAGTGCTGGGTACCTGTAATCCCAGCTACTCGGGAGGCTGAGGCAGGGAGAACTGCTTAAACCCAGGAAGTGGAGGTGGCATTGAGCCAAGATCATGCCACTGCACTCCAGCCTGGGTGACAGAGCAAGAGAAAGAAGAAAGAAAAGAAAAGAAAAGAAAAGAAAAGAAAAGAAAAGAAAAGAAAAGAAAAAAAGGAAAA
>NW_016813983.1:0-1386 GCF_001698545.2 Rhinopithecus bieti
ATAACAAAATTGCAATGACCTTATTTAGATATTAGTTACAGTGAAAATAGATATCAAAACCAATGGAATACAGTCAAGGTGTTAATCAGTGAGTTATTTATGGAGTTAAATGCTTTCATTATTAAATAATATGGAAAATAAACTAAGCACTTAACTTTCTAAGAAGCTGGAAAAGGACATGAAATTTAAAAATCAGGAATTAAATATAAATCAAAAAACAAATCCAATCTCCAGTTTTTTGAAAAGCCTAATGCATTCCAAGTCTAGACAAGAGAAAGGAAGACAGGGAAGGAGAAAAAGAGGGAGGACAAAAAGAAGGAAAGAAGGGAGAAATAGAAGGAGGAAGGAAGGAGGGAGGGAAGAGAGAAACATTCTTACATGATGTTAGGAATGGTAAAAGGTCTCCTAAAGAGATCAGGTTCTGGAAGGCTTTGAAAGTCCATTTGTTCTTAAATCTAAAGTAACACAAAGTGACTGCTATCGCCATCTGTTGGTAGCAGATGGAGTTGACACCTTTGCTCTGCCTTTGTTCGTATCTTAAAAATCTTGTAAATTGAAATTTCAATACTGTTTTTAATTTACAACTTCTGAAATATTTTAAATACTACAAGATACCTTAGAGGCTATGTCAATCAATTTTTAAATCTTAACTAATGGAAAATTTTGCTGGAAATTATAAATAGCTAAAATTGACTAGAGTTCATTTAACTAATTGCTTCAATATCATTTATTAATAATTTGACTCAAAACTCAAAATCCAAATGGCCATGTAAGAAGTAAAAGAAAACAAGTTTTCTCCAACATGTTTTAGGACCAACTGAATACTTTTAAGAAAGCAATTAATTCCTAGATCCTTCAAACTCTTCTAAAATGTTATTTTAAAAGAAGATTCTCTAATCAATAAAATCAGTGTAACTCTGATACCACAGAAAAGCTGACAAAATATCCCTAAAGAAGGAAATTTGAAGACAAATTAAAATTTAAATACAGATACAAAAAGTCATCCAAATAATTATAGCAAGTTAAATACAAATGCATATTCAAAGAATATCACTGTGTCCAGTCAGCATTATTTTTAGACATGCAAGGATAGTTCAATATTATAAAATCACTATAATTTAATAATAGAAACAAGAAAAAAAATCCTGTGGAGAGCTTGAAGTACAAAAAGAAAAGCCGTTGATAAATTCAACTGTATTCTTGGATAAACAATCCTACTGCACTAGGGTTAGAGGAATAGTTCATAAGTATCAGTAAGATTCCCCCTCCTTTTAAAATATTTCTTACTCCTGTAAAAAAAAGATGAATGAAAAAACCAGTTACAACTACTTATAAAGTATCATAGGGGAAACTAATTTTGCAAAAGTCTCAAAACTGTAATATTTC
>NW_016813984.1:0-36434 GCF_001698545.2 Rhinopithecus bieti
ACTGGGAGTTGGAGACTGGAGCTATTCCTATTTGGCCATCTTGCTCCGCCCCCTAGTTTTTTTTTAATTTAAATGCATTTTATTTTTAGACAACCTACATAACATGAAACAATGCCTCCACTCCAAATAAATCACAGTCAAAATAAATGAAGCTCTCAAGATGACATCAGTCCCATTTGTCTTAAGTCCTGGTGTTGTGTGGATGACAAGCAGAAGCCAGTTATGATGACAGGTGATAGATCCAAAGTAATTGCCAAATTTGTTAACATTTTTCCATTTCTAAACCATCCTTAAAGAAAATAATATATGGGGTCACAGCATCTTCACGGTAGTCCAGTAGAGCAACCATGCCATCTGGATTCACGTTTTCACCAATAAAGAACTGGTAGTTTTTGAAATTAGCAAGTATGTCCTTGATTTGTTTTGAAGCCCCTGTCATAAAAGGTTTACTGTTTCTGGTCTCTGTTCTTCAAGTTTGCCTTTGATTGATTTCACATAATCTTTGATGTACTTCTTGTAGGTTTCTTTTGTGAAACTTGTTTCCTGGAGGTGACGGTTCAGGACAATATCAACACCAGTGATTACTGTACTTTCTGTACCTTCGCCCTAGAGGCCTTCAGCGGATGCATTTCCACCAATGAGCGAGTCAACAACGTTATCTTCTATCCTACAGACATCTTCCCCTCCACCTCCAGGTACAGCCTGTTCACAACCTCCCTGATCTTGTAGATGTAGGAGAATATCTCATCGTGGCTGATGAGGTCCCGGTAGATAATCATGATGGCAGCTGAAGGGAGATGATGTGGCGCTAGCTTAGCAGGAGCCTGAAGCTTGCAGCGAGGCAGTGCAGCCTGAGCAGTGCTAGGGTGGAGAGGGGAGTGGGTGGGGGGGGAGTTGGATTCATTAGTCTTTTATGAAAAATATGATTATGGATTAAAAACAGAAATTCTAAGCTGAACTAGGAATAAATATAATTTCAAAAGGATGTGAAAGTATTATTTTTAATGGAAATATAAATAAAGACAAAGTAGGAAAAACAAAACAGAGGCAGAATACTTAAAGAATAAACAAGAAAATTGAAATGGGGAATTAGGTAAAATAAATGAAACAAGATAATATATGTAAAGTGCTTCTCACAGTAAAGTGATGTTGAGATGTTTCTCCATAAAACAACACTTATCTTTTATAAAATTTGAAAATAAAAGATGAGGGCATAATAGGAGGAGGAAGGAGTAAAGAGTCCTAGTGAAAGCAAACGAGGAGTCTTTGGCAAAATTCTCACTTAGCTTTCTCTAGAGTTAGGGACTGGATAGCTGGGAGATAGGAAGTGCAGAGGAATACAAGGTCTCTATCCCCTCTGTCCTCGTCCCATGTCCCCAGTAATCTTGCATCTCTTTATGGTATCCATCAGAGGGGACCCGGAGCTGTCTGAAAGAGCCTCACCACAAACTGGATTCATTGACTTCACACCTGCCGAGCCACCAACTCTTTTCTTTGGAATCCATAAGAATAGCTCATGCAGGGATCCAAAAGTGCATTGAAAGTATTTGGTAGTCCTCAGTGTAAGCACAGATGGCTTCCCATTCTCACCCTTAGATGCAAAAATATGTCCGAGTAGTAATGGTAGTTAGTGATAATATTCTGAAGATCTATGAGATGTCCATATTTCTTCATAATCTGTTTAAATAATGGATTTAAAAGTCACCTGGAAGTGGAAGCATTTAACTTATGCTTAAATAAAATTGTATTAGAATGTTGCTAGGAAGTGAGAGATTTCTGGTAAAGTGAAAGTGAAGGTTCTATCAAGGACAAGAACACAATTTAGGAAAAGGAAGTATTAAGGTTCACACAATAATTTATATATATATATATATATATATTTGCACATACAAAATCTATTATGTATAAATACATTTCATATATAACCCCCCAACACAAGACAGCAAGTTCACCCTCTGGAGATAGGCTTACTTATAAAATAGAGATAAATATTCAGAAATCAAGCCAATAACAGGCGCTTAGTCAAGGAAGCAACTTCTAGGGAATACTTTAGATCTCTTCATTGGTCTACACATACTTGTATGAAGATTCAGCTAGGAATGCCTTTGACAGAAACTGTACTGTGATCACACTGACCCTAAAACTTGAGCATGTTTCAGTATCACTGGACTCTGAGATGAAGATTCAGGACACTGGGGTGGGGTCAGAGAACGTGCATTTCCAACAAGTTCCCAGATAACCTTCATGCTGTTGGTCAGAGGACTACAGTTTGAGAGCCACAGGCTTATATTTAAAAGCATTTTCTTGTACAATTTTCTTGTACAACAAGAAGACTGGAGGTAGGTGGTTTCTGGTTGTCTGTGGCTCCATAAGGTCTTTAAAGGCAAAATCCCTTTCTAATTTACTGTTCTGACATCTCTGGGTATTAGCACCTTATCCATAGAAATGCCACCTCCCTGTCCCCCATCCTGGCCCCGTGGTCACAGCATTGCCAACACAGCTCCAAGACTTCCATCTTCACATTGTCAGATCCAAGAGAAGTTCCTCTTCAAAAGTTTAGTTTGTTTAGTTTCCTTATTCTCTACTTTCAAGGTCCAACTTCTTTATCCTTTGTGCCTCCCTGCACCTGGTTCCAGTAAACAACTCTCCCACCGGTCCTTATCTACAGAGCCCACATCTGCTATTCACTCTGTAATTTGTCCCTCCCACTGTAACAGTTCTTCCTGCCAAAGCTGTCTTTCAAGTTAGCCAATTGGGTTCAGTTTAGATTGTGTTGTCCAACTCCAGCCAACAGGGTCAGGACACAGTAGTAGGGACAAGCCGCGTTAGGAATAAAAACCCTTTCCCTCCTTTATTCAGTGTGCTCTCGTGGCAACTGCAAGAAGCACCCTTCTGCAGAAGTAAATTTGCCTTGCTGAGAAATCTTTTGATTGAGTGCTCATTTTCTTTGTGACTCCAAGCTTTGCTTCCAACAACATGATCCCATTCAAGGCAGGAAGAAAAAGGGATGGAATAGCAAGCACAAGGCTTTTACTTCCCAAGACTCTTTTTTAAATCCAAAAAGAAAATCCTTTCCAGAACTTCCAACCAGCTTTCTCTTATCTCTCATTGGCCAGAACTGGATCACACACCACTCTGCCACTGTCTTCCAATCAATTACTGTATTGACCAAAGGGATGAGATGACAATTACTGGTTTACACTAATAAGGATTCATTCCCTGGGGCTGGAGAATAAGTCTACCTTCCCTGAAATTAAGGTGTCTCTGCCCACTGCCTGAATAAAATAAGATTTCCTTTATCAGGGAGAAAGGTGAGGCATGGCTGTTGGATAAGCAACAAACAATGGCTACCAAAAGAGTCCACCTCATGCTGTAGCAGTGAAACAGCAAAAGAGCTAACATAACTAACTCCATTTTTGTTTCAGAGGGCTTTGCCCATTCTTACACACAGGCTAGGATAATTTTAGAGCACTGAGACAATATGCAAAAACAACCAGTAAAGTCTAGGGTTAAAGGGGAAGTAAATATGGTTTGTTTAAGATTTATTATTTATTTTTAACTTTCAAGTTCAGGCTTATATGTATAGGTTTGTTATACAGATAAACCTGTGTTATGGGATTTGTTGTACAGATTATTTTGTCACCCAGGTATTAAACCTAATACGCATTAGTTATTTTTTCTTTATCCTCTCCCCCCTCCCACCCTTATCCCTCAAGTAGACCCCAGCACATATTGTTGCCTTCTTTGTGCTCATGATTTCTCATAATTTAGCTACCACTTATAAATAAGAACATGCAGTATTTGGTTTTCTGTTCCTCCTTTAGTTTTCTAAGGATAATGACCTCCAGCTCCAGCCATGTTCCCACAAAACATATAAACTCATTCTTTTTTATGGCTGCTTAGTATTCCATGGTGTGTATGTACCACATTTTTTTTTTTATCCAGTCTACCACTGATGGGTGTTTAGGTTGATTCCATGTCTTTGCTATAGTGAATAATGCTGCAGTGAACATGCATATGTCTTTATGGTAAAATTATTTATAATCCTCTGGGTATATATGCCCAGTAATGGAATTGCTGGATTGAATGGTAGTTCTGCTTTTAGCTCTTTGAGGAATCACCATACTGCTTTCCACAATGGTGGAACTAATTTACATTCTCACCAACAGTGTATAAGCATTCCTTTTTCTCTGCAACCTCACTAACATCTGTTATTTTTTGACTTTTTATTAGTAGCCATTCTGACAGGTGTAAGATGGTATCTCATTGCAGTTTTGATTTGCATTTCTTTAATGATCAGTGATGTTGGGCTTTTTGTCATATGTTTGTTGGTCACAGGTATGTCTTCTTTCAAAAAGTATCTCTTCATATTCTTTTGCCCTCTTTTTAATGGGGTTGTTTTTTCTTGTAAATTTGTGTAAATTTCTTAGAGATGCTGCATACTAGACCTTTGTCAGATGCATAGTTTGCAAAATTTTTCTCCCATTCTATAGGTTATCTATTTACTCTGTTAATGGTTTCTTTTGCTGTGCAGAAGCTCTTTAATCAGATCCTATTTGTCAATTTTTGCTTTTGTTGCAATTTCTTTTGGCATCTCCATCATGGAATCTTTGCCTGTTCCTATGCGCAGAATGGTATTGCTTAGGTTGTCTTCCAGAGTTTTTGTAGATTTGGATTTTACCTTTAAGTCTTTAATCCATCTGGAGTTGATTTTTGTATGTGGTATAAGGGAGGGGTCCAGTTTCAGTCTTCTATATATGGCTAGCCAGTTATCCCAGCACCATTTATTGAATATAGAATCCTTTCCCCATTGCTTGTTTCTGTCAGCTTTATTTTGTTTGTGCAGCCTTATTTCTGGGCTCTCTATTCTGTTCCATTGGTGTATGTTTTTGTTTTTGTACAAGTACCACACTGTTTTGGTTACTGTAACCCTATAGATAGTTTGAAGTTGGGTAGTGTGACACCTTCAGCTTTGTTCTGTCTGTTTAGGGTTGCCTTGGCTATTTGGGCTCTTTTTTGGTTCCATACGAATTTTAAAATAGTTTTTTTTCTTGTTCTATGGAAAATGTTATTGGTAATTTGATAGGAATAGTATTGAACCTGTAAATTGCTTTGGGCAGTACAGCCATTTTAATGATATTGATTCTTCCTATCCATGAGCATGGAGTATTTTTCCATTTGTTCATGTCATCTCTGATTTCTTTGAGCAGTGTTCTGTAGTTCTCATTGTAGAGATCTTTCACCTTCTGGTTAGTTATATTCCTAGGCATTTTATTCTTTTTGTGGCAATTGTGAATGGGATTGCATTCCTGATTTGGCTCTTGGCTTGGTTGTTCATGTACAGGAATGCTAGTGATTTTTGTACTTTGATTTTGTATTCTGAGACTTCACTGAAGTTGATAATCAGTTCAAAGAGCTTTTGGCCTGAGACTGGGGTTTTCTAGATATAGAATCATATTATCTGCAAACAGGTATAGTTTGACTCCCTCTCTTCTTATTTGGATGTCCTCTACTTCTTTCTCTTTCCAGATTGCTCTGGCCATAACCTCCAATACTATGTTTAATAGGAGTGGTGAGAGAGGAGGACATCCTTGTCTTGTGCTAGTTTTCAAGGAGAATGCTTCCAGCTTTTGCCCATTCAGTATTATGTTGGCTGTGGGTTTGTCACAGGTGACTCTTAATATTTTGTGGTATGTTCTTTCAACACCTAGTTTGTTGAGAGTTTTTAACATAAAGGGTGTTGAATTTTATTGAAAGCCTTTTCTGAAAATATGGTATAATTATGTGGTTTTGTTTTTAGTTTTGTTTATGCAATGAATCACATTTATGGATTTGTGAATGTTGAATCAGTTTTGCATCCCAGGGATAAAGCCTACTTGATGGTAGTGGAGAAGTTTTTTGATGTGCTGCTGGATTTGAGTTGCCAGTATTTTGTTGAGGATTTTTACATTGATGGTAATCAAGGATATTGGCTTGAAGTTTCCTTTTTCTGTTGTGTCTCTGACAGCTTTTGATATTAGGATGGTGCTGGCCTCATAGAATGAGTTTGGGAGGAGTCCTTCCTCCTCAGTTTTTCAGAATTGTTTGCATAGGAATGGTACCAGTTCTTCTTGGTACATCTGGTAGAATTTGGCTATGAATCTGTCTGGTCTTTGGCTTTTTTGGATTGGGAGACTATTTATTACTGATTCAATTTCAGAGTTCATTATTGGTCTGTTCAGGGATTCAATTTCTTCCTGGTTCAGTCTTGGGAGGGTGTATATGTCCAGGAGTTTATCCATTTCTTCTAGATTTTCCAGTTTGAGTCCAGGGAGGTGTTCATAATATTCTGTGATGGTTATATGTGTTTCTGTGGGGTCAATGGTAATCTCCCCTTTGTCATTTCTACTTGTGTTTACTTGGACCGTCTCTCTTTTCTTCTTTATTATTCTACCTAGCAGGCTGTTTTATTATTTAAAAAACAAACAAACAAACACAACTCCTGGATTCGTTGATCCTTTTTATGGATTTTTGTGTGACTCCTTCAGTTCAGTTCTGATTTTAGTTATTTCTTGTCTTCTACTAGTTGGGATTGCTTTGCTCTTGGTTCTCTAATTCATTTCACTGTAATGTTGGGTTGTTAAATTGAGATCTTTCTGATGTGAGTGTTTGGTGCTGCAAATTTCCCTCTTAACACTGAAATAGCTGTGTCCCTGAGATTCTGGTATGTTGTGTCTGTGTTCTTATGAGTTTCAAAAAGCTTCTTGATTTCTGCCTTAATTTCATTATTTACCAAGAAGTCATTCAGGAGCAAGTTATTCGATTTCCATGTAAGTGTATGATGTTAAGCATGCTTTTTAGTCTTGAATTCCATTTTTATAATGCTGTGGTGCTGTGGTTGTTATGATTTCAGTTATTCTGCATTTGCTAAGGAGTGTTTTATGTTCAATCATGTGGTTGATTTTAGAGTATTGCCATGTGGCAATGAGAAGAATGTATATTCTGTTGTTTTGGGGTGGAAATTTTTGTAGATGTCTGTCAGGTCCATTTGTTCCAGTGCTGAGTTTAGGTCTTGAATATTTTTGTTAATTTTCTGTCTCAAAGATCTGTCTAATATTGTCAGTGGGGTGTTAAAGTCTCCCATTAGTATTGTGTGGGAACCTAAGTCTCTTCAAAGGTCTCTAAGAACTTGCTTTACGAATCTGTGCACTCCTGTGTTGAGTGCATATTTAGGATAGTTAGGTCTTTTTGTTAAATTAAACCCTTTACCATTATGTAATGTCCTTCTTTTTTCTTTTTTTTTTTTTTTTTGTTGTTGGTTTAAAGTCTGTTTTGTCTCAAATTAGGATTGCAATGTCTGCTTATCTCTGTTTTCCATTTTCTTGGTAGATTTTTATCCATTCCTTTATTTTGAGCCTATGTATGTCACTGCATGTGAGATGAGTCTCTTGAAGACAGCATACTGTCGGATCTTGTTTCGTTATCCAGCTTGCCACTCTGTGCAATCAACATTTAGCTCATTTACATTCAAGGTTAGTGTTGAAATTTGTGAATTTGATTCTGTCATCATTATGTTAGCTGGTTATTATTCAGACTTGTGTGCCTGTGGTTGCTTTATAGTGTCACTGGTCTGTGTACCTCAGTGTGTTTTTGTAGTGGCTGTTAATGGTCTTTCCTTTCCATGTTTAGTGCTTCCTTCAGGAGCCCTTGTAAGGCAGGTCTAGTGGTAATGAATTCCCTGGCACTTGCTTGTTTGAAAAGGATCTTATTTCTCCTTTTCTTATGAAGCTTAGTTTAGCCACATAGGAAATTATCTGTTGGAATTTCTTTAAGAATCTTAAATATTGGCCCCCAACCTCTTCTGGCTTACAGGGTTTCTGTTAAGAAGTTCACTGTTAGTCTGATGGGCTTCCCTTTGTAGGTGTCCTGACCTCTCTCTCTAGCTGCCTTTAACGTTTTTTCTTTCATTGCATCCTTAGAGAATCTGATGATTATGTGTCTTGAAGGTGATCTTCTTGTGAAGTATCTTACTGGAGTTCTCTTCATTTCCTGAATTTGAATATTGGCCTCTCTAGCTAAGTTGGGGAATTTCTCATGAATGACATCCTGAAATATGTTTTCCAGTTTGCTTCCATTCTCCTCATCTCTTTCAGGGACACCGGTAAGTCATAGATTTGATCTTTTTACATAATCCCATATATCTCAGAGGTTTTGTTCATTCCTTTTCCTTCTTTTTTATCTTTTCTTGTCTGACTGTCTTATTTCAGAAAGCTATTCATTGAGCTCTGAGATTCTTTCCACAGCTTGGTCTATTTGCTTTTAATATTTGTGATTGCATTATGAAATTCTTGTAGTGTGTGTTTTAGCTCTATCAGGTTGGCTACATTGTTTTCTACACTGGTTATTTCGTCTGTCAGCTCCTGCATTGTTTTATCATGATTCTTAGTATCCTTGGATTGGTTTCCAACGTACTCCTTCATCTCAATGATCTTCATTCCTATCCCTGTTCTGAAATCTATTTCTGTCATTTCAGCCATCTCAGCCTGGTTCAGAGCCCTTCCTGGCAATGTAGTGAGGTTGCTTAGAGGAATGAAAGCAGTCTGACTTTTTGAGTTGTCACTGGTTCTTTCTCATCTTGCTAGGCTAATGTTCCTTCAACTTTTGAAGCTGCTGTTCTTTGGATGGGTTTTTTCCTTTTATCCTATTTGAGGCTCTTAGGGTTTTATTGTGAAGGAAGGTGGGTTCAGCCAACTGGCTTCATTTCTGGAAGATTTTAGGGGGCCAAAGTTCAGTTATCAACTCCTGGACTGTATGCTCTAACTCTAGGGGACTTGTATCAGCCTCAACTTTGTAATCTGTCTCCTTGAGGTCAGGAATCCACTGTGCTGGGGGGCTGATATGCTCCCAGGTAGCTGGTCACTACACTGCAATGGGTGGTGTTACCCAAAGCGTTTTCAGGATGGTGACAGCAGGATTGTCCTCATTCTCACATGCAAGCAGCAGTGGCAGCATGGTGGGGTGCATGCTTGTTGGCTGCAGCAGGGTGCTAGTGGATGCCAGGGTGCTAGTGGATGCCAGGTTGATCTCAACTCCCTCCTCCTCCCTTTGCCCTTAACATAAAAAGAGCCTGAGATTTGTGATGACTTAAGACGGTATTTTAGAACACCAGTTCACCATCTTCTCGGTTTTGCTGGCTTTCTGAATAAACCTGCTTTTCTTCCCATTAACCATCGTTTCTTGTTTCTGGCTTCAGTGGCAAACCTGGATTCTGTTACAATGCCAGGCAGCCAGCGGAGATATTTTACATACATATTTCACTAATTCTCACAATATTTTTCTCAGGTAGGAATTAGTATTCCCACTTTACAGATGAGACTTGAGGAAACTAATAAGTTGTCTATACAGCTAGGAAAGAATTATGATTTGAACTAGCTCTACTGACTTGACAGTTTAAACAATACATTTACATTACTGTGCACTACTGCCTTTTATTTTATCTATAGTTAGAAAAATTATTGTTATCATAATGAAAACCTCTATTATGAAGAAAAGGCAAATTTACATCCTGCTTACCGTGCAGGATATGTGTATACCATGCAAGATTTTATTTCATAAAAGTTTGAGACAAAAATTTAAATTCTACAAGTAAATAAAGAGAAAATTCTGCCACCAAAAAGAATATATTTCTAATGATAACACAAACCATAATTTCTATTACAGCAGGGACCCCTTATTCTTGAGGATACATTCCAAGACCCCCAGCAAATGCCTAAAACTGCAGATAGTACTGAATCTGATATACACTATGATACTGTGATCTGACCACCAAGAGGGTTACTAAGTGACTCACAGGCGAGAAGTATAGACAGAAATGATTCATGTTCCATGCATGAGATTTCATCACACTACTCAGAACGATACTCAATGGAAAACTTATGAATTGTTTGCTTTTAGAATTTTCCATTTAATATTTTCAAACCACAGTTGACTGTGGGTAACTGAAATTGAGGAAAGCAAAACTGCAGCTAATGGGGGGCTGCTGTATAATGAGTAAGGCCAGGCAGAGTGAGAAGGATATTTCTGGAGTGTAATTTGGAGCTTCCTGAGTTTTGTACACTCACACTTGTAAGTGCAGCTTATTCTTACTCCTTTAACTTTACTACTGTGTGTGTGGTGGGAAGATAGAATTTATGGGGGCCTTGGAAGAGAGTTAGGCAGGGAAGAGCAGGCATGGGAAAAAGCAGAAGAGAGACAGAAAATGGTTTAGCAACTTCAAAAGACAAGGGACCCCGATTTAATATGACTTGGATTACAGGGGTTGTGAATAAGAGGTTTCACACTCTACTTTATTTCTATATTGTTTGGATGTCATACAACGTTTACAACTTGAATCTGTTTCTGTAAAGATGTTTTCATTCTGAAAAGATTAAGAGAGAGAAAGATAAGCATAGAAGCTACATTTCAGAGGATTCTGGAAAAAAACAGAAAGCAAATGAGTAGGCTTGGAAAGTACGGGCAATCTATTTAAGAATTTGAAAACAAATGCAAAAAGGAAAGTTGGATGTTAGCAAGGTTAGCAGGATTACTCTTTCTTTTAAAATAGATGCGTAGAAACCCACGGATGCAAAGATGGGAACAATAAACACTGGGGTATTACAATGGAGTGTGAGAGAGTGGGGAAAAGGGTGGAAAATCTATGAGGTACTAAGTTCCCTACTTGAGCAACAGGATTATTAGAGGCCCTAACCTCAGTATCATGTAATATATCCATGTAACAAACCTACACATGTACCCTCTGAATCTAAAATTTTTTTTTAAAAAAAAGAAAGAAAAATTTAAAATACACATAAACAGGCCACACGTGGTGGCTCATGCCTGTAATACCAGCACTCTGGGAGGCCGAGGCGGTTGGATCACTTGAGGTCAGGAGATTGAGGCCAGCCTGGTCAACATGGTGAAACCCAGTCTCTACTAAAAATCCAAAAATTAGCTGGGCGTGGTGATGTATGCCTGTAGTCCCAGCTATTTGGGAGGCTGAGGTGGGAGAATCGCTTGAACCTGGGAGGCAGAGGTTGCAGTGAGCCGAGATCATGCCACTGCAGTCCAGCCTGGGCCACAGAGCGAGATTCTGTCTCTAAATAAATAAATAAATAAATAAAATATATATGAACAACTCTGAAAATAAGAAAATAAAACAGATGTAAAGAAACAAAATATATGCCTGTGAGCACACCATCAGTGCTAGAGAAACTAACTTTGCCTAGTATTAGTGCTATAATATTAGCATTAGAATTAGTGTATCGTAGTATTAGTAGAGTATTAATATTAATGTATTAGTGCTCATAGCTGTGTAAAAAATAGCACAACATTCAGTGCCTAAAGCAACAAATATTCATTATCTCACTTGGTTTCTGAGGGTCACGAAATCAGGGCTTAGCTGGGTGGTTCTGGTTCAGGTTCTCTCCTGAGGTGGCAGTCAAGTTGCTGCCTCTTGTTACAGTTATCAGAAGGCTTGACTGAGGTGGAAGATTCGTCTCCAGGCTCACTCATGTGAGACCTCAGGTCCTCGTGGTGGTTATTAGAGGCTTCTGTTCAGAGCCTCCATGTGGGACATCACAGCTGGCATCCTCCAGAGTGAGTGCTCCAAGAGAGGGCAACCACAGTGGTAGCAGTAGTGCCTTTTGATGATTTCATCTCTAAGGTTGCAGACCATCACTTTCATTTTATTCTATCCATTAGAAATGAGTCACTAGATTCAGCCCGCACTCAAGGGGAGGAAAGGTAGTCTTCCCCTGTTGAAGACAGAAGTATGAAAGCATTTATGGACATATTTTTAAAACCATTGCAGAATGTATGAAGAATATCATGGCTTAAATAAGCATACATACACACTGAAAACTAGTTTAAATAGTGTGGAACATTTCTCAGTAAGAAGTATGTCAAATGCAGTTTCTTGAACGTGAAGCCATTTCAATGTTACAAAATCTGTTCTAATATTGACATTTACTCTCTAATATTGTCAGTTATAACAAATGCCATGGCACAGTGCTTTTCACATTTGTTCCAACACTCAAGTGGGTATTTGTGATGCCTTATAGTTGCCAGCAAGTTTGGCAACTTTTTCTATGCTTGGGGAATTTCTTCCATTTTCAGGACTGCTTCCGGAGGCAGAAGCCAGAACTTTCTTTCCTATCCACCCTTGCAGCAAGCATCCAGGGATGGAACTTCTGTTCTTCCACACAGACACTTCCATGTACGATGTAGATTTGGAAGACGGCAGTATGGCCTTGAGTCCAGTTTCTAGGAAGGATGGAGTAAATGACTCCAATGATGGAATCAGACCTCGGACTCTCTCCATCTCGGGGTTCTGCCTCCCCCTGTGCC
Organism: Rhinopithecus bieti; assembly: GCF_001698545.2. NCBI lineage: Eukaryota > Metazoa > Chordata > Mammalia > Primates > Cercopithecidae > Rhinopithecus > Rhinopithecus bieti. The sequence goes on from NW_016813984.1 coordinate 12,364, forward strand.
GGGTTTATCCTCAGATCACCTGTCTCTACCAGTACTCCTAGTGCCTCATCACTGCACTCCCAGTTTATCATTCTCAGAATTTTCATTATCAATTGCTTCACTTAAACAAACGAACAAACAAACAGTGGTGCAAATAATGGCTATTTCATTATTTCCACAGATGTTGTGAATCAGGAATTGGAAAAGGATACTATGGGGACAACTTGTCTACCTGCATACATAATAATATGGGGTAATTAACTGGAAGGAATCAATGGCTGTGTGGGAGGAGTCACTTGATGGCTAGGGTCTGTATGGGGACAACTTGTCTACCTGCATACATAATAATATGGGGTAATTAACTGGAAGGAATCAATGGCTGTGTGGGAGGAGTCACTTGATGGCTAGGGTCTGGAATCATCTGAAGGCTCATTTAGTCATATTTATAGCAGTTAATACTGCCTGTTGTTTGAGGGCAGTCACCTGAAACAACTACATGTGGCTTCCTCACAGCGTGGTGGCTCGGTTCCAAGATCAAGTATCTCAAAAAAAAAAAAAACGAAGTGAAGTACAGTTACAGCAACTGTTATGACCTAGCCTCAGAAGTCACATAGTATCACTCCTCCATAGACACAAGCCCCTTTCCAGATTCAATGAATGAGAACACAGACACCATCCCCCCACATTCCATCTATTAATGGGAGGGGTGTCAAAATAACATTGGAAGAAAAGCATTTGGAATGGGAGATACTGTTATAGTTCTGCTGCGTGGCAGGTTGTATTTTTCCAAAGATGACTAAAGATAAACTAACTTGTACCAGGCCCATCCTTAAACAGCAGCCAGAAAATTTTAATACAATTTTGAGGCTTCAGAAGGTGCATTTCTAAGGGATACCCTACGACGCGGCTGTGTTACTCCAAACTGTCTTATACTAGCGGCTTGTTGGAAGTTGAGTTTAGGGTCAACAAAAATGTCCTTCAAATAACACTGTGGTTTGAATGTGTCCCACACACACCTACTTTACAGAGTTGTTAAGAAATTTTTACTTATTTATTTTAGAGATGGAATCTCACCATGTTGCCCAGGCTGCAGTGCAGTGGCTATTCACAGGCACAATTATGACACACACAGCCTTGAACTCCGAACTCAAGTGATCCTCTGGCCTTAGCCTCCCGATAGCTGGTACCGCAGGAACGCAATACCACGCCCAGTTGAAATAAGATGATATATGTAAAGAGCTTAGAGCAATGCTTGTCACATAGTGACATGTTCTCAATCCATGTTATTATTATCATTTCAGTGCCTTGAAAGCCATTTTTATGACGTCTGTGGCCTCTGACAATTTGGCGCCATACAATGGAGATGGAGGTGGCAGGTGGCACTCTGGTGACCCCATGTCATCACCACGTGGCTGCCTCTTGACCCTGGCAGAGTCTAAGTTCCCTTTCATCTCTCAGCACTGCAGGGCAAGGCCTGAGGAACTGCTCTTGCTTGAGCTCTTGTCGTGTACTCCGGAGGGCCGGGCCTGGCGCTTAGAAGGAGGGGTGCTATTGAGGTCAGGACATAGGCGCAGGCTTCTGACAGCTTACAATGCTGTGTGGCAAAGTGTGAAAGTGGTGATTCTCCTGGTTACTATCTTGAGGTCCTCTCGCAGGGGCAGTTCTCTAGGAGTTGGTGGAAACTCCGAGAACCAGGGCAGCAGGCTCGTGACAGCCCTTGTTCCCAGGGATCACAGGAGTTCCAGGAAGAGGCAAGACAATTCTTACAATGTGACCCAGCAGGAGAGCCATTGGTGAGGTCACGCATAGTGAGGTTAGTGTGTACAGTCTCCAGGCTGATAGGAGTTCTTGATGAAGAAGTCGCTGTCTGCACCATATGAACAAGGGCGTGACCGGATAATCATGTGGCTGCCGGATCCCAGCTCAGTCACCAGGCCCCTACCACTCCACAACACAGAGCGGGGGCTCTGCGTTCTGTGGTCGATATGAGGTCCTGGGTAGTGGGGAATGCAGTGGAAGTCCTGGGAAAAGGGATAACAGGACGAACTGAATCTCATGTACACAGAAAGGAAGGAGAACATTGCAAAACAAGAAAAGGGAACAAAAATATCTCATTGCCTTGTAGGGTTGCGGGGGCAAAGAGGAGGCCACCGCACTGCATCCGAGGCGGCGCAGTGGGGATGGTGCCTGCAGCCATCAGGAAGGGCGACTGTGCCACGCTCCCCTGCATGTGGCGTGGCACAGGCGACACGCACATTTCTACAAAGCTTCCCTCCCTTGTGACTTGTGGCACATGCGAAGAAGAAAAGCGGCCCCTAGGGGCAGGAGTCCAGGAACTCTGCTGCTGTCCAGGCACCTCATTCCTTGAAGCCAACTCTGTTTAGAACACCAAAAACTAAATATCGCCCTGTGGGCTGCGTCCCTGCACCACCAGCCAGGGGCCTCCAGAACGCGCTCCCAGGAACCCAGAAGTTTGCTGGTGTGTGTTTGCGGCGCCCGCGCACCTCGAAACTGAAAGCGCAACTGGAGGGCCCAGAGTCTCTTCCCAGCCAAAGGCCCGCGAGCGCCGCCGCCCCCGCCGAGAGCGCGCAGCTCCGCTGCAGTTGTCTTCACTGCCACGGCGGGCCGGGGGCAACAGTGAGCCGCGGCGGCGAGAAACCGAAGTACCTGCGTGGCGGCCGCCCCAGCCCAGGATGGGAGAGCGGAGAGAGTGGCGGCGAAAACTCTCCGCGTTCTGGAGCGAGGGTGCGGGCAGGAGGAAGTAGAGGACACCTTGTAGGCAGAGCGAAAGTAACGTCGAGTGCCTGTACCAGGATGGCCGAGTGGTTAAGGCGTTGGACTTAAGATCCAATGGACATATGTCCGCGTGGGTTCGAACCCCACTCCTGGTAGTTTCAGGTTTTTCTCTTAGATTATTTTATTTTTTAAAAATACGAATCTCACCGAACACAGCACGGCTTGGACATTAGAATTCCGACTTCTGGCTGGGAGAGGCGCAACACTCACACGCAAAGACCTACTTCCCACCAAGAGACCGCGCAGGCGGCGGCTCGCGGAGCTCCGCTCACCTCCCCAACTGCAGGGTGGGAGGCGGCCGGGAGGGGGAGGGCTATGACCTGGAGGGTATTTTTAAAACTGCCTCTACAAAAAAGTAAAAAATGTATCTCTTTTTTTTTTCTCTCTCTCTCTTCCTTTTTTTACCCCCGCCAATGTTAATTTTGTGCACACAACTCTTCTGTTAACTCCTAGAAGGTGGAGACTGTATCATCCTATATGTAAAATGCACTCCAACTTGGGTTCGGCTTAGAATTTTTAAATATAGCGTGGTAAAGTTTTTTTTTTTTTCCTTCTTCTTCTTCCTTTAAAATTGTTTGTTTGTTTAATGAAGGCCTTCTAAGAATTTTTAAAAGTTGCAAGCACAATGCAAATAACTTTTTTTCCTCTCTTGAATCATTTAAAAGTAAAATACCGAGTCGATGCCCAAGTACTACTATTAAAATCAGGAAATTAACATTGATGATTTAATACCGTCTAATCCTCGGTCCCCATTCGGTCACCAGTTGTCGCAAGAATGTTCTTTATAGCAAAAGGCTCCTCTTCAGAATGATGCGTTGCATTTACTTGTCCTGTCTCCTTCGACTTCTTCCGTGTGGATGAGTTCCTCAGCCTCTGCTGACTTTCATGATCTTGACACTTCTGCTGACAAGCCAGCCGGTTTGTAGAATGTCCTTTGTCAGTCTAGGTTTTCTGGTGTTTCCTCCTGATGAGATCCAGGCTCTGTTTATTTAGCAGTACTTCCACAGAAGCCATGCGGTGTTCTCACGGCAGCCTCTCAGGCTGCATGATTTCAGTGTGTCCTGCTTCTCTGCCAGGCTTCTCCTCTATAAAGTTATTCTTTTCCCTTTGTGATTAGCACATATTTTAGAGGGAAGTGCCTTGAAGCTGTGTAATATCCCATGCCTTATCAAATTTTCATTTTATTCAATTATTTATGGAATTATAAGTTATGTACGTATGTACTCATGGTGCCCTATTTTAATTAATAACCATTCATTCATTTTGATGCTTGAAGTGTCTCAGATTGGGCCAGTGACAGCCCATTCAAGTTGACTTTTGACCTGTCTGCATTATTCTTTTTTTTTTTTTTTTTTGTGACCGAGTCTCACTCTGTCGCCCAGGCTAGAGTGCAGTGGCGCGATCTCGGCTCACTGCAAGCTCCGCCTCCCGGGTTCACGCCGTTTTCCTGCTTCAGCCTCCCGAGTAGCTGGGACTACAGGCGCCCGCCACCACGCCCGGCTAATATTTTGTATTTTTAATAGAGACCGAGCTACATTATTCTTTAGCACGTCCTTACTTCCTACTCCAATATAGTCCCGACTTACTTGTACTTTCCTGACCCAGTGCTAGAATCAGCCATTTTCCAAAGATCCTTGGTTCCTTTTAGTGGAGAACGGTATCTAGAAACCAAGGTCTCAATGCTAGGTGTGCTCATTGCTTTTGAGGTGTTGCTACTCCCAGGCCCTCTCGGTAGACAGAATTAAGGAGTGTGTGTGTGTGCATGTGTGCGCGTGTGTGCATATTTATCTATTCGTATATTTATCTATATATCTATATAAATATATATCTACGTTTATTCATATATCTATATGTATATCAAGGAGTTTATATACACCTCCAATTCTGATCCAACACTATAGACTTTGTTCTATTTTTTCTCCCCGTCCATGTTTGTAACTCCCTGAATTCCTACCTTCCCAATGCAGATCTATACATTGCTTAAGCTCATTTAATGGCTTTAGAATTGAATTGTTCAAAAGGAAAGAGAAAAGAGTGTCTACATATTTTGGAAATAAACATCCTGCCAGCAACTGAGAACAGGCTCTGAACCACTCCCTGGTAGATACTTGGGATGTGCAGATAAATAACTTGACCTTTATCTCAGTGAGCTCAGATAGCAAGAGATAGAGATTTTAATAAGCTACATTTGTAATGAAAAGATAAGAATTATGCTCAAGGTGCTAAAGGAGTGGTTTGGGAAGGCCTGAATCTTCCTCAGAGAGCCAGCTTTAGTTGAGAAGTGAAGGAAGAGAAGCAGGGAGGAGGGAGGGGCAAGGGGGAGAGGGACACAGATGCAAGTGGGGTAAGCCACCTGGGAGCCAACTGGGGGCCCTGTGAAATATGATGTCCAGGATGCCCTGAAGGATTTGAAACAGAAGGAACCTGACGAATGTTACATTTGGAAGTATCTGTGTCTACTGATGTAGAGAATCTTGGTCTGTCTTTATAGGCTTGGGATGGGGGACATGTTGAATTGGTAGAAAATATTTTGGGGGAAAAATTGTTTAATTCAGTTAATAACCAGTTAGACTGAGCTCAGTCTTTCTCTCTCTTCCCCCTTAAAAGCCCAGGATTTTTTCCTTTAAAAGCAGATCTGTTATATTAGCCTTTTTATATATTTTCAAAGGTTCTTAAAACATAGCAAATATACTGAAGTTAAATTTGAATCATTAACTTAGTTTGAATTAAATTTAAATTGGCTTAAATTAAATTTGAATCAGTTAAATTTGGTAATTAAATTAATCATTAAATTTGTATACTGCCACTAAGCTTATAATGATTTTCTAGTAATTATTTTAACAAAAAGAACTTAAGTCAATCCTTTGAATTATAAAGTAACAGTGTGGATTTATAAACATTCTCTGTGGGTTTGAAGTAGTTGTAAGTCATTCAAAATTGTTTGATTATTTTCTATGGGGCTTTTACATAGATCTCTGTAGGAAAAGCTGTTACCAATGTATTTAAGCAGTGACACCTACTGGTTAATTTGAGGCAATTTTTTTGTTAAATTCTGTCTGCCTTATTCCGACTATAGAATTCTGATAATTTGCTCCACAGTTACTGTGTTTGGAAGCAGATTCAGGCGATATCTATGCCAGCCAGTAAATTGACTTTCTTTTTTCTCTTCTAATCATTAATGATAAACCTGCCGTTGAAAATAATCCTGAATCACTGATACAACTTGCACGAGCCATTATTTTCATGGTATCAATAGAAGGTTTATCGCACTGCATCTTCTTTGTTTGTTTCAGTTTATTTTCCAACGCCAAATCTGGCTATGAAGTTCAAGGATAACAGATATCTGGATTAGCCATCAACTTTAAAACACAGAAGTCAAGTCCAATTTGAGAGATCCTGAACAAGTAGTGTTCTTGGTCCTCAGTAGGAAGTTGGAATTTGGAAACCTTAATTATTTCTCTTTTCATTTTACTTTCAAATACAATTGCAGCTAGCTGAAGAACAAATTCAATATATGCTATGAACCTCACCCATATGTTAATTGTTCAAGTGGGATAAATGGTAATGCTCCATGTTTTAATAAGTCTGTTTAGTTCAAAGATACTGTATAAGAGGCAGAGAACATAATCTCAGGTGCCTTGCATCTCCTCATTACTCTTCTACCAGATAAAGGGTGATTGCAAACCAACCCAGCCTACATTTCATTTTCATCAAAATAGATTTTGATGCCTCTGAACCATTTATCAGGGTGCCTGGCAGAGAGGAATGATTGATTCTTTTATTTTTATTACATCATTTTAAAAGAAAATAACATTGAGTCAGAATCCTAGGTTGTGGATTAGTATTTGGCAAAGGCTAAACTCAATATTAAGAGCTCTGAGGTAAAAAGTGGATGTCCCAGTATGAACAGGGTGCAGTGGGCAGTGACAGCCTATGACTGTGGAATGTAAGCCAGCCAGGGTCAGAACTGTACACCAGTCAAGGTCAGCACTGGGTCCTTACAGAACTTAAACAAAAACTTCCTCCAGCAGAGTGTCTCCAGTACATTACATGCACTCAACAAATACCTGCTGAATAAGTGAACCACCCTGAAATCTACTGAGTATTCATAATTCATTTTGTGTGTTGTACACATATTAATCCTTATTCAGGGTATGTGTTTTAAAATGTACTGTGGATTTATTTTAATCAGAAACAGTAGGACACGACACAAAAATGACTGTCGTGAAGGAAGCAATTTTTATGTCACAGATACCTAGACACAGGAGTCACACCACACCATGCAGGGCCACATGGCGAAGGAGTGGGGTCAGTCAGTGGCAGAAAGACTGAAGGGAAAGTATGAGTGACAATCTTTATTATGGGTACCAAAAAAAAAAAATAGAATGAATAAAACATATTAGTTGGTCACACACAAGAGTGACTGCAGTCAATAAGAACTTCATTAAACATTTTAAAATAACAAACTGTGGCTGGGTGCGACTGGTCATACCTGTAATTCCAGCACTTTAGGAGGCCGAAGTAGGTGGATCACTTGAGCCCAGGGATTCAAGACCAGCCTGGGCAATATGGCAAAATCCTATCTCTACAAAAAATACAAAATGTAGCCAGGTGTGGTGGTGTGCGCCTGTAGTCCCAGCTACTCGGGAGTCCGAGGTGGGAGGATAACTTGAGCCCAGGAGGCCAAGGCTGCAGTGAGCCATGATCACACCACTGCATTACAGATTGGGTGACAGAGCAACACCACACCCTTTCTCAAAAATCAAGTAAAATAAAATATAATAAAACAACTAAGAGTGTGATTGGATTGTTTGTAACACAAAGGACAAATGCTTGAGGGCTTGGATTCCCTATTCTCCTGGTGTGATTATTTCACATTTCATGCCTATATCAAAACTTCTCATGTACCCACAGACATATACAGCTTCTACGCAACCACAACATTTTTTAAAAGTAAGAATGAATAAACAATAAGATTTTAAAAAACAGCCTTTATGGTGGTTATTGCAGAAAGAAAAGGGGCAAGAAAGGGTAAGCATGCTTAAGATTGGCTGTTTCGAGTAATTTCAGCAGGCTCTGAGGTGTAAGGGCTATTCTGAGTTTTCTCCTGTCTCCAGGAATTAGCTGACCTTGGGAGGGACAATCTCTGCCCAATCGGTAAGACCCCAGATGCTAGAGCATTAAAAATACAGAAAATTTTACAATATACTTAATACTGTGTGGGTTCAGGTATTCTCATACTTCTTTTACTTCTTTTCCCTCTCCTCTTCTTTCTTCAGCTAGGGTGGACCTTACCAATCAAGATTCAGAAGTCGGCCGGGAGCAGTGGCTCAGTGACTCATACCTGCCATACCAGCACTTTGGGAGGCCAAGGTGGGCAGATAGCTTGCACCCAGGAGTTGAGACCAGCCTGGGCAATGTGGCAAAACCCTGTCCCTACAAAAAATATAAAAATTAGCTGGGTGTGGTGGTGCATGCCTGCAGTCCTAGCTACTCAGGAGGCTGAGCGAGAGGATTGCAACCAGAGGATTGCCTGAGCCCAGGAGGTCGAGGCCTGAAGTTAGGCGAGATCGCGCCACTGCACTCCAGCCTGAGTGACAGAGTGGGGCCTTGTTTCAAAAAAAAAAAAAAAAAAAAAAAAAAAAGCATTCAGAAGCCCAAAGAGGCAACACTTAAGTAGATTTTGAGTCATTGAGTCATTTCTATCTGGGTAGGCTAGACTTGTCTGGGTAGGCTAGACACTTGTGCAATTCAAGTTCTAAGTTTATCTTTGGGTTTAGGTTTTATTTTCAGCCATTTTATTCATTGCCATAGCGTGGTAAGGTTGGCAGTTACTGAATAAGGTAACTTTTTTAAGTTGCATGGATAAGATGGATTATTAAACAGTGTTGAATATTTGCCTGAATTCCACAATTTAGTTTATATATAAACACAGAACTGTGTGTGTTTGTGAAATACACAGCATAGGTCCTATGAGGCAACACAAGAACTGTGATTAGAAGTCTGCCAGTTCAATTTTTAATCCTAGCTACAACCCTTGGTATCTGTGTGACTTTGGACTGGCTATTCAGTTTCTCCAAGTCCCTGTGTTCTCGCCTATGAGATGGAGTTGACAATAATAGTACCCATCAAACAATTCATTGTAAGAGATAAATATAATGTTGAAAAAATGCTTAGAAAGTGCCTGGCATATAAAATGATCAATAGATGAAGCTATTGTTATACTTTAGTGATTCTTATAAAGCATATATATGGATTGACTGTGAGATCAGTTTTGCTGCAAAGACAAAAGTTCCTCATGGAATTGATTCTGTTGGATGTACATTGCGTGTGTAAACTAAAAATAAAATTCTAAGTTCCTACCTACTAAACAGACCTCCTCTTAACCAAGGGGACCCCAGAGTAACCTTGAAAACTGAGTTGTCAGCCGGGCGCGGTGGCTCAAGCCTGTAATCCCAGCACTTTGGGAGGCCGAGACGGGCGGATCACGAGGTCAGGAGATCGAGACCATCCGGGCTAACACAGTGAAACCCCGTCTCTACTGAAAATACAAAAAATTAGCCCGGCGAGGTGGCGGGCGCCTGTAGTCCCAGCTACTCGGGAGGCTGAGGCAGGAGAATGGCGTAAACCCGGGAAGCGGAGCTTGCAGTGAGCTGAGATCCGGCCACTGCACTCCAGCCCGGGCGACAGAGCAAGACTCTGTCTCAAAAAAAAAAAAAAAAAAAAAAAAGAAAACTGAGTTGTCACTCATTGCGGGGTGAGAGGTCAGACATGCCTCCTCATATCTTCTTCCTCACTTACCAGTATCAGGCTTTCTTCCCTAAGGCCTAAACAGAAACCAGCCCTTTCAAAAGACTCCACCACTGACATCAACCAACGGCCTGACACTGCCCCTCGTTTTTTGCCTAATAAGAGACCACCAAGCATGGAGTGGTTCTGGTCAGTCTGTGGAGGAGGTACAGTAAAAGTTTTTGTGTACTCTGCTTTACCGTTTTTTTTTCCCCCTGAGACAAAGAGTTTCACTCTGTTGCCCAGGCTAGAGTGCAGTGGCATGATCATAGCTCACTGCAACCTCAAGCTCCTGGGCTCAAGCAATCCTCCCACCTCATCCTCCAGAGTAGCTGGGATGACAGGCTCAGGCCGCCATGCCCAACTAACTTTTTCTTATTTTTCATAGAGACAGAGTCTCACTATGTTGCCCAGGCTGGTCTCAAAATCTTGGCCCAAGTGATCCTCCTGCTTTGGCCTCCCAATGTGTGCTGGAATTACAGGCATGAACCACCCCATCTGGCCTCTGTTTCATTTTTTGCCATCAGAGGGCTGAAAACTGCATTCTGGGATCATGCTAATACCGCCATTTTTTTGTACCTGGGACCCATGAAGGGGCATGAAGCTCAAATGCTCATGCACATGTTTCTCCTTTCATAAGTGTGCATGAGTCCTCCTCTGGCTTATTAAATATGTATTATATATTTGCCATCCTGCCCAGCATAAATTCCTATTCCATTTGCCCCTTCCTCGAAATGTCTGTTTCTGGCTTATGGCCTGAGGCTATATTTCCCAGTCTGTCATAATGGCCATCCTGCAGGCTGGAACTCTTTATGAGAAATAAAGCTCTCCTTTCCAAATTTAAGAACCTTATCATTCTTCAGTTGACAATTGTATTTCCCACAGCAATTGCAGGGGAGTATGAGATCATCAGCAAAATATATAATTTTTAAAAGAGAAAATTGGGAGGGGACATGGATTACATTCTTCTGATTTATTAAACTTTTTTTCATTTAAAAGTTTTGAAATGTCTGATTTTTCATCATAAGCAATCTCTTCTTAAAGAATAGTCTGGGTAATTCCCTGAAAAATTTCTGAAATAGCAGAGTTCTAAACTCTAACTTTTCAAATGTACAATAAGAGAGCTTATTGTTTCTCCCTGTGTATCACACCCACTGGGTTAGTCACAAATAGCTATATTAAGGATGTTTTTCACATTTTTTAAACACTAGCAATTTGGACCCACCCAGTTCAGCTTTTTAAATGCAACCTGACTTAAAAAAAATTTTTTTTTTAATCCCACATAAGAAAAATAAGAAACCCGTATCACTTGGAAGATGTGCAAAATAATATATTTTATCCTGCTTTTAAGAGCAGCAAAGTGCACCAGAGAGTGTAAAGTGGAATTGAAGTCTATTATTATATAGGCAAGCTCTTTTACTGTGATTCAGTGTAATGCCTAATTCCATTAGTGCTCTACAAAGAACAACATGCACAAATCTACTCTTTTAGCTGCAGATAACAAATGAAGTTTTAAAGTGGCCTAATGAGTTAAAGTGACCTCAATATTATACTAATTGAGTCAATTAGTCAATTTCTTTAGTCTCCTGTGAGTGGCCCTCAGAGGAAAGTAAGATGAGGATGAACTTGTGTAAGTCTGGGTGGAGAAGCCAACTTGGGTGGATTTGGAGTAAAAAGTGTTTCCCCCACTGGATTTCTCTGTTCTGCTTCTATATCTCAGCACTGTGAGCCAGGCTAAAGGCTCCTTCCAGAACACACAGCTTACTGCTGCCATTTACCCATTTTTTTTCAAAATGTCTGGGAAAGTCTTGTAGAGAGATACAAGCACTGAAAGCTGGCAACCTCTAGTTCCAACTAGGCAATTCATTAACTCAATAAGTATTTCAAAAGTGGCCAGAATGGGCATGTCCACCTTTGCTGGGAGCTGGGATATAGCAATGAATAAGAAGACAAGGTTCTGCCTTCATAGTATTAAACAACTAAAATCAGACAATTGATTATTTCATAGTTATTTCATGGATCTCTCCTTGAACTGTGAGGTACAGTTCAGAGCAGCAGAGAAGAAGCGGAGGCTGTTCACAGAAGTGACAGAATGTGAATGAGGGACAACCATTACTGGGAGACAGTCTGCATTCAGCCAAGGGAGAGGGAGAAGGAGGAGGAGGCAGAGAGAAAGAAGAGGGAGAGGGGGAGAAGAGAGAGGGAAAGAGGAAAAGAAAGAAAGAAGATAAAAAGAGCCGGGTACAGTGGCTCATACCTATAATCCCAACATTTTGGGAGGCTGAGGCAGGCAGATCACGAGGTCAAGAGATAGAGACCATCCTGGCCAACATGGTGAAATCCTGTCTCCATTAAAAATACAAAAATTAGCTGGGCATGGTGGTATGCACCTGTAGTCCCAGCTACTTGGGAGACTAAGGCAGAAGAATTGCCTGAACCTGGGAAGCAGAGGTTGCAGTGAGCCGAGATCACGCCATTGCACTACAGCCTGGTGACAGAGTGAGACTCTGTTTCAAAAAAAAAAAAAGAAAGAAAGAAGGAAGGAAGGAGAAAGGGAACATAAAAGAGAAGAAAAAAGAAGGTAGAAAGAAGGAGAAGAGGAAGGAAGTGGGGAGGGCGCCTCCCAAACCTCACTTGAATTTCTGTTCTGTAAAATCAACCCCATCCTTGCATTTCCAATTTAAGACAGTAAATTCCTCTCATGTATAGATAGATAGTAGTTTGTATTGGTTTCTGTTACTTGCAGCTGAAAGAGTCCTGACTAACTAATATAGCTTTTAAAGTATTGATATATATTTGAGTATCTTCATCAAAGGATTAAAAAATATTGCAATGTTTCAGAAGGGGAACAGGTAATGGCTACATGAGATTTAATCATGGGCTTGTTGAATGTAAGAGTTGGAAGGGATTTACTTGAACAAATCTTCCAATAAGACAGAAATAACTCACTGATCACTTCCAACGTGGCAAAGTAGTCTCTAAATCAGTGGTTCTTAATAGCGGTGACGCTGGCCCTGGGAGACATTTTGGTAAGTATGGGAGCACTTTCGGCTTGTCTTGGCTTGTGGGGGCTTCTGCCATGAGGGAGAGCCAGGGCTGCTGGGCATGCTGCAATATCTGGGAGTCTCACACAATAACTAATCATCCTTCATCCTGCAAGACTTTGGAATGTTCAACAGGATGTTCCTGTAGGGTAAAAGGCTGTTTATCTGGACCCACAGACTAACTCTATGTTTCATATTAAGCACGAAATATTTTTGCAAGCTTTCTTTATACAGTTAGTTTCGCAAGTACTACAGCTACCATGTACATTAAGGGAAAGTTGTACTTTGTTTTACTCAGAATTTCATCAAGAGTTAGTTCCTGGCTGAGCACAGTGGCTCGTGCCTATAACCCCAGCACTCTGGGAGGCCCAGGTGGGCAAATCACATGAAGTTGGGAGTTCAAGACCAACCTGGCCAACATACTGAAAGTTGGTCTCTACTAAAACAAAAATTAGCCTAGTGTGGTGGTGCACACCTGTAGTCCCAGGTATGCAGGACGTTGAGGCAGGAGAATCACTTGAACAGGGGAGGCAGAGGTTGCAGTGAGCCGAGCTCACACAACTGCACTCCAGTCTGGGTGACAAAGTGAGACTGTCTCAAAAAGAAAAAAAGTTTCCACACAGGAAAGTCACATCACTCACAGCAAAAGCAGCCATGGTATTTGAGTCCCTGGTTCAACACATCCATATCAGTGTGCATTTGCAGCTGCTATATTCCTGTGACTTGATGGGCTCTGTCTTTTATAATCATGCTCTAGCATTTATGTACTGACTTTCATGACCTTTACCCTTTGGAAGGTGCAGATCAGTTCTGGTTCAATGTTCTTTAATTTATGTTTGTCTCACACATTGTCATAACTAGATCCAGCAATACCACAAACGTGCTGCCATGTTCTTTTAAGTATATCATAGCAGGTGGCACATGATATCAATTTGTCCCATTTCTGGTGATGTTGATTTTTACAACTTAGATAAGATGATACTGGACAGGTTTCTCCACTGTAAACTTATTTCCCACGTTTTTGTACTTCCTCCCATTAGTACGAGCATCCATTCATGATTTTTGTCTGAAACAATTATTCTTATCTACCTTACAATTTTTCTTAAACTGTGATTCTTACCAAATGATGATTTCTATGTCCATTATTCCTTCTACATTTACTAGTTGACATTACTTATTTGTTTATATCAATATTGGCTCATGGATTCCTATTTTATTCAGTTAGTTTTAATCCATTATAATCATTACTAAAATTTAGTTGTTCAAATTTCCAAATTTGGCCAATAGGAGCTCCTTCAGGCTGGTTCTTGTATTCATTCAATAGTTTTCATTGAACACTTCTTAGTTTCTGATACAAGTGTTCTAGGCTCATCTAGAGGTTTCCCTCCAGTGGCCTTGAATCATTCCGATTTCCAAGGAGATGATTTCTTTAGAGGAAAATGGTACTTAGAAACCAAAATGTGGGTACCAAATATGTTCATAGATACTGGGATATCATTGCTTCTAGTCCCTTTCAGCAGGTAGGGCTATGAAATATATATATTTGTATATCTACATACACCTCCAATTCCAGTACAACTGCACAGGGTTAATTCTAACTTTGTCCACTTCAATATTTGTACCTACTTTCTCCAACAGTGAGAAATCTGCCTTCCATTATCCCCACCATATTCTCATAATCTCCCAATATGTAACCAATTTCCAGTCACATGGATCATCTCTTCTTCCTGGCTCACTCCACACCTGCTGGTCAAGTGGGTCCAGTCGGCTTGCTCTGGTCATATTGACCCAACACCATCCTTAACCCTGGGTCATGCCCAGATCCCAGGTAGCTATGATGCTGAACTTGATAGATCTCTTTTAATAGTCTTTATTTTAGCTATTTTAAGTAATTATTTTGAATTTTGATTATGTTATCCACTGCATTCACAGCCCCTCCTAGCTCTGGGCTATCAAAACATTTAATAAATTTTTATTCAAGTTGTTGATCAAATCTTGAACACAACTGGAATTAATTCCTGATGGAATTAATACATTAATACACACTTTTTGTATGTCATTATTTGATTGGCTCCACACTTACATTTAATGATTACCTGATCTGGCATTTATTCATTGTGACCAAAAGAATATCTGGAGATGTGCTTTCTAATACTGTGCCAAAATTCAATTACATTCTGGCTATGCATAGTAACCTTATAAAAAAATATGATGTCGGTTTGGCCTACGATGTTATGAATGAATCTATGCTGGCTTCTACTACTCATCGCTTTCTTATGAGAGGGATTAAGTAACTTGCTCATAGTGTAGTTAGTAAGTGAAGACCTGAAATCTGAACCTAGGCTGATATATCGCTAAAACCTTGCCCTTTCCACAATGCCTCCATCCGTTTTCATTGGGATGGGAAAAGGTCCTCCTTTTTCTGTTTTTATTTCTTGCCCATTTAATGAGATGTTGTCAGAGTGCAGTTCTTGGCCTGTAGGCATGCTCAAGGCACTGCTTCAGTTCCCTGGGGATATACAGGCAGCCATTGTTTTTCTGTTCTTTCTTTTTCTATTTATTTATTTTTTTAATTTAATGAGACAGTGTCTTGCTTTTTCGCCCAGGCTGGAGTGCAGTGGTGCAATCATGGCTCATTGTAATCTAGAACTCCTGGGTGCAAATGACCCTCCCCAAGCAGCTATTCTTAACAGCTTCTTGAACTCTGTACCAAGATGTTCTGCTGAATTACTCATTTGATGTACAGATTGAAACCTAAACTAGAAAGGCAGCTGTGAAGTCTCTTTACGAGCAAAGCATTTCTAAAAGATGATTAGGACAGTAAATTATTTGTCTATGTGAAATGTTTACTTAACATTCTTTTACCTCTCAGAATATCAATATTTCAAATATTAAGGAGTTCAGCACAATTTTTTAGTTTGAAGGAGAGTTCAACATTTGTCTTTGTTTTCTCCTTTTTAAACACCTTTAATCTAAGGCATATTAAAGCTTAGAAATGCCAAGAAGTCACTTAAGACATATCCATGTACTTGATAAAGATGTCTATGCTAGATTTAAACAAGAGAAGAGAAAAACAATAATCTCCTTAAGTAGAAGTGTTGTCTACTGAGGCTGTTTTGCTGGATTTCATAGAACGTTGTAAGTGCAAAATCACATTCTTGAGGTTGTGGTCGTGTTGAAGGGCTAAGTCCAGAGGAAGAGGAAAGATTCTGAACAAAGGAAGACTGAAGCTGACAAGCAGGGAGAAAAACCCCCACAGAGGAGTCTGTACATTCAAGAGAAGTGGTGGGTGTCCTCACTGGAATACTTAGAGACGCACTGCACAAAATAACAGAGGCGCTTCTGTGGGGACCATCACAAACTGGCAGCCACTCAGAAAAGTTCGTCCACCAGACGCAGCTGCTTAGGGCTGTCTGGCTCTCTGAGCTCCCCGGGTGGGGGCTGGCTGGCTGCTGTCTCACAAGAAAATGGCTGGTGGGTCCCTAAGTCCTCGTGGTGCACAGGATGCTACCGATGTGATGCATCTGAGGCTGAGCACGCATGAGAGCCCTTGAAAAGAACCCTGCCAGGCCATTCATTTCATTTCATTCATACAAATACATTGTTTCTCCACTAAATCTTCATGCGAAACTAACAGTCCCATCCCGGTGTCCTCCAATCAATCTAGATATTTTCTACTGGTTTTATTTAGTGTTCAGAAAACAATGTTGCCAAGATTGCTGGTTGCTCCCTCCCCGGATCTATTCTCCATTCCTTCTGTAGAAATTGCAGCACGATGCTGAACTGGACACAAAGCTGCCTGGAATAAAGCCTGCATTGTCCAGCTTTTCTCTCCACTGTGAAGAGCAATGGCAATAAGTTCTGGCCAGTGACTTATAAGTAGAAGTGTTATTGGACAGCTTCCAGGAAAACATCCTCATTACACCATGTGAGTGCCCATTGCCTGTTCCTGGGAACATGGATATGACGGCTGATGCTTCAACCATCACATTGCACCATGAGGATGGAGGCCACAGGCTGGGGCAGTTGGAAGACAAGAGAGCTAGGAAGAACTTCTTCCTGAGGCCTTGTTAAAGCAAAACAACCATCCCAACCCTGGATTATCAACCTTCAGATGCCCTTGAAGGCAGAAGTAAACTGTAATTTGGTGAAGGCTTCTTTCACCAGCAGCCAATGTTAATCCTACCTGATATTAATACAAATCAATATAAATATTAGTATGAGTATTAAAAATATAAGAAAGAAGTCATTAACCATCCTCTGCACACTATTGCTTTAGCATTTTCTATGTATTACACATCCTATCAATTCTGCTATGAAATGATGGCCTACAGTTTAAGGAAATTGTAGGATTCCTAACCTGTCTACCTGAATATCAATTATTAGTCTGTTCTTGCACTGCTATAAAGAATTACCTGAGACTGGGTAATTTATAAAGAAAAGAGGTTTCATTGGCTTACGGTTCCGCAGGCTGTACAGGAAGCATGACTGGGGAGGCCTCGGGAAACTTTCAATTGTGGTGGAAGGCCAAGGGAAGCAGGCACATCTGACATGGCTGGAGCAGGAGAGAAGAGAGAGGTGGGGACGTACTACAAACTTTTAAACAACCAGATCACATGATAATGCACGCATTGTCATGAGAATAGCACCAAAATGGATGCACGACCCCATGTTCCATTCACTTCCCACCAGGCCCAACCTCCAACATTGGGGATTACAACTAGACATGAGATTTGGGTGGGGACATAGACCCAAACCATATCAATTGACTTAGAAGAAAATTTATCTAATTGAAAATACAGCCAATAATATGAATATTACAGTGCCAAGCAGAGCAGATAACAGCTTGTATGTATATTTAAAGTTTCTTTAGAACATTGAAGGAGCAAAAAAGTTTCTAAAACTGAAGGCTCTGGATCCCTCACTCTCTGCTTCTCCAAAGATCCTCAAATGTATGAGATTAAAACTTAAGAGAGTGATAAGATGGGGGTCATCAATATATAGGTGGCAATGGAAGCAAAGGCCTGAATACAATTATGCAAGAAGAGGGGATGGTGAGAAGAGGAACTCTGAGAGTACTGCAGAAAGTGCACTTTTATTTTTGTTTGTTTGTTTGAGATGGAGTCTCACTCTGTTGCTCAGACTGGAGTGTAGTGGTGTGATCTCAGCTCACTGCAACCTCCACCTCCCAGGTTCAAATGATTCTTGTGCCTCAGCCTCCCAAGTAGCTGGGATTACAGGCATGTGCCACTATGCCCCGCTGATTTTTGTATTTTTAGTAGAGATAGGGTTTCACCATGTTGGACAGGCTGGTTTTGAACTCCTGATCTCAAGTGATCCGCCCACCTCTGCCTCCCAAAGTGCTGGGATTACAGGCATAAGCCACCATGCCAGGCTAAAAAAGTTCGCATTTAGGTGATATTAGATATATCATTGGATATATCTCTGCACGCAAACTAATTTGGCTGGTTTTTGTTTGCATTCTGTGGCAAAGTCAGTTATAAAGTCAGTTTTTGATTAGACTTTCCAAGTCGTTTGAAGTAAATTAATACTTGTGTGCAAGCCCAATCTATGTTAGAGAAAAGCAAAACTAGGAAAGCAGCATTTTTTGGAAGGGAAAATCTTCTTTATATCAGGCACCACAGTCCTACCAAAGTCCTTCTTTAGGGGCATCTGGGAAAAGGAAGGGAATCACTAACTCCAATCTTAACCCTGACTTGAATCTTCACATTGGCCTTGACCCGGGAAGATATTATCATCTAAGCCACTTTTTTCATTTTATCTAGAATTGGTCACTTACACACGAAGACAGGCTGGAAAATGGGAGGGAATAAAGTTCCTGAGAAACTGACCTGCCTTTTTGGAGCTGGAAGCAGAATGGAAATTTGGAACTTGGAAGACTTCCTGGTTTTTTTTTTTTTTTCATCTGTTTATATTTTCTGTAATTATTTCCTTTTTGCGAATACATGGTATTTTGTAAAGTTCTCTATTCGTGTAAAGACAGTTTCTTCTTTTTATTTCTGTTCCTCAATGCCTTGCATTATTGCTTGCTAAATATATTTCACCATTCTATTTACTCCAGGCTGAAGCATTGACAGCATTATGTGGCTTCCCCACATCCAACTCCAAGCTGCACATTTCACAGATAAATCACTGCAATTATTCACGCTCTTGAAAATGAACAGGAGGTGTAAGACCAAACTAATGTGCACCTTTAGCCCACTCCAATGACACTTTGGAAACTGACTGCTGGAATCCTTAACTTTGGCTCTGTATTTCCAGACCCTCCAGCAGTATGAGATAATTGAGGTTGTGGAATGAGCTGGGAAATTTTATTTTTCAAAAGCAACCAACCATACCTGTATATTTGTAAGGATTTTTATTGAGTCCTGCAGTGTCAATCCTCAGGGTTGGCTAGTTCATCAACAAACTCAGAAACAAACTGAAAACGAGAGGTTTGGAATTCAGGGAGAACTTTCAAAGCTAGGGCTAGACATGTTTGCATTAGGTTGCTTTGTTTTATTTTTAGAAGGCAACTGTTTTCTCACAAGCAATTTTCTTAGGTAGCTTAAAATGCAATTATAGCCACAAATTTGAATCTTCTTTCCTTGAAAAAATGGGGAAAAAAGAAAAGGAAGATTGCTAAAAATTATTTCCTATTCTAGTATGAGGTAGAAAGAGCTTTCTAATATTTTTTCCTCAGGTAAATGAACAAAAAATGACCCACATAAGTACCTTGAATTGACTTTGTAAGGATAAAGGCAGTCACTGTTTATGCTTAGGAAATGTATCACATTGGGACCTTAATGTTGAGTACAACCTCTTACCCCACCATAGTTGCCAAGTTTTGCTAAATTTTTTTTTCTGCTGGAAAAGTTTATTGTTTCATTGCCGGGGAGCACCTCCCAGTCCCTTGGGAAAAGGCATTGGTTCTCACAAGTGGTTCATATTTTAATCCTGTTTATTCCTGCCCTTTCTATTTTAAATGTTTTCAAAATGAAATCTCCAAATTGCATTCTATACAAGGAAATATTGTTGGAAAATACTAGGGTATAACTCATTCTCACAAAAGCAATTGTTTTAGATAATTTGAAAAAGTCCTTCTTTCTCACAAGAAGAAGCTGAGAAAATAATTTCAAGAATTCCCACTCACTGAAAGCCGGTTTTCTGAAAGCTAATCTATAGAATAATCTGACATGTCAAATTTACATGAATTTACAAAGTTTACTAATAGTGAATTTAATAAGAATGTTAAATTCACTATGGGCTTTCACAAAATGTTCAGCTTTTCAAAATTTCAGCATCTACTATAGGAGACCTTCAGTCCATACTTTCTTCTTAATATACAAAGTCATTTTAGCTAAATTCTGATTTACTTTTAGATGGTTTTAAACTTAAAATTTAAAGCTGATAGAACTATGAAAATATTCCTGATAGGGCTAATAAACATGTAAGTAAAATTGATAAACCTGATAAGTTGGTCATTTGGCAAATTTGCTTGGTGCAAACTTGATGGGTGGTGACTGAACAAGACTTTGCCCCATTATACAGTGTAATGTGTACACTGCATAAATCCGGGGGCGCCATTTACACAGAGTATAATATGAATTGGGCCCCGTGGAGTTGTGCAACACAGAGGCCCTAGACTTAACTTGGATCATAAGATGTCTGGCCCGAGCCAAGTGGCATGTTGTGAGCTCTGTTAACTAAACTAACAAGTCCAGTCTAATTTGGAGGAGCACACAGATCCTAGGAGTTCATAGTAAGAGGATGAAGGAGAGTCAGCAGCACAGCTTATAGGGTATGTGCTACAGACTAAATGTATATGTACCCACCCTAATTCATATGTTAAATCCTAATACTCAATGTGATATTTGGAGATGAGGCCTTTGGGAGGTGATTAGGTCATGAAGGTATAGTCCTCATAAATGGGATTAATACCTTTATAAAAGAAGTCCCAGAGAGCTTCCTTGCCCTTTCTACCATTTAAAGACCCAGCAAGACAGCTATCTATGAATTAAGAAGTAGGTCCTCACCAGACACAAAATCTGCTGTTGCATGTATCTTGAGTTTCCCAGCCTCCAGAACCGTGAGAAATAAATTTCTGCTGTTTATAAGTCACACAATTTACAGTATTTTTAAATAGCAGCCTGAATGGAACAAAGCAGTATGTTAGAATCATCTGGGGGTTTTAAAGATCTTCATATTCAGGTTGTTCCCCAGACCAATTAAATGAGACTCTTTTGGTGGGGTCCAGGCATGAACATTTTAAAAAACCTTCTTAAGTGATTGCAACATGCAACTGTTCTATAAGAAAGGATTTGGCTGGCATTGTCTACAGTTCCAGAGAGGGAGATTTCAAATTCTTAGAATTCCCTTCAGTGATGGTAATGTCTTTGTTATTCATGGTGGGCCCTTGGACCACACCTGAGTTTACACTAAGGCAATGACTCAGAATGAGAACTAGGCATGCTAAGAAGACCAGCCATGTGATTAGAAGGTTGCGTCTTTGAACAACAGTGATATTAGTCCAACCTCCAGCGTGGGGAAGGTGGCTGGAGACTCAGTTCAATCATGTGGCCAATGATTCAATCAATCATATCTATTAAAACTCTGGGCACTAAGGCTTGGGGGAGCTTCCTATGCAGGGATACTGATGTATCCTGACTCCTTGGGGAGATGGCATGGAAGTTCTGCATCTGGGACCCTCCTAGATCCCACCCTATGTGTATTGTCATTCAGCTGGTCCCAGTTTGTGTCGCTTGCAATAAAACTGTAATCATAACAATAGTACTTTCTTGAATTCTCTAAGTCATTCTGGCAAATCATTGAACCTGAAAAGATAGTAGGAACTCCCAAATTTGTAGCCAGCTGGTCAGAAGTGCAGGTGACCTGGGGACTCCTGAACTTGCAGCTGGCATTGAAATGAGGGCAGTCTTATCGAGGACTTCCTGTAAACCTATGGATTCTGATGCTAACTCTGGGTGATCAGCATTAGAACTGAATTGCTGTATCACAGAAACCAAGTGTGAGAACCACTATACTAGGAAAAGGTGGTTCAGAGCATCCAACAAGCGCTGCAATCAAAAGATTCATCCAGGATCAGAGCAGGGATTTCACTGGGGTACCGTTAGAATGGGGGTTTATGAAAGGAGGTAGAGGGCAGACAGAATGAGGCACAGTGTTTTGGCCTCAAAGTCTCATATGAGAATAAGAATAGAAATTATAAACCAGGACAAAAGGTCAGTGCCTATATATTGCAGGACACTATAGCTCACACTCAGATACGCTCCATTGTCCCCGGAAGCAGAGGACTTAGGTACAGAGCCAAAGGCTCTTTCTAGCATTGATGCCACCAACAGTCATTAGAAGGAAGCTCTCTAACCAGGATGGGTCTTATGACCAGAGTGAAACTGAACCAGCTAGTGCTAGAATTTTCATTCATATAGCTGGATGGTCTGGGGCCAATTGGTACAAGATTTAAATAATTTAAATTCTTCCAGTGAGTGAGTTCTTAAATAAAATATGCTGAACATATAATACTTTTAATATGTTTTGGTGTCTTGGATGTCTTTATAATGAAGATTGAATGAAACATTCTTTTCAAAATTGGATTGTCACCAAGAAAGGTGAGCTGACCCAAGGCCCAAGAGATCTCTCACCCCTTCCATTGCGAGAAGACAGAGAGAAATTGTCCATGAGCTCGAAAGCAGATGTGTGGCCTTGATCTTGGACTTCCCAGCCTCTGGACCTGTGGGAATTTCTGTTGTTTATAAGGCACCCAGTTTATGGTATTTTTGTTACAGCAGAAGGAATAGACTAAGACACACAGTTAGAATGCCTAATGTTCTAAAGTTCTGTGAGATGTATGGTGTCCATCTCCACCATGGGGTTATACATGCCGGCTCTGTGACCAGCCCTCACCTTGCTGCATGGGATTGGTTAAGCCCTGAAATGCTTGCCTCTGCAACTGTTTTCTTTGCTTTCTTTATTGATGAATGTTCTCTGCTGATTGATTCTTCTTTCTTTCTCCTTTTCTTTCTCTCTCTCTTTATCGCTTCCTTCCTTTCTTTCTCTCTCTTTTCTCTTTTGAGGCAGGGTCTCACTCTTGTCACTCAGGCTGGAGTGCAGTGGCACAATCACAGCTCACTGCAGCCTCAACTTCCAGGGCTCAGGTGATACTCTCACCTCAGCCTCGTAAGTAGCTGGAACTACAGGCATGTGCCACCATGCCAGGCTAATTTTTAATAGAGATGGGGCTTCGCTATATTGCCCAGGCTGGTCTGAAACTCCTGAGTTCAAGCAATTCTTCTACTTTGGCTTCCTTAAGTGCTGGGATTACAGGTGTAAACTACGGCAACCAGCCTGGTTCTTCATTCTTTACACGTCATTAACTTTAATCAGGTTACTGCCACATAAGGCCTGAGAGTAATTCTGTCTCTTTATCAAGGTGACTTTACACAGTTCTCCTCTGGTTTGTTATGGAGTGAGTTTATGTTTGCCTCTCAGAGGATAATTTTTAAAATTGTCATTGTTGTTTCTTCAGGTATGAAAATATTTTACTTGTAAAATACAGAAAACATAAAGTATAAAATCATTCATAATTTCACCACCTAGTTGGAACTTAATTATGTTTTCTTGGGCCAGGTGTGGTAGATCATGCCTGTAATCCCAGCATTTTGGGAAGCCAAGAAGAAGAATCACTGGAGTCCAGGAATTCAAGACCAGCCTGAGAAATATAGCAAGATCTCATCTGTACAAAAAATTTAAAAGTTAGCTGGGCGTAGTGGCTTGCACCTGTAGATCTAGCTACTCAGGAGGCTGAGGCAGGAGGATTGCTTGAGCCCAGGAGTTTGAGGCTGCACTGAGCTATGATCATGACACTGCACTCTAGCCTGGGCAACAGGGAAAGATTCTGCCTCAAAAAAAAAAAAATTATTTTCTTTACTTACAACATTTATTTATAGGTGGCTATGAGTATTCTGCTTTTAAAAACAACTTTAATGAGATACTATTTACATACCATAAAATTTACCTATTTTAAGTATACAATTCAGGCCAGGTGCGGTGGCTGATGCCTGTAATCCCAGCACTTTGGGAGGCCGAGGCAGTGGGGTCACTTGAGGCCAGGAGTTTGAGACCACCCCGGTCAACATGGTGAAACCCCATCTGTACTAAAAATACAAAAAGTAGCTAGGTGTAGTGCTGCATGCCTGTAATCCCAGCTATTTGGGAGATTGAGGCAGGAGAATTGCTTGAATCCAGGAGGCAGAGGTTGCAGTAAGCTGAGATCACGTCACTGCACTCCAGCCTGGGCAACAGAGTGGGGTTCTATCTCAAAAAAAAAAAAAGCAAAAACAAAAAACACAAAAAACACTCACTAAATTGTGTATATATGTGTGTGTATGTGTGTGTGTGTATATATATATATATATATATATATATATATATTTTTTTTTTTTT
>NW_016813984.1:36714-60056 GCF_001698545.2 Rhinopithecus bieti
TTTTTTTGAGACTGAAGTCTCACTCTGTCAGCCACTGGATTGCAGTGGCACGATCTTGGCTCACTGCAACCTCCACCTCTTGAGTTGAAGCAATTTTCCTGGCTCAGCCTCCTGAGTAGCTGGGATTACAGGTGTGCACTATCACACCTGGCTAATTTTTATATTTTTTGATTTTTTGTTGTTGGGTTTTTTTTTTTTTTTTTTGAGATGGAGTTTGACTCTTGTTGCCCAGGCTGGAGTGCAATGCAGCGATCTCGACTCACTGCAACCTCTACCTTCACTATTATAAACAATGTTGCTGTGAACATTTATGTGCGAGTCTTTGTGTGGGTATATATCATCATTTCTCTGGGTCAATATCCAGAAGTGGAATTGCTGTATTGTATGGTAAAATTATGTTATTCTTTTTTGAGACAGCGTCTCACTCTGTTGCCTAGGCTGGGGTGCAGTGGCAAGATCATAGCCTACTGTAGTCTTGAACTCTTGGGCTCGAGCAATCCTCCCTCCTCATTCTCCCAAAGTGCTGGGATTACAAGCATGAGCTACCATACCAGGCAGTTAATTTATGTTTAATTTTTTTTTTTTTTTTTTTGAGACGGAGTCTCGCTCTGTCGCCCGGGCTGGAGTGCAGTGGCCGGATCTCAGCTCATTGCAAGCTCCGCCTCCCGGGTTTACGCCATTCTCCTGCCTCAGCCTCCCGAGTAGCTGGGACTACAGGCGCCCGCCACCTTGCCTGGCTTGTTTTTTGTATTTTTTAGTAGAGACGGGGTTTCACCGTGTTAGCCAGGATGGTCTCTATCTCCTGACCTCGTGATCCGCCCGTCTCGGCCTCCCAAAGTGCTGGGATTACAGGCTTGAGCCACCGCGCCCGGCCAATTTATGTTTAATTTTTAAAGAAAACTGCCAGACTCTTTTGAAAAGTGGCCCTATCATTTAAAATTCCCATTAGCAGTGTAGAGAATTCCATTTTCTTCACATTATTGCCCACACTTGGTATTGTCTGACTTTTTGATTATAGTCATTCTAGTGGGTGTGAAGTAGTATCTCATTGTGGTTTTAATTTCCATTTTCCTAATAATTAATGATGTTGATCATCTTTTCATGTGCATATTAGTCACTTGCATATTTTCTTTGCTGGTATGTCCATCCATTCTTTTGTCTTAAAATTGAGTTTTAAAATTGTTGATTTGAAGAAGTTCTTTATATATTCTAGATACTAGTCATTTGTTAAATATATGACTTGAAAATATTTTCCCCCATTCTGTGGCTTATCTTTTCATTTTCTTTTAAAAAACATTTTTAAATTTATTTTATTTTTTAGAGGTGAGGCCTCACTCTGTTGTTCAGGCTGGAGTACAGTGGCATCTTTTTAGCTTGCTGTATCCTTGAAGTCCTGGGCTAAAGTGATCCTCCTGCCTTAGCCTCCCAAGCAGTTGAGACTACAGGCACATGCCACTATGGCTGGTTAATTTTAAAATTTTTGTAGAGATATGTCCTCTCCATTTTGCCTAGGATGATCTTGAACTGCTGGCCTTAAGCATTCTCTCTCCTAGGACTCCCAAAGTGCTGAGATTACAGGCATGAGCCAAGACAACCTGGCCCTTTTCATTTTCTTAATGGCGTCTTTTGAAGTGCAGAAGGTTCTTCCTTTCTTCCTTTCTTCCTTTCTTTCTTTCGAGACAGAATCTCCGTCTGTTGCCCAGGCTGGAGTGTAGTGGCACAATCTTGGCTCACTGCAACCTCTGCCTCCCAGGTTCAAGCGATTCTTCTGCCTCAGCCTCCCTAGTAGCTGGGACTACAGGCATGTGCCACCACACCTGGCTAGTTTTTGTATACCTACTAGAGACAGGGTTTCGCCATATTGGCTAGGCTGGTCTCGAACTCCTGATCTCGTGATCCACCCACCTTGGCCACCTAAAGTGCTGGGATTACAGGCGTGAGCCACCGCACCTGGCCAAAATAATTTTTTGCTTTTAATTTTTGTGGGTACATAGTAGGTATATATATTTATGGAGTACATGAGGTATTTTAATACAGGCATGTAATACATAATAATCACATCAGGGTAAATGGGATATCCATCACCTCAAGCATTTATTCTTTGTGTTACAAACAAACCAGTTATACCCTTTGAGTTATTTTTAAATATACTATAAAGTTATTATTGATTATAATCACCCTGTTGCACTACCAGATACAAGATTTTATTCATTTTTTCTAAATATTTTTTGTACCCATTAACAATCCCCATTTTCCCCCCATCCCTCCACTATCATTCCCAGCCTCTGGTAACCATCCTTCCACCCTCTATTTCCATGAGTTCAATTCTTTTTATTTTTAGCTCCCACAAATAAGTGAGAACATGCAAAGTTTGTCTTTCTGTGCCTGGCTTATTTTAGTTAGTGACTTTCAGTTCCATCCATGTTGCTGCAAATGACAGGCTCTGAATCACACTCCATTGTGTATATGTACCACATTTTCTTTATCCATTCATCTATTAATGAAAACTTGGGTTGCTTCCTGATACAGTTTGGCTCCGTGTCCCCACCCAGGTCTTACCTTGAATTGTAATAATCCCCATGTGTCAAGGGCAGGACTAGGTGGAGATAATTGGATCATGGGGGCAGTTTCCCCCATGCCGTTCTAGTGATAATGAGTGAGTCTCATGTGTTCCAATGGTTTTATAAGCGTCTGACATTTCCTCTGGTTGCACTCACTCCATCCTGCCGCCCTGTGAAGAAGGCACCTGCTTCTCCTTTGCCTTGTGCCATGATTGTATGTTTCCTGAGGTGTCCCCAGCCATGTGGAACTGTAAGTCAATTAAACCTCTTTCCTTTATAAATTACCCAGTCTCTGGTATTTCTTCATAGCAGTGTGAGGATGGACTAATACTCTTCCAAATCTTGGGTACTGTGAATAGTGCTGCAATAAATATGAAAGTGCAGATATATCTTTGATATACTGATTTCCTTTCTTTGGGGTATATGCTTAGCTGCAGAATTGCTGGATTGTGTGGGACCTATATTTTAAGTTTTTTGAGGAATCTCGAAATTGTTCCCCATAGTGGTTTTACTAAATTACATTTCTACCAACAGTGTACAAGGTTCCCCCTTTCTCCACATCTTCAATAACATTTGTTATTGCTTGTCTTTTGAATAGAAACCTTTTTAACTGGGGTGAGATAATATTTCCTTGTAGTATTGATTTGCATTTATCTGATGATCAGTGATGTTGAGCACCTTTTCATAAACCTGTTTGCTATTTGTATGTCTTCTTTTAGTAATATCTATTCAGATCTTTTGCCCATTTTTGATTGAATTATTAGATTGTTTCCTGTAAAGTCATTTGAGTTCATTATATATTCTTGTTATTAATTCCTTATCAGATGGGTAGTTTGCAAATATTTTCTCTCATTCTGTGGGTTGCCTCTTCACTTTGTTGTTGTTTGTGTCTTTTGCTGTGCAGAAGTTCTTAACTTGATGTGATCCCATTTGTCCATTTTTGCTTTGGTTGCCTGTGCTTGTGGGGTATTACTCAAGAAATCTTTACCCACTGCCCAGTGTTTTCTTTTAGTAGTTTCATCATTTGAGGTCCTAGATTTAAGTCTAGATTTAAGAGTTTTCTCAATGTTTTCTTTTAGTAGTTTCATGGTTTGAGGTCCTAGATTTAGGTCTTTAATCCATCTTGATTTTTGTATATGGCTAGAGATACAGGTCTAGTTTCATTCTTCCGCATGTGGATATTCCATTTTCCCAGCACTATTTATTGAAGATTGTCTTTTCATCAATGTTCTTGGCATCTTTGTTGAAAAGGAGTTCACTGGAGATGTATAAATTTGCTTCTGGGCTCTCCATCTTGTTCCATTGGTCTATGTGTCTGTTTTCATTCCAGTATTACACTGTTTTGGATACTATAACTCTGTGGTATAATTCGAAATCAGGTAATGTGATTCTTCCAGCTTTCTTCTTTTTGCTCAGGATAGCTTTGGCTAATCTAGGTCTTTTGTGTTCCATATAAATTTTAGGATTCATTTTTCCATTTCTGTGAAGAATGTAATTGGTGTTTTTATAGGGATGGCATTGAATCAGTAGATTGCTTTGGGTTGTACGGACATTTTAACAATATTGATTCTTCCAATCCATGAACATGGAATATCTTTCTATTATTTTGTGTCCTCTTTAGTTTCTTTCATCAATGTTTCATAGTTTTCATTGAGAGATCTTTCATTTCTTTGGTTAAATTAATTCCTAGGTAATTAATTTTATGTGCATCTATTGTAAATGGGATTACTTTCTTGATTTCCTTTTCAGATTTTTCACTGTTGGTAAATAGAAATGCTACTGATTTTTGTATGTTGATTTGGTATCCTGCAACTTTACTGAATTTGTTTGTCAATTCTAATAATTTTCTGGAGGAGACCTTAGGCTTTTTCAAATATAAGATCATATCATCTGCAAGCAAGGATAATTCGATTTCTTCCTTTCCAATTTGGATGCCCTTTATTTCTTTTTCTTGTCCGACTGCTCTAGTTAGGACTTTCAGTATTATGCTGAATAACAGCGGTGACAGCAGGCATCCTTGTCATGTTCCAGATATTAGAGGAAAGTTTTTCAGTTTTTCCTCATTCAGTGTGATACTAGTTATGGGTCTGTCATATACGTCATTTATTATGTTGAGGTATGTTCCTTCTATCCCCAATTTTTTTAAGGTTTTTGTCATGAAAGGATATTGAACTTTATCATATGCTTTTTCAGTATCAATTGAAATGTTCATATGATTTTTGTCCTTTATTCTGTTGATATGATACATCACATTGGTTGATTTGTGTGTGTTGAACCATCCTTGAATCTCTGGGATAAATCATATCTATCATGATGAATGATCTTTCTAATGTGTTGTTGAATTCAGTTTGCTAGTATTTTGTTTGCTAGGATTTTTGCATCAATATTCTTCAGGGATATTGGCCTGTGGTTTTTTTTCTTTACTTTTCTGTCTTTTTGTTTTGTTTTGTTTTGTTTTGTTTTGATGTTTCTTTGTCTGGTTTTGGCATCAGGGTCATGCTGGCACCATAGAATGAATGAGAAAGTATTCCCTCCTCTGTTTTTTAGAATAGTTTGAGTAGGATTGGTATTAGTTCCTCTTTAAATGTTTGGTAGAATTCAGCAGGGAAGCGAAGCCATTGAATCCTAGACTTTTGCTTGCTAACAGACTTTGTATTATGGTTTCAATCTCATTACCTGTTATTGTTCTATTCAGGTTTTGGATTGAAGAACTTCCTTTAGCATTTCTTGAAGGACACGTCTGGTGTTGATGAAATCCCTCAGCTTTTGTTTGTTTGGAAAAGTGCTTTTTTTTTTTTTTTTTTTTTTTGAGATGCGAGTCTTGGCTCTGTTGCCCAGGCTGGGGGGTGGTAGGTGGCACGTCTTGGCTCCCGTTGACACCTCTGCCCGTCCAGGTTCAAGCAATTCTCCTCTCGCCCTTCCCAAGCTTGCAGGGCATTACAGGGCGTTCACCACCATTGGCCAGCCTAATTTTTTGCTATTTTTAAGTTAGAGACAGGGCGTTTTGCCATGTTGGCCAGGCTGGTCTTGATCCTGATCCTCAGGTGATCCCCCACCTCAGGGCCTCCCAAAGTGCTGGGATTACAAGCGTGAGCCACTGCACCTGGCCAGAAAAGTCTTTATTTGTCCTTCATGTTCGAAGGATATTTTTTGCTAGATATACTACTCTAGGGTGAAAGTTTTCTTCTCTCAGCCACTCTCTCCTGGCCTGTAAGGTTTCCACTAAGAAGTCTGCTGCCAGACGTATAGGAGCTCCCTTGTATGTTATTTCCTTTATCTTGCTGCTTTTGGGATCCTTTCTTTATCCTTGACCTTTGGGAGTTTGAGTATTAAATGCCTTGAGATAGTCTTCTTTGGGTTAAATCTGCTTGATGTTCTATAATCTTCTTTTACTTGAATGTTGATATCTTTCCTTAGGTTTGGGAAGTTCTCTGTTATCATCCCTTTGAATAAACTTTCTGCCCTTATCTCTTTATCTCTTCCTCTACCTTCTCTTTAAGACCAATAACTCTTAGATTTGCCCTTCTGAGGCTATTTTCTACATCTTGTAGATGTGGTTCATTCTTTTTCATTCTTTTTTCTTTTGTCTCCTCTGACTGTATATTTTCGAATAGCCTGTCTTCAAACTCATCAATTCTTTCTTCTGCTTGATCAAGTTTGCTATTAAGAGACTTACATGCATTCTTCAGTGTGTTAATTGCATTTTTTCAACTCCAGGATTTCTGCTTGATTCTTTTAAATTATTTCAATCTATTAAATTTATGATAGAATCCCAAATTTCCTCTCTGTGTTATCTTGAATTTCTTTGAGTTTTCTCAAAACAGCTATTTTGAATTCTCTGTCTGAAAGGTCACATACCTGTTTCTCCAGGATTTGTCTTGGTGCTTGTGGATGTTCATCGGAGTCTGGGCATTGAAAAGTTCAGTACTTATTGTAGTCTTTGTAGTCTGGACTTGTTTGTGTCTGTCTTTCTTGGGAAGACTTCCCAGGTATTTGAAGGGACTTGGTCCCCAAGCCCAATAATCCTGTGGTTCTTGCAGACTCATAGAGGTACTGACTTGGTGGTGTTGGATAAGATCAAGTATTCTCTGGATTACCAGGCAAGAAACTCTTGTTCTCTTCCCTTACTTTCTCTCCAACAGAGTCTGTCCCTCTCTCTTTCTCTTGCTCTCTCTCTCTCTGTCTCTGCTGAACTGCCTGGGTTGAGAGTGGGGAGACACAAGCACACCTGTGGCCACCACCACTGGGACTGTGCTTGGTCAGATCTGAAGCCAGCACAGCACTGGGTCTCACCCAAGGCCAGGTTTAACCCCTACCTGGCTACTGCCTGTGTCTGTTCAAGGCCCTGGGGCTCTATGATCAGGAGGTGGTGAAACCAGCCAATCTTGGGTCCTACTCTTCAGGGTGGCAAATTCTCTCAGGCCCCAGGCAGGTCCAGAGATGGCATCCAGCAGCCAGGAACTGGAGTCATTAGAAATCTACCTGGTACTCTATTCTATTGAGGCTAAGCTGGCACAAAAAACCATGAAACAAAGTCCTTCTCACTATTGCCTCCCCTTCCCACAGGCAGGTGGCACTCTCCCTGTGGCCACCACCACAGTCCCACCGGGTACTGCCAAGTTACCACCAGTGTTCACTTAACGTCCAAGGCATTCAATCAGCTTTTGAAGAATGCTGCCAGGCCTAGGACTCACCCTTCAGGGCAGTGGGTTTTCCTCTGGTCCAGGGCAGGTCCAGAAATGCTGCCCAAGAGCCAAGTCCTGGAACTGAGGACCCCAAGAGCCCACCTGGTGCTCTAATCCACTGTAGTTGAGCTGATACCTGAAGACTCTTCAAGACTCACCCAAGGCTCATGGCTTACTGCCTGGGTATTGCTGCTGGTTTTTGAGAGCCCAAGGGCTGTTTAGTCAGCAAATGATAAATCCTGCCAGGACTGGGTCCTTCCCTTCAAGGCAGTAGGTTCCCTTCTGGCCCAGAGTGTGACTAGACACATTGTCTGGGAGCTAGGACCTGGAATGGTGGCCTTATGACTCTCCCTGCTGCCCTATCTTTTAATGGCTGAGCTACTATCCAAGATACAAGACAAAGTCCTCTTTTCTCTTTGCTCTCTTCTGCTTAAGCAGAAAAAAAGAGTCACTTTTGTTGCTGCAAGCTGTGCTGTCTGGGGTTGCGGGAGGGGTGGAATAAGCACTTCCTTAGCCACTCTGACTGGTGTTCTAGGACCACTGGTTCTATGTCCAGCACAGCACTATTGCTTGCTTAGGAATTGTAGCTCTTGTGGCCTAGACTGCATTTCAAGTTTATTTAGGACCTCAGAGCATTTTAGCCCTTGATGCTTGCCAAGGTCAAGTTCTGACTCCTGGGATGGGCGATTTCCCTCTGGCTAGGGCTGGTCTAGACTCTCCCTTCATAGGCAGGCATCAACAGAGTTTAACCTGGTTTTGCTTTCCACTGTGACAGGGCAGCACTAAGTTCACAGCAGGATCCCACAATCACTGTGCTCTCCTCCTTCAAGCGCACAGTTTCTCTCTCCATGCTATGCAGCCCTGCCAGGGGATAGGGGAGGGGTGGTGTCAGCAATTCAAGACTGTCCTTCCTACCCTCTTCAGTGCCTCTTTCAGCAATTTAAAGTTAAAACCAGGGTCTGTGGTTGCCACCTGATTTTTGCGTGTAGAGAGTTGTTAAATTGGTGCTTTTTGTGTGTAGGTAGTTGTTAAATTGGTGTTCCTGTGGGGTGAACAAAGGCTTCTATTTGGCCATGTGGTTCAGTCATCTTCCTCGATTACTGCAGTTCTATAGGAAGTTTTGAAGTCGGAAACTTTATCTTTTTGCTTTTTAAATTATAGCCACCACATGGTATGGCTTTTCTATTTCCTTTCTTGCTGTGAACTCCCATACCTGGTTGCTATCAGTGTAAGCAATTATATAACTATCTCTTCTTTTAAAACCAGCTCATCTTAATTATATGCTTTGGTCTGGAAACCAAGAAACAATGTTTTACATTGATATAATGTCCCCACCATGCATAGGCTACCAGCACAGAGAGAAGATAGAAATAACAGCCCCTGATAGTTTTCAAATGGAGAATACTCTATCTCACTTACTCCCATGTTGACATATAAAGTTCATAACAAAGGAAGCGATTGTGTTGCTTTATTCTCTGGTCATACCTCACCCAGTGTACTGAGTTTTTATCTGGACATCATTATATGAGTTTTTCTAGTAAACACAACTTGCTTTCCCTCTGGGACATGAATTCTATCCCCATGTAAAGCCCTGTACTGCTGATAAAGTTGTTTTTACTCCTTGCTTCTGACCAGTCAGGATATTGCACTCCTTTGCTGAGAGTGATTGGTCCAGGAGAAAGCATCTGACACATTCGGAGCTACTGAGATGCAGTGAGACTTTTTCTGGGATTTCTGAGAGATTCCCATTCTTCTGTACTAGACTTGAGGTTGTAAGAAGGTAAGTCTGGACCTCTTTAACCATCTTGCTATGCTGAATGAAATGCCTGCCTAGATGTAGGCCCTTCTTAGGAGAAAACAGAGCTAGGAGAGAAGAGAGACAGTGAATATTGATTCTTGGGTCTTCTGTGAGTCCCTGTATCAAATCATGCCTTCAGTGAATCTTACTCTGGAGATTTAAACTGTGCAAGCTAGCTTAAACTAGGTTTTCTGCCACATGCAACCAAAATAGTTTAATTGATTCACACGGTTTAAGAGAGACACTGATAAATTAGAACAAGCCCAGAAAAGAATGGCCAGGGGGTGAATATGATCAGAATTGTGTCAGAGGGGGAAAACTGAAGGCTGTTTGGCTTGATGAAAAGAGGTCTAGTGTGTATGTGTCCCAAGAGACAAAGAATGATAATGGTGTGGGGGTGGATACTAAACATAGAGTCATTTTCCAATACGTAAGAGAGTTTCAGTGTAGAGAGTGATTAAATTTGTTCCACTGGGCTCCAGGGAGATAAATTGGAATTAATAATAGGAAGATCCTGAAAACAGATTTCAACTAAAAGTGTTAAAATTTTAACAGTTTAACCTTTCCTAAAATGGAATAAATTGCACTAATAATAAGTCTGCTGTGTCTAGAAGGGTTTTAAGTGACTTATCAGAGATATTGCAGAGTGGATTCAAGCAACTCAATGGATGATGCTTTTGGAACTTCAGTTATTTGAATACGAGCTTCACAATTTTTGCCATATGGTAAAGACACAAGTTGTACCACTTTTTGTGGAATATTTTCTTTGCATCAGCCCCTTTTATGTCTAAATAAGTTTATTTTAAGATGAACTTTAAATCACTACTATAAATGAAAAACAAGTACCAATGACCAAAAATAAAATAAAACAAGACCAGGCGCGGTGGCTCACGCCTCTAATCCCAGCACTTTGGGAGGCTGAGGCAGGCAGATCACGACGAGATCAGGAGATCAAGACCATCCTGGCTAACGTGGGGAAACCCCGTCTCTACTAACAATACAAAAATTAGCTGGACATGGTAGCATGCGCCTATAGTCCCAGCTACTCAGGAGGCTGAGGCAGGAGAATTGCTTGAACCCGGGAGGTGGAGGTTGCTGAGATTGTGTCACTGCACTCCAGCCTGGGCCCAGAGCGAGACTCGGTCTCAAAAAAAAAAAAAAGTTATTCAGATCTAAATAGCAAAAATATACCTGTGATCTAGTTTCTCTTTGTTAAATGAGAAATTAATACTTGAAGATATGATAACACGCTGATCATTTCTCTTTC
The DNA here is from genome assembly GCF_001698545.2 of Rhinopithecus bieti. Taxonomy (NCBI): domain Eukaryota; kingdom Metazoa; phylum Chordata; class Mammalia; order Primates; family Cercopithecidae; genus Rhinopithecus; species Rhinopithecus bieti. Next base: position 47,026 of record NW_016813984.1, read on the forward strand.
TGTGTTCCAATGAATTGAAAGACAATTGAATGGGAAATGATCTCACTAAGCAATTCTACATTTATAATACGCCTATGTGCCACCTAAAATCATCAATCTATTTACACATTTTCAAAGCCCACAGTATGGGTGTGATTCACACTAGTGCTTCCTAATCTTTTCACAACTTGTCACACACAGAGAACTATATTTGTTGGCACACTGGGGTAAACTAAGGCAGCTGCTCATCATGTGAGTTAACTGGCCTAAGGGAGCTAACTCCAGCCCAGGCAGCACCCCCACCCCCCCTGGAGCAGAGGAGATGGATATATTGTCACACTGGTAAATGTACCAATTAATGTTCCATTAAGAGTTCTTTCTATGAGTCTATAGTTCTATACTATTAACTCTTTTAAGTTTCTGCTTCAAACACTCCTTGAAGTAATTTATTTTTTAGTATATGTCTGAGAGCTCACAGGCTGACTAAAGACCATCTCTACACCTTCTGGAAAATTATCTTGTGAGATATTTGGTATCTCCCTTTACACATATGACAGGAGCGGCACTGAAATCAAGTTGCTATGCTACAACAGGAAAACAAATCCCCCTTGCTCCCTGACCACCAAATGAAACCAAAAACAGCTTCTTGGATTTATGCTACCCTTTTCCCTAAATGATACACTGGAAAATTTGACTCAGTAAATAAGTGTGTGTGTGTTTAAAGACGCCTTCCTCATGATCCTTCTAATCTTATATGTAGAAATGCACTTTAATTCTGAAAACAATTGGTTCATTCTAAACCAAACAGACAATCAGGTAGAGCACAATTGTGTTTAAGAGCAGTAGCTGGGGCTGCCTTATTTGGAAGAATTTGGAGTGTTGTTTGGGGTCTCTGCAGCGCTTTGACTGGAGAACATCTGATACCAATTTACAGATTCCATGATTCATTAAAGGATTTTGGTTTGTTCCTATTCCTTTAGTCCTCTGTAGTTATCCTAAAGATTTCCCCACAAACAGATTTCAGTATTTTCCTGAATGGAGATGTTATTTCTCTGAGTTTATTTGTGTGTGTATGTGTTCTGTGTAGTCTTTTTTTTTTTCTAGTTGTGGTGATTTATGTTACTGGTATGAGTCTTTCAAGTTCCTTTCTTGGGTGGGAGATAATTTTTGGCTTCAAACTAGAATGTCCCAGAATAACTGCTGGTTAAAATACTTTTTGTGTATTGCAGTTTTAAGGAAGTCTCATGGTTGAAGTTGAGATCTATCTATAGACACCAAATAGAGTAGGAATATTTATATCCCTGATTTCTACTCAAGGATTCCCATTATTTCAAAAACACATTTAGCCCAATTCTCCACTCAAGCCTGGAAGAAGCAAAGCGGTGGGTGGCATCTAACAACATTATGGTAAGAGACAGGATCATAATTCTCAGTACATTTCAATCACGTTTCAATCTCCTGGGGACCTTGTTAAAATGCAGATCCTGATTCAGAAGGTTGAGAATTGGGCCTCAGAAGTTTTTTCTCGAATGAATTCCCAGCTGATGCTGGTACTGCTGGGTCTATATAGTATTTCCCAAATTTGCCTGAATCTGACTCACCTGGGGTGGTTGTTGTACATGCAGACTACCAAATCATTCCCTTAGGAATTCTGACTCAGAAGCCTGAGCTGAGATTTTTAATAACCCTTCCTTCCAAGAGCCCCTCCATCCTCTGGTTCCAAGCTAGTACTTCAACGGATTTGATGGTACTCCTCTACTACTCCGGGCAGTTTCCTCCTTTCTCCTCCTACCTCCCACTCCTCTCCTTTTCTTCCTTCCTTTTTTCCTTGCTCAATATTTGTTGGGCATCTCCTGTGTCAAATGCTGGGACAGTTCTGAATAAAAGTGTTAGTCCCTGCTCTTGTCTAGTAGGGGAAACAGACAATAGTTAAGTAAACAGGCAGATAAACAGGAGAATTACAGTTTGTGACATCACTGGTAATTAGTGACTATTGGGGCTACAGGCATGGCAGTACGAAGAATTTACCAAAACAGTTGTAGGTAAAGAAAAGTAGATTTATTAGAGAATGCATGAAAATATGTTGCAAGGGTGCAATGGGCAGGTCAGCAAAAAGGAACTGACTGCAAAGAGACAAAAGCTTGCCGGGGATTTTATAGAATGGTGTTTGTGCTGTGTGCTGAAGAGGGCTTTGTACAGTATGGATAATGCCAAGGTTGCAGTAAGCTAACTTGACTTTTTCTATCAGCCAAGGGTTGCTAGGTGTAAGAAGATCATGAATTATTTGCACAGGAAGGCTATGTGTCCTGCGCCATGAAGAAAGGCAGGCTTATAGCTTATCTGCCTTCTCCTTTTGCTTTCCCTAGGTCCTGCTAGCCCAACTCCCCCTCCCTAATTAGGACTCCACATGTGATATATATTAAGAAGGAAATAAATACAGCAATGTGCTGGAGAGGGATGGGGAGGAGGTGTGAACCTAAACCAGTGTCATCAAAAGAGCTCTTCGAGGAAGATAGTTAAGCTGAAATTCATATCCAATACTCCAGCCTAAGCCACACTACTTGTTGAATGTGCCCTGTGTTTGGGAGACCTACTGCCTTCATTCATGCTGTTTCTTTCACCATGAGTGCCTTCTCACTGACTCAATTTGCAATTATTTAAAGACCAACCTAAATGCCATCACTTTCACCCAGGTTTCCAGGCATATGTGAAATCTCTCCCCACTGAGATCCCAAAGCACCTGCTATACTTCCGTTCCTGTCTAGATCATTCTGCCTTAAACTGTAGTTGCCTTGTGATATGGGTGAATTTTGTGAGCACACACTATTTACCCACATTATCTCAAACTATTCAATAACACTGGTAAGTGATATTATTATCTCCATATTATAGATAAACAAACTGAAATTTGGGGAAACTAAGTAACATGCCTGGAACTACAGAATAAAGTGACAGAGCCTAGATTCAAGCCATGACCTCCCAGTTGATCTGTTTTACCTCCCATAGTAGGCCTTAAGCAACATGGGGGAAGTATTACATCTTTGTATCCTTAAGTTAAAAAAAAAAAAATCAAGTTGCAGAAGAGCACTTGCATTTGTGTATCATAACGGAGAAAAGAACAAAAGAAGAAAACAGAATTCCCCTCCCATCTTGCGTAAGTTCCCCAGGGCTGCTGTAACAAAATACTCCCAACTGAGTGGCTTAAACACCAGAAGTGTATTGTCTTGCAGTTCTGGAGGCTTCAAGTGTGAAATCAAGATGCCGGCTGCTCCGGACTCCCTCTGAGGACACCGGAGAGGTATCTGTTCCAGGTGTCTCTCCTGGTTTCTTGTAGTTCCTTGGTTTGTGGCGGTATAACTCCAGTCTTCATGTGGCAATTTCTATGTGTGAATCTCTGTGTTCATATTTCCCCTTTTTATAAATACATCAGCCATATTGGGTTGGGGCCCACCCTACTGACTTTATCTTAACTAATCACATATACAACAATGCCACTTCCAAATAAGGTCACATTCTGAGGAGCTGGGCGTTAGGACTTCAGCATATGCATTTTGAGAAAACACAATTCAATCTCTAACATTCTACTGTGTAGCTTCTATCACAATGCTGATCCCTAAACCAGGGAGCCTGATGTAGTTTTCCTATTTGCCTCTTCCTAAAGGCAACACTGCAGAGGGGTGAAATGATCAATTTAGACAAGTTCAGGAGCTCAGTTCAAAATAATGGCCTCCAAAATTTCTGTTTAACAAAAGTGAATAAACTGTGTACATCCATACAAGGAAATATTACAAAGTGAGTATACTTTTACGTATAATTTATTGAGTTTTTATTATGTACCAAGAATTGTGCCAAATACTTTAAACATGTAATCACAGCAACTCAATGAGATAGGAATAACTAGCCTTATGATACAGGTTTTGGAGTTCAGTAACACATACAGGGTTACCAAAATTGAAGCTGGTTTTACTTCTGTCTTCAGTAGATTCAGTCAATCATGAAAGCAAAAGAGGTCACCTGCACATCATGAAAAGCTTGGTTTGCTTTAAGCTGTCACAACCTGTAATTCTGTCTGTCCCTCACTAAAGAGTCAGGCCATTACTGTGTATAACATTACAATAACTACATATTAATTTGATAATACTTAAAAGACTTTACAAAAATTATTTCAAAATGGGATAAGCTTGGTAAGTTTCACTAAGTTTTTACAGTAAAAAAAATGAAATATTATTATCAATAAATATTGCTCTCGAGGAGGAAAGGCTGATAATTTAAGAAGGCCTAAATGAGAATAGGCCCAGACAAAGTATTTCATAATGCAAAATATGTTAGAATGTTGCAAAGTCAAAAATTTAAATATAAAGTTCAACCAACCACAAGGCACAGGTCACATGTATGTTAAGAGTATGGAATTGACTGAGCATGGCTTTTGCTTAATAGATTGCAAAATTTCTGGAGACAGGGATTCTGCCATCTGAGATTCTCCCATCTGACTCATCTTTGTATCCCCAACAATGTCCAGGACATTGCATATAACAGGCTTTAACACATTAAATTAAATAAATTTTTTAAAGAGTGGCTTATCTTTCTTGACAGAGACAAGAAGCATTTAAAGTTAAATGCAAGAAGTTAAAGAAAGATGGGTAAAATTTTATCATGTGCCAGAAACTGTTGGAAGTTCAATCAGAGAATGAGACAGATTCTATTATCTCCATTTTAGAGATAACAGAACAGAAAGATTAAATAGCTCACACAACTGGAAAGTGGTAGCAGTGGGAATCCACACCTGGGTTGTTGACATTTACAGTTCACATTCTAAACCATTGCACTATAGTGGCAGATAACACCACCGGCGAACAGCCAGAGCTTTGTTTTCTAAGAAATTCATCAACAGAGATGTTTACTATCATCAACCTATCATCAAGAGTGTAGGATGTTTACTATCATCAGGAATGTATAGCTCCTGTTTGAATTCAAGAAATACAGCGTAGGGATTGAACACTCTTATTTTTGCCATTACTCTAGACCTAAGTTTAAACTCTGATTTTGACACAGCTTGGCTGTGTAACCTTGTATGTGTTACTAAACTTCTACAAAACTCAGCCTCATCACCTGTGTAATAAGGCTAGTTATTCCTACCTCAGTGAGTTGTTGTGATTACATGTTTAAAGCATTTGGCAGAGTGCTTGGTACATAATAAAAACTCAATAAATTATATGTAAAAAGTGTACTTACTTTGTGAGTAATATTCCATTGTATGGATATACACAATTTCTTTATTCACTTTTGTTAAACGAAAATTGTGGAGGCCATTAATTTGTACTGAGCTCCTGAACAAGACTCCAACAGATCAGATCAAACCAAAATGGAGTCACTCATGCTAAATGCTGCACAAGTTGAAACTTTAAGGAAGCAGATAGATCCCAAAACAAACCAGTTTTCCTGAAAACAGGAGATTTCAGTCTTAGCTGAACCAGCATAATAAGGAAGTCCCCTCTGCTTTAATCCTTACCAAAAAAACGATTAGTTTACTTATTTTTTCTTTTCTGTTTTCTTGCTCTCACCTTGCTACTCCCACTGTTGCTCAGTGGAGCTCTCATTCTATTTTGTAGAATGAAGGTTACCCTGATTCATAAGTCAGGAATAAAAGCCAATTATAACTAAATGTGTTATAATGTTGTCTTTTGACACTGTTGATGTATGTTTGGATTGTTTCTAGATTTGACTATTACTCATAAAGCTACGATGAACATCCTTGTTCAAGTCTGTACAGACGTCTGCCTTACTTTTTCTTGGATAAATACCTAGTGTGGCATGGGAGATATATGTTTAGTCTTTAAGAAACTGTCAAAGTGTTTTTCAAAGTGGATGGACATTCCCACTGGCAGTGTATGAAGGTTGCAGTTCTTCTATATCCATGTCAACACTTGGTGTGGTCAGTTTTATTTATTTATTTACTCATTTACAGAAATTTTTATTGTGAATTAAAACATTCCTAAAATTTATTATCTTAACCATTTCTAAGGGTACTGTCAGATAGTGTTAAATATATTCACGTTGTTGTGAAACCTATCTCCATAACTGCCTCATCTTGCAAATCTGAACTTCTCTATATATTAAATAACAGCTTCCACTTTGTTCTGTCTCCCCAGCCCCTGGCAACCATCATTCTTTCTGTCTGTAAGAAATGGAAAACTTGATTTCTTTATTTATTTATTTTTGAGAAGGAGTCTTGCTCTGTCGCCCAGGCTGGAGTGTGCTGGTGTGATCTTGGCTCACTGCAACCTCTGCCTCCCAGGTGCAAGCGATTGTCCCGCCTCACCCTCCTGAGTAGCTGGGATTACAGGTGTCTACCACCATGCCCGACTAATTTTTGTATCTTTAGTGGAGAGGGTTTTTGCCATGTTGGCCAGGCTGGTCTCGAACTCCTGACCTCAGGTGATTCACCTGCCTCAGCCTCCCAAAATGCTGAGATTACAGGTGTGAGCCACCGAACTGGCCTGAATTTGAATACTTCAGATACCTCATGTAAGTGGAATCATGCAGTATCTGTTCTTTTGTGACTGGCTTATTTCACTTAGCATGTATCCTCAAGGTTCATCTATGTTGCAGCATCTATCAGAATTTCCTTCTTTATTAAGGTGGCATTGTATTCCATTGTATGTGTATTCCACATTTTGTTTATTCATTCATGTGTCGGTGAACATTTGGGTTCTTTAACTTTTTGGCTTGAAGAATCTGATGTAATGGTCATACTCATTATTGAGTATGATGAATAAGGATGCTATGAACCTGGGTGTGTAAATGTCTTTGAGATTCTGCTTTCAATTCTTTTGGATATATACACAGAAGTGGGTTTGCTGCATCACACAATGGTTCTAATTTTACTTGTTTTAGTAACAACTAAAAGTGTTTTCCAAAGCACCATTTTACAACCATACTAACAATGCACAAGGGTTTCACCTTCTCCACATCCCTGCCAACACCTGTTATTTTCTGTTTTTTTTTTTATAGTAGCCATCCTAAAGAGTATGAGGTGATATCGCATTGTGTTTTAATTTGCATTTCTCTGACAATTATTGATACTAACCACCTTTTCATATGCTTTTTAGCCGCATTTGTATATGATCTTTGGAGAAATGTTACCCATTTGTTAATTGGGTTATTTGATTTTTTATCATTGTTAAATTGTACATTATATATTCTGGATATTAACACCTTATCAGACATACATGTTTTGCAAATATTTTCTCACATTCCGTAGGGTTGCCTTTTCCTTCTGTTAATTGTATGTTTCTTTTGTTTGTTTGTTTGTTTGTTTTGTTTTGTTTTGTTTTTTACCAGGTTCTCACTCTATTTCCCAGACTGAAGTGCAGTGGCATAATCATGGCTCACTGCAACCTCAAACTTCTGGGCTCATGAGTTCCTCTTGCCTCTCAGCACACCAAAATTCTGGGATTACAGGAATGAGCCACTGTGCCCAGCCTTGATTGTGTCTTTTAATGAACAAAAATCTTTAAGTCTGATGTATCCCTATTTGTTTTCCTTTTGTTGCTTGTGCTTTGGGTGTCAAAACGATTTCATATCAAAGAAATCATTACCAACTCCAGTGTCACAAAACATTTTCCTTGTGTTTTCTCCTAGGAGTTTTATAGGTTTAGGTATTACATTTAGTAATACTTTAATCCATTTTGAGTTAATTTTTATATATGGTATAAGGTAAGAGTCCGACTCTTTTTTTTCTTTTGAGACAGGGTCTTACTCTGTTGTTGCCCAGGCTGGAGTGTAGTGGCATGATCATACCTCACTGGGGCCTTGAACTCCTGAGCTCAAGGAATCCTCCCATCTCAGTCTCCCAAGTAGCTGGGACTATGGGTATGAGGCACCAAGCCCAGTCTCTTATTACTTATTTATTTTATTTTATTTTTCTTGCCTAATCACACTGGCTAAAACTTCCAATACTACGTTGAATGGAAGCAGCAGGAATAAGCATCCTTGTCTTGTTCCTGATCTTAGAGGAAAAGTTTTCAGTCTTTCACTTTGAGTAGGATATTAATGATGAAATTTTCATATCTGGTCTTTGTTATATTGAGGTAGTTTCCTCTATTCCTAGTTCAATGAGTGTTTTTATCATGAAAGGGTGTCGATCTTGCCAAATAGGTTTTTTGGTTTTGCATCAATTGAGATAATCGTGTGTTTTTATCCTTTATTCCTTTAATGAGTTGTATTACATTTATTGGTTATCATATATTGAACTATAGTGTATTCTAGAAATAAATGCATCCTTTGGTCAGGGTACATTATCCTTTTAAAATTCTATTGAATTAAGTTTGCTAGTATTTTGTTAAGGATTATTGCATTAATATTCATCAGGATGTTGGTCTTTAGTTTTCTTTTCGTATGGTGTCTTTACCTGTCTTTGGAATCAGGTTAATTATATTGGCCTCACAAAATGAGCTTGGATGTGTTCCTTCTCTTTAAATTTTAAAGAAAATTTGGAGGAGGATTGTTGTTGATTATTTTTCAAATGTTTGATAGAATTATTCAGTGAAGTCATCTAATCCTGGGCTTTTCCTTATTGGGAGTAGTGTGAGTTTTTTGGTTATCGTTTTTGTTTCTGAGAGAGTCTCACTGTGTCACCCAGGCTGGAGTGGAGTGGCACAATCTCAACTCACTGCAACCTCTGCCTCCTGGGTTCAAGTGATTCTCAAGCCTCAGCCTCCCAAGTAGCTGGGATTACAGGTGCTCACCACCATGATCAGCTAATTTTTGCATTTTTAGTAGAGATGGGGTTTCACCATATCAGCCAGGTTGGTCTCAAACTCCCAGATTCAAGTGATCTGCCCACCTTGGCCTCCCAAAGCACTGGGATTATAGGCATGAACCACTGTGCCCAACCCTCTTTTTTGTTTTTTTTCTTTTTCAAAAAAAGAACATTTTAAGTCTTGTCCTTAGAAACTATAAAGATTGTACATGATTTGGAAGTGAGACTGTACCAAACAATGGTCAAAGAAGAATTACCCACTCTATGCCTTCTCTTTTGTCTGGTCCCTCAGAAATATAATGTTATCAGCTGTGATTGTTGCCTCATGTTATTTGTATCCAAGTATTCACCATAATTTACCTCCCTCCCACATAACTTCTAGACCTCTTTTTCATATACACATCTCTCAGGCTGGGTAGGAATACTGATGCTCTGTGCTGTGTTGACTTTTGACTGGCATATCCATTTCAGCTAGAATTTCAAGACACTACGTCACCTATTATAGAAAAACTCATTTCCTTTCATGATCATACCTTAATAATCATCTTCCTAATTAGCTCTTTAGTATTGTACATTATTTCTCTAATATTAACAACTAAATTAACCTATCTAAGCACCCATTTGCTATACCTCATTTTCCCTTGATTGCTATATCTCATTTGTGGGTAAAGAAAATGTTGTGACTAGATTTTTTTCCCCCAACTATTAAATCACAGGGTCTTGGCCCACTTGCCCAAGTAACTGCACATGATTCAGAGATCTTTCAAAAACCAAACTGCTAGATATTTTGGACTCATGTCTTACAAACTGATGAAGCATCTGCAATACAGGTCTTCAAAACACGGCTTCTGCTTTCTTACAATCCAATCTTTTGTCTTTTTCTGATGCTCTAGCCTGGACAGCCTCAAGCCAGAGGATCTGTTGGGAAGTTTTTAATGACTGATTCAACCTCCTCGCTAGTTATTGGTCTATTCAGATTTTCTTTTTCTTCAGGATTCAGTCTTGGCAACTTGTGTGTTTCTAGCAATATTTCCATTTCTTCTAGGTTATCCAATGTATTGGTATACAGTTGTTCATAGTATTCATTTTGTCTTAGTCTGTCTTTTGTAGCTATAATAGAACACTTAAGGCTGGGTCATTTATAAAGAAAAGAAGTTTCTTTAGCTTATGGCTTTGGAAGCAGGGAAGTCCAAGATGGTGGCCACAACTGGTGAGGGCCTTGAGCTGCTACATAGCATAGCAGGTAAGGGGAAGGAGAAGAAAGCCATGTGAACAGAGACAAGTACAAAGGGCTGGGCTGGCTTTATATCTACTTGCTTTTGAGATAACTAACCAAGTTCCTAGAGAATAGCATTAGTCCATTCGTGAGGGCTCCACCTCTGCAACCCAAACACCTCTTACTAGGCCCCACCTCCTAACACTACTGTGCATTAAGGAATTAAGGTCCCAACACATGAACTGTTGGGGGACATAGTCAAACCACAGCACTCTTATAACCCTTTTCATTTCTGTAGCATCAGTTGTAATATCTCCTATTTCACTTCTGATTTTAGTTATTTGAATCTTCTGTCTTTTTTTCCTTAGTTAATCTAGGTAAGGGTTTCTCAATTTTATTAATCTTTTCAGCTCTTAGCTTTGTTGATCTTAGCTTCATTGATTTTTAAAATAATTTTTCTATTCTCAATTTTACTTATCTCTGCTCTAGTCTTCATTGTTATTTCCCTAAGAAGGGAAATTTTATGCTATATTCCTTTTTTTTTTCCTGCCACAGGATCTTACTCTGTCACCCAGGCTGGAGTGCAGTGGTGTGATCATGGCTCACTGCGACCTCAATCTCCCTGTCTCAAGTGATCCTCCCGCCTCAGCCTCCTAAGTGGCTAAGGCTATAGGTGCACACCATCATGTCTGGTGAATTTTTAAAAATATATTGTAGAGACAGGGTTTCTCTGTGTTGCCCAGGCTGGCCTCAAATTTCTAGGCTCAAGTGATCCTCCTGCTGCGACCTCCCAAAGTGCTTGGATTACAGGCTTGAGCCACAATGCCTGGTCCTCAATGATCTTTTAATTCTAAGGTAGTCATTCAAAATTCTTTAAGAATTCACTTTGGGTACATTTGTCTCCTTTACTTTACATGTTCATAGCTCTCAAATGTTTGCACTGATCTGCTGTTGGAATTCTGAGTCAATTATTCTCACTTTTCTGTAGGAGAGGCAGCACTATCAAGGGACTGAAGTGTGATGAAGAGATATGCTCTCAACTATTTTTCAAGTTGACTTTTTCATCATCACGTTTTCAGATATTCATCCCACCAAAAAAAGGTTGTTGTATGAAATGATATTGTTCTCTTAATTTTTTAAAAAGATAGCATTTATAACATTATCATAGATACTCATATGTTTAACTTTGGAGATTTATTTTTCAAGAGCTTTATTTATCAACAATAAAACCAGCAATGATGTTACACTACCTCAGATGGCTTTAGGATGCTGATTGTATTGTTGAAATTATACAGTCTAAACCACGGATGTGACTACTTTTACACTAGTACTTAAAAAAAACTAAAACCCCTCTTTGTTAAAACAAATGAAACCTAAAACACTACTATGTACTGTATAATAGATAACAAAAATGTTTCAAGACAATTAGACTTAGGTGCAATTTGAAATACGTTTTTCTCTTTGATTCTTAGTGATTACCAGTGTCAGGTTCTTCTCTGTTTTTGCCTTCAAAACCAGAAATTCCCTTTCTTTCATCTAATTATTCGCATTATAAACTATATCACTTTGAACACATCCAGTAACTCCAACTCCACACAGTGGCTTCATCTGCAATTTAAATCTCCATGTCTCTCATTATTCCTGTTGAAGGCTATTGCTTCAATGTAATTTATTCAATGTTTTTATTCAAAAGGTATTATTAATTGCACATCAAACTATGTGCCAAGGCTCTGTACCACAGACAGAATGGTGAATGGGAATAATGTAGTCACTCTCGTGGAATTTATAGTCTAACTGGGAAGATAGATGTTGAAGAAGCAATTGTAAGGTTGATGAGTATTATAAAAGGGATTCAGAATGTTTGTTATGGGAACATTTCTTTTACCTCTGGGCTTCAGGAGAATAAACCACTGGGTTAAAAACTATGACAATATTTCCTCTCTGATTTCCTACTCCTTGCAACCCCAAAAGAAAGATTTCACATAGAGAGTATCTGTATTAAGAAATAGAAACAAGTCCCTATGAATAATTTTTTCTTCCTTTTTAAGAAAATAGAAACATCCCTTTTAGCATTAGCCATATTTCTAGCTTACAGCTGCTCACTACTAAGATTAGGTATTTATAACATTTCTGTTAATTTTCTCTTGGTGGCTATAGCTGTTCTTCACATTTTACAAACTATTACTGTTTGGGAGATACTTAGAAACAAACTCAAAAAATGATTGCATTCTTAGTTTTTAAACAATAGTTAAGGCAGTTGTTAGGTCATATCTACAAATGGGTTTCATGGGAGACTTGAAGAGATTTTGTTGGTCTTAGATTTCTTGAAATGCCTGGGAGGTCTTACAGAAAAGACCCTGTTGACTCTAAGGCCACGTTTACAAGTCAACAGTACAGAAGCATTTTTGCTATGAAAGTCATTTGGCGGATCTACAAGCACAGTTCAGCCTGATAGGGAATAAGTAAATGAATGGCTTGATATCTTCCAAAGAATCAGTGGGCCAACCTTAACCCCAGTGTTAACAGCAGCCTGAAAAACGAAAAAAGTGGGTCACACCTGGTTAAAAACACCAAAGGGAGATACTACTATTCAAAAGGGTATACTACTTTTCAAAAGAATAACCTAGCATTATCTTTAACCAGGACTAGGCCAAAAATAAGATAAGTTACAGATTTTCATGGAGAATCCTAATAGTAATTATGACAGGCTCAGAGACCAGCTCATTTATGTGAGTTCGTTTTTTTCTATCACCCTCGTTCACAGAAGAGGGGAGAGGGTTTTGGCACTCAAGTCTTCTCCCAAACGCAGCCTCCTAACATCCCTCCTGTAAAGGGAAGAGTCTGTGAGACCAAGTTAGCATTTCTTTTCTATTTTATTTTATTTTATTATTATTATACTTTAAGTTCTAGGATACATGTGCATAACGTGAAGGTTTGTTACATATGTATACTTGTGCCATGTTGGTGTGCTGCACCCATCAACTCGTCAGCACCCATCAACTCATCAGCACCCATCAACTCGTCATTTACATCAGGTATAACTCCCAATGCAATCCCTCCCCCTCCCCCCTTCCC
>NW_016813984.1:63013-68926 GCF_001698545.2 Rhinopithecus bieti
ATCAATTCTTCCACTCTTTTTTCAAGATTTTTAGTTTCTTTGCGCTGGGTACGTAATTCCTCCTTTAGCTCTGAGAAGTTTGATGGACTGAAGCCTTCTTCTCTCATCTCGTCAAAGTCATTCTCCGTCCAGCTTTGATCCATTGCTGGCGATGAGCTGCGTTCCTTTGGAGGGGGAGATGCGCTCTTATTTTTTGAATTTCCAGCTTTTCTGCCCTGCTTTTTCCCCACCTTTGTGCTTTTATCTGCCTCTGGTCTTTGTTGATGGTGTCCTACTGATGGGGTTTTGGTGTGGGTGTCCTTTCTGTTTGTTAGTTTTCCTTCTAACAGTCAGGTCCCTCAGCTGGAGGTCTGTTGGAGATTGCTTGAGGTCCACTCCAGACGCTGTTTGCCTGGGTGTCAGCAGCAGAGGCTGTAGAAGATAGAATATTGCTGAACAGCGAGTGTACCTGTCTGATTCCTGCTTTGGAAGCTTCCTCTCACGGGTGTACTCCAGCGTGTGAGGTGTGGGGTGTCGGTCTGCCCCTAATGGGGGATGTCTCCCAGTTAGACTACTCATGGATCAGGGACCCACTTGAGCAGGCAGTCTGTCCATTCTCAGATCTCAGTCTCGGTGTTAGGAGATCAACAGCTCTCTTCAAAGTTGTCAGACAGAGTTGTTTGTGTCTGCAGAGGTTTCTGCTGCTTTGTTGTTGTTTAACTGTGCCCTGTCCCCAGAGGTGGAGTCTACAGAGACAGGCTTTGAGCTGCTGTGAGCTCCACCCAGTTCGAGCTCCCAGTGGCTTTGTTTACCTACTTAAGCCTCAGCAATGGTGGGTGCCCCTCCTGCAGCCTCGCTGCTGTCTTGCCATTAGATCACAGACTGCTGTGCTAGCAATGAGGGAGGCTCCGTGAGCGTCGGACCCTCCCGGCCAGGTGTGGGATAAAATCTCCTGGTGTGCCCGTTTGCTAAGACCCTTGGTAAAGCGCAGTATTGGGGTAGGAGTTACCCGATTTTCCAGGTGTTGTGTGTCTCAGTTCCCCTGGCTAGGAAAAGGGATTCCCTTCCCCTTGCACTTCCCAGGGAGGCGATGCCTCGCCCTGCTTCAGCTCTCGCTGGTCAGGCTGCAGCAGCTGACCAGCACCGATTGTCCGGCACTCCCTAGTAAGATGTACCCAGTACCTCAGTTGAAAATGCAGAAATCACCTGTCTTCTGTGTCGCTCGTGCTGGGAGCTGGAGACTGGAGCTGTTCCTATTCCGCCATCTTGCTCCGCCCCCCCAAGTTAGCATTTCTATTTAATTCATATATTTTTTGACTGACAAGGAAAAAAGATAATAGACCTGGAGTAATCAGGCTGTGCATTTGAGTGAATGTCAACTCCTTATGGTAGAAAGAGCCCCGAACTGGCCAGGTATGGTTAGCTCATGCCTGTAATCCCAGCACTTTGGGAAGTTGAAACTGGCAGATTGGATGAGTCCAGGAATTCCAGACTAGCCTGGGCAACATGGCGAAACTCCTTTTCTACAAAAATATTTTAAAATTATCCAGGTTTTGTGGTACGTGCCTGTGTCTCAGCTATTTAGGAGGCTGAGGCAGGAGGATCACCTGAACCTGAGAAGGTAGAGGCTATGAGCCATGATCACACCCCTGCACTCCAGCCTAAGTGATAGAGTGAGACCCTGTCTCAAAATTTAAAAAAAAAAAAAAAAAATAGAAACAACAACAAAAAAAGCCCGGAATGCTGGGAAATGAGAAAATGTCTTAATTTCTCTGTCTGTCTCTTCTTGGTTTTTGTTTGTTTGTTTGTTTTCTGGTTTTTTAATGGACTGAATTAGAAGGCATGGTAGTTCATACCTGTAATCCCAGCACTTTGGGAGGCTGAGGCTAGGAGTTTGAGACCAACCTGGGCAACATAGCAAGACCCTGTCTCTACAAAAAATTTAAAAATCAACCAGGCATTGGCCAACATGGTGAAACCCCGTCTCTACTGAAAATGCAAAAATTGGTCAAATATGGTGGCATGCACCTGTAGTCTCAGCTACTTGGGAGGCTGAGGCAGGATAATTTCTTGAACCTAGGAGGCAGAGGTTTCAGTGAGCCAAGATTACACCACTACACTCCAGGCTGGGCAACAGAGCAACTGTCTCAAAAAAAAAAAAAAAAAAAAAAAAAAAAAAAAAGTTAGCCAGGCATGTTGGCTTGTGCCTGTAGTCCCAGAAACTTGGGAGGCTGAGGAGGGAGGATCAATTGAGCCAGAGAGGTTGAAGTACAGGGACCCATGATCGTGCCACTGCACTTCAGCCTGGGTGAGAGAGCATGACCCTCTCTCAAAAAAAGAAAAAAAAAAAAAAAGTTTAACATCTGACATTTGTATAATTTGAGATACTTTAAAAATTCAGCTTCTGATTAGTGGTGTGGGATGGGAATGGGGTGGAGGTATGTGGGACTGGGGTTAGGGATAGGAGTGTGGGTTGAGATGTGTTTTCTAAAAGCTCCACTCATGATTCTGCTGGGGGACGAGTCATGTTCTACTCTAAAATGCTCAGGGATGATTTCAGGAAACACAGTTAATAGCCCACAAGTAATACATTTGTACTACCTGTACAAGTTTTACACTACATGAAGTTTTACAACCTGTGCTGAAAATACAATATTTGTTGTTCTTTCCTCCTATCTCCCGAAAGCTAATCTGGTTTGACCCCAGGGTTATATATAGTAATCACAATGATAAAGTTAATAATACTATAATTTACCATATGCCAAACACTGATGTCAAAATTTCATGTCTTCATGTAAGACTCTTTACAGTTCTGTGGGATACAGTATGACTATTAGCCCCATTTTACAGATGAAGAAACCAAGGCAAAGAGAAGCCAAGTAACTTATGTAGGACAACAGTATCATGCATAGCAGAGTATACCAGGTAGATTCAGGCTGTCTGGAGAAACCCAACTTGCTTCCCTCTAACATTGGGTGGCAGCATGGTTTTATGCAAAAAGGCTAGGCATTGGCATGAGACACTTATTCAAGATCTGGTGCAATCACTCACTAGCTATGTCATCTCAGGTGACCGTCCTTCACCTTGCTAGGTGTCTTCTCGTCAGCTCAGACTACCATAGCAAAATGCCATAGGCTGGGTGGCTTAAACATCAGAAATTTATTTCTCATAGATCTGGAGGTTAGGAAGTTCAAGACCAAAGTGCCGGCCAATTTGGTACCTGTGAAGGGCTTCTTTCTGGTTTAAAGACAAACGCCTTCTTGCTATATCCTCACATATCGGGGAGAGAAAGGGCTCTGGTCTCTGGTCTCTCCCTCTTTAATAAGAGCACTAATTCCATCATGAGGCCTCCATCCATATTGAGGCAGGAAAACAGGGTCTGGAGGCAGGGAACATAAGGCCGATTCACACTTCAGCTATGACAGGAAACATCCTCTCCATAGGGCGTTCGCTGAGCAAACGACTTTGTAACTTTATTTCATCCTGTCCATTTACATAAGGTGTACACCAAGTAACCAATGGAATCCTCTAGAGGGTATTTAAACTCCCACAAATTCTGTAATGGTGCCCTAGAGCCCCTATACTCAGGCCTGCTCCTACACTGTGGAGTGCAGTTTAATTTTCCATGAATTTCTTCATTCTTTCCTTGCTTTGGTGATGGGTTTTGTCCAATTCTTTGTGCAAGGTGCCAAGAACCTGGGCACCCTCCTCCAGTAACATTATGACTTCATTTAAACCTGACACTTCCCAAAGGGTCCCATCTCCAAATACCATGCTGTTGGGGATTAGGGCCTCAATATTGAATTTGGAGAGATACAAACATTCAGTCCATTGCACTAAGATTCAGTTTATCTGCAAAATATGTATCACACCTATTTATAAGATTTGAGAATGAAATAAGATGTTTATAGGCGTTAGCCCAGTCTCGTAATAAAACCAAAGGAAAACATTCAAAATAGGTATTGACTACGTATCAGGTACTTTTGAATAAAATGTAAAGAATGAAAATCGCTTATTGAATACTATGTCTTCAGAGTTATGCTAAATGGGTTTATGTATTGTATTCATTTAATCCTCCATCACCCTTATGAAGTAGATATGATGAAAACTGAGGGGCTGAATATTTTCCTGACGTCACAGCTGGCAAATGGGAGTGGAGCCTACAGCCAGGGCATGCGCTCTGAGGTGGTCTGTTGTCTCCTCTTTTTAGACAGAAATACGCAAACAATTAATTAAATGTTCACAAAATAAATTTAAATGGATTTTACTTAAAATAGTAGGAGAGAAATCCGTTTTCACCTTTATGGTCACCTTCTCTGTTGAGTAAAATTGGGATACATGCTCTTACAATGGGACAAGGTGGCCAAAAAAGAACCCAGGAGTTGAATTCTCTTTCTTGCCTCTCCCTTCCTTCCACCCTCCCTCCTGATGTCAACCTTCCACTATTGATTCCTGTTCCTCCATGTTTACCCTAGGCCAACTTTGAGGGAAGAAATGTAGCTGTGAAAACATTGGCCCTAGGGCAACATTCTTTTCCAGTGCTAGAATTCTTTAGTGTATGAGCTGTCGCCCAGCCCCTGGTTTTCTATCTCTGATTAGTCAAAGGGTGTAGAAACATTTATACTCTCTCCTCCAGAAGAATTCTTCGGCAAGTTTTCCCACCTACATCCCAGCTTACACGCTGAAGGAACATCATGCTTAAACAGAGAAAAGCTTAGTTTCAGGGGAAACTGACAAACAAGCTGAGATTGAGTTTCCTTTTTAGGAATATTTTCTAGATTAAAGAAAACCAGTTCTACTCTTAATGTGTTAAAAATGTGTCATGTGTTGGTTATGGAATTTGTGCGAAAAACATAAGATGGTATTGAAGTGTTCTAAAAAAACTGCAGCATCATCAGGAAACTATACAAGGGATATTAGAAACAAAAGCTCTGACAGAAAAACCTCATTTCAACAGAACCAGAAAAATGAATGCAACCACTGGATCTCTGGCAGGATCCAAACAGTTGGCTTCTCAAGGTAACCACTGAGAGGCTGGAGGTCAAGTTCAGGAAGGTAGCACGTAGAAACCACACTATTCATACAGCCAAGTGGAGACAGTTAATCGATCACAAAGAAAAATGAAAATTGCAACTTCTAGAATTTAAAGCGGTTAGTCCCTGGAATCTTGGCTCTGTTAATGGCATCGAACTCTCAGGTTAATATTAAACAAACCACACTCTGGTATTCACTACCTTATCGTGAGCCAAAGGAAGATAAGCAAAATATGCAGGGCTCTGACACAGCTGGAGTGGGCCACGTAACAGAATAGCTCTTGAAGAGCCTTTTACTAGTACCATCCTGGTAACAAATAACGTTTAGTGATGATTAAGTGAGTATTTATTCTCACCAAAGAAATACGCAAAAATTTCCTCATATATTTTCATGTCTTAATCTCTTCTCTTTCCAATCTATAATTTTTCTTTAGCACAGGTTTCCTCATTCACTTAGTTTCAATGTTATTTAATCTTTATGTAAATAGCCTTAAATCCCATAGAGAAATCAGCAGGTCACTAAATACTTAAATACTTATTAAGAAAATGACAGAAGAAATTTTTTCTATCTCCCTCTTTCTCTTCTCTTTTTAAACGAAGGTTGGTTGATAGTCGGTGATCTCAGGCCTAAAGTATTTGGCTTTCCCCATTGTTCAGGACTCTGGGTAAGCCTTGGTAAGTGAGTGATCTACAATGAAGATGACAATCCCCACCCCCCTCCTTTGCATTTAGAAGTTGGGCCTTTGGGGTTTTACAGTGTGCTAGCACTCTTAAAGACTATTCATATTACTGCCTTTTTGGTTGATAAATTTGTATATCAGGGTAGTTATAACTACCCTGAGCTAAAAAATGAAGAGAGTTTTGCAAATACGCAAAACTGCTCTTACTTCAGAAAAAAGCA
>NW_016813984.1:71583-73343 GCF_001698545.2 Rhinopithecus bieti
TTTTTTTTTTTTTTTTTTTGAGACAGAGTCTCGCTCCGTCGCCCAGGCTGGAGTGCCTAATATAGAACTTTTTAATTGCCGGGTGCGGTGGCTCACGCCTGTAATCCCAGCACTTTGGGAGGCCAACGCGGGCAGATCACGAGGTAAGGAGATGGAGACCATCCTGGCTAACACAGTGAAACCCCATTTCTACTAAAAAAATAGAAAAAATTAGCCAGGCATGGTGGCATGTGCCTGTAGTCCCAGCTACTCGGGAGGCTGAGACAGGAGAATCGCTTGGACTGGGGAGGCGGAGGGAGGTTGCAGTGAACCGAGATCGCACCACTGCACTCCAGTCTGGGCAACAAAGTGATACTCCATCTCAAAAAAAAAAAAAGGAAAAAGAAGTTTTTAATCAATTAGATTTTGAGTGTGAGGAGGAGAGGCAGGAATACTAGGTTCAGGCTGGAGTGACTAGAAATATGATTCCAGTTGAATGGATTGGGTAAGTGAAGAGATGGAAATAATATTGAAGGAAATTTCAGTTTTAGATATTTAGATATGCCAATATGGAAAAAATAGACATCCAAGCAGAAAAGAGAAAGTCCTTTAAAAAATATAGAGAGCTATACAACTGCAAGGCATTAATATTCAAAACATTTTTCAACAAATGCTTTTGGTTTCTATCTGCATCTTTGGGCACAGTTTCAACAGTATTGGTCTCACCAACTTAACCAGCTGAGATGGGAAGGATTAAGTTGATCACAATGTATGACATACTCTTCATACAGAAGTTGAAGGCTTGTAGCTCAAAGGTTACAAAATGTCACTTTTACTTTATAATAATGGAGAAATAATTGGAGACATAAAAGCTTTGAGTACTCTATTCAATTGAGAATATTCCTATGGAAAATGAAAAATGCAGTCAACGAATTTATGATTGCTTTTTGTTAAGCTGCTGGGTTTAAACATTTCAACCTGATGTTTTTCTTACGAAATAAATTTTAAAAATATTGTGTAAGATGGTTGTGTACTAACAGGGTTGGGATCAGATCAAATGAAGCTTCATTGTTTATAAAGTCACTTAATTCGCCACTATTGTGACCTAGAAATGTTGAGCCACAAAGCAAAGGGAGCTTTGTTAACTATGAAGTAAACAGGATTCTGTAGTTTTCCTCCTTTCTTTCTCTAACCAAGAAGGACTTATCCACTGGCACAGTAGGCATAATGCCTAGGGATCATGAAACTTTTAAGAGGCCTATGAAATTCTACTAAATTTTACCTGAGAAGGAAAAAAATTGAAATACTTAAAATTATATCAAAAATAATTTTAATACTGATATTATAGTGTGAGGGGCCCACATAGTCAAAGTGCCTAGGCCTCATGACAGTCATAATGCAGCCCTACCTCCTGTATTTAAATCTTAGTCTCCAATTCTAACCATAAAACCATGGCTTTTTGCATTGTTCTGCATACATTCATACATTTTGTGATCCTGTTTTTTCAATTTTTATTAAAATATATATAAACTTTTTTTTTTTTTTTTTGAGACGGAGTTTCATTCTTGTTGCCCAGGCTAGAGTGCAATGGTGTTAGCTTGGCTCACTGCAACCTCCACCACCCGGGTTCAAGTGATTCTCTTGCCTCAGCCTCCCAAGTAGCTGGGATTACAGGCATGCACCACCACACCTGGCTAATTTTGTAATTTTAGTAAAGACGGGGTTTCTTCATTTTGGTCAGGCTGGTCTTGAACTCCCGCCCTCAGGTGATCCCCCCCCCC
>NW_016813984.1:73487-124508 GCF_001698545.2 Rhinopithecus bieti
AAAAATTTAACTTTTTTTTTTTTTTTTTTTTTTTGAGACGGAGTTTCATTCTTGTTGCCCAGGCTAGAGTGCAATGGTGTTAGCTTGGCTCACTGCAACCTCCACCACCCGGGTTCAAGTGATTCTCTTGCCTCAGCCTCCCAAGTAGCTGGGATTACAGGCATGCACCACCACACCTGGCTAATTTTGTAATTTTAGTAAAGACGGGGTTTCTTCATTTTGGTCAGGCTGGTCTTGAACTCCCGCCCTCAGGTGATCCCCCCCCCCTGCCCTGCCTCGCACCCCAAAGTGCTGGGATTACAGGCGTGAGCCATCGTGCCAGGCTCATAAACATAATTTTAATTATCACCAAGTTCCACAAAGTTTGCAAAGACAAATAGTCTCCCAACCCCTTATTTTCCATATCCCTTTTCCCAGCGGTATCTATTTTTAACTTTTAAAGATGCTTCATTCGTTATGTAACTCTATTTCTCTAAGTAATGTACTTGTAATGTTACTTCTGTTTTTATTGTTTGTTTTTTTGTTTTAGACATTATTGACTTCCCTTCATGAATATGAGGATTTACGTATCTTTTGTCCTTCACCCTTGCCAAATAAAGTCATAGATACTTCTAAGCTACTCATGCTCCTTATTTAGATTTATCTTATTTCTGAATAACTCAATGTTCAGGGTTAACATTGCTGTGACTCTGTAGGCTATTCAGTGTCGAGCCATATGGGCAACAATGATGACTTTTTCTTGACTGTACAACTTGTAGTTTTTCCTCAGTTAAGAATTGTCATCTTTCCTCACTTGCCCAATTTCCTTGTACACATTTATCCCTAATCCATATTGCCCACCAGATGGTTAAATCTTTTCTTTTCTTTTCTTTTTGAGACAGAGTCTCCCTCTGTCGCCCAGGCTGGAGTGCAGTGGCGCCATCTGGGCTCGCTGCAAACTCCGCCTCCCAGGTTCACGCCATTCTCCTTCTTCAGCCTCCCCAGTAGCTGGGACTACAGAGGCCCGCCACCATGCCCAGCTAAGTTTTTGTATTTTTTAGTAGAGACGGGGTTTCACCATGTTAGCCAGGATAGTCTCGATTTCCTGACCTCCTTATCCGCCCGCCTGGGCTTCCCAAAGTGCTGGGATTACAGGCGTGAGCCACTGCGCCTGGCCAAATCTTTTCTTGATACATTCATTCATGTTGAGTATTATCTCAGTTTTATTGTCTTAAGTTTCTTATGGAGCACTTGGACCTAATAGTGTCCAGATGAGTTGCCCCCATGCTTGGTACATCATCCTGAGTAAGTGTGGGAATTCCTTTTGCATTTCTCCTATGTTACATCTCTTCTATCCTGTAACTCTTGTGTTCATTTTTCAAGACTTACTGCATTATTTTGGTGGTGCACATCCTGCAGTAACTCCTTCAGAAAACTATGTGTATAGGAGAGGGGTAAAGTTTTTGAGTAAAAGATATGCACCCTCACACTTAGTTTGGAAGTTGGCTAGATATTTAAGACAATCCTAAGCAAAAAAGAACAAAGGTGGAAGCATCCTACTACCTGACTTCCAACTACACTGCAAGGCTACAGTAACCAAAACAGCATGGTACTGGTACAAGAATAGATATTTAGACCTGTGGAACTGAACAGAGAACTCAGAAATAAGACTGCACACCTACAACCACTAGATCTTTGACAAATCTGACAAAAACAAGCAATGGGGAAAGGATTCCCTATTTAATAAATGGTGCTGGGAGAACTGGCTAGCTATATGCAGAAAATTGACACTGGACCCCTTCCTTATACTTTATACAAAAGTTAACTCAAGATGGATTAAAGACCTTAAATGTAGGCTGGGTGCGGTGGCTCATGCCTGTAATCCCAGCAGTTTGGGAGGCCGAGGTGGGCAGATAACCTGAGGTCAGGAGTTGGAGACCAGCCTGACCAAAATGGCAAAACTCCATTTCTACTAAAAATAAAAAATTAGCCAGGTGTGGTGGTGCGCGCCTATAATCCCAGCTACTCAAGACGCTGAGGCAGGAGAATCGCCTAAACCTGGGAGGTGACCCAAATACCCACCGATGATAGACTGTAAAAGAAAATGTGGTAGGCTGGGCGCAGTGGCTCAAGCCTGTAATCCCAGCACTTTGGGAGGCTGAGACGGGCGGATCACGAGGTCAGGAGATCGAGACCATCCTGGCTAACACGGTGAATCCCCGTCTCTACTAAAAATACAAAAAAAAAAAAAAATTAGCTGGGCGAGGTGGTGGGCGCCTGTGGTCCCAGCTACTCGGGAGGCTGAGGCAGGAGAATGGCATGAACCCAGGAGGCGGAGGTTGCAGTGAGCTGAGATCCGGCCACTGCACTACAGCCTGGGCGACAGAGCAAGACTCCATCTCAAAAAAAAAAAAAAAAAAATGTGGTATATACATACCCATGGAATACTATGCAGCCATAAATAACAATGAGATCATGTCCTTTGCAGGGACATGGATGGAGTTGAAAGCCATTATCCTCAACAAACCAACACCGGAACAGAAAACCAAACACTGCATGTTCTCACTTATAAGTGGGAGCTGAATGATGAGAACATATGGATGCATGGCAGGGAAACAACATACTGGGGTCTGTCAGGTTGGGGTGGGTGTGGGTAGAGGTAGGGCATCAGGAAGAATAGCTAATGGATGCTGGGCTTAGTACCTAGGTGATGGGATGATCTGTGCAGCAAATCACCATGGCACATATTTACCTGTGTAACAAACCTGCATATCCTGCACATGTACCCCTGAACTTAAAATAAAAGTTAAAGGAAAAAAGAAAAAGAAATTGACTAGATAGTTAATACTATCTGGAAACTGGCCAGGCGCGGTGACTCACGCCTGTAATCCCAGCACTTTGGGAGGCTGAGGCAGGTGGATCACCTGAGGTCGGGAGTTTGAAACCAGCCTGACCAACACGGAGAAACCCTGTCTCTACTAAAATAATAATAATAATAACAACAACAACAACAACAACAACAACAACAACAACAACAATATTTGGAAACCATTTCCCTTCGGAATTTTGAATGCCTTACCCCATTTTCTTGTAACTTCCTGTGTTGCTGCTGAGAAGTTCAGAGCCCTTTTGATTTCTGATACTTTGTGTGCAATCTTCCTTCTCCCATCCCACTGGAAACTTTAAAATCTTCTCATTGACCCCATTGTCTTAGTCAGTTTGGGTTGCTGGAACAAAGTACCATAGACTGATTGGCGTATATACAACACAAATTCTTATCTCACAGCTCTGGAGGCTGGAAGTCCAAGATCAGAGAGCCAGCATAGTCAGGTTCTGGTGAGGGCTTTCTTCTAGATTGCAGATGGCCTTCTTCTGGTTGTATCTTGACTTGGCAGAAAGGGGGAAAAGAGAGCTCTGTGGGGTCTCCTTTTATAAGGACACTTATCCCGCTCATGAAGTTCCACCCTTAAGACTTAATTACTTCTTGAAGGACCCATCTCCTAATACTATCACATTGGGGGTTAAGATTTCAACATATAAACTGGGGGCGGGGGAGACATAAACATTCTGTCCCTAAGTCCTGTGTTCTGAAATAGCTCTGTGATGTGTCTTGGTGTGGATATATTTTCATTGCTGGATACTCAGCTAACTGTTTCACACTGCAGACATGTATCCTTCAAGTTTCAGAAATCTTAAATTATTTCACTGATGAAATAATTGCTTTTTCTAATCTATCTTTGAGGAATTTCTTCAGGACTGGCCTTTTGCTTTGCCTATGTTTTACCTGTTATTTTATATGCTGTTTTCTTTCTTTCTGGCGGACATCTTCAACCTTCTCTTCCAATCCATCTATTGAGTTTTCATTTTTACAATGTTTAAATTTATTTTTTGTTCTCTTTAAGTTTGTTTCATTAATTTTTGTTTCATTAATTTAAAATCTTCAAATACCTCTCTCTCTATATTATTATTATTATTGAAAGATGGGGGGGGAACAGCCAGGCACAGTGGCTCTTGCCTGTAATCCCAGCACTTTGGGAGGCTGAGTGAGTGGATTGCTTGAGCTCAGGAGTTCAAGACCAGTCTGGGCTACATGACGAAACCCTGTCTCTACAAAAAAAAAAAAAAAAAAAAATGCAAAAAAATGCTAGTCATGGTGATACACACCTGTAGTTTCAGCTACTTGGGAGGCCGAAGTGGGAGAATTGCCTGAGCCCAGGAGGTGGAGTTGCAGTGAGCTGAGATTGCACCACTGCACTCCAGCCTGGGCAACACAGCAAGACCCAGTCTCAAAAAAAACAAAAAAGTAGAGGTCGGGCACAGTGGCTCATGCCTGTAATCCCAGCACTTTGGGAGGCTGAGGTGGGCAGATCACCTGAGGTGAGGAGTTCGAGACCAGCCTGGCCAACATGGTGAAACCCCGTCGTTACTAAAAATACAAAAAAATTAGCCAAGCATGGTGGTGGGCACCTGAGATCCCAGTTACTAGGGAGGCTGAGGCAGGATAATTGCTGCAATGAGCCAAGATCGTACCACTGCACTCCAGCCTGGGCGACTCAGTAAGACTCTGTCTCACAATAAATAAATAAATAAATAAATAAATAAATAAATAAATAAAAGATGGGAGGTTGTATTCGTTCATTTTCGCACTGCTAATAAAGACATACCCGAAACTGGGAACGAAAAGAGGTTTAATTTGACTTAGAATTCCACATGGCTGGGGAGGCCTCTGAATCATGGCGGAAGGTGAAAGGTACTTCTTACATGGCAGCAACGAGAAAATGAGAGAAGCAGTAAAAGCGGAAACTCCTGATAAACCCATTAGATCTCGTGAGACCTATTTACTATCATGAGAATAGCACAGGAACGTCCCTCCCACAACATGTGGGAATTCTGGAGATAACAATTCAAGTTGAGATCTGAATGGGGACACAGCCAAACCATATTGGGGTCTTGCTATGGTGTCCAGGCTGGCCTTTGACTCCTGGGCTCAAGTGATCCTTCTGCATAGCTGGGAGTATAGGCATGTACCACCTTGCTGGACTCCTCTCTATAGATATTAATACTAATTTAAAAAGAAATTTTAATTTTTTTTTCCTGACAACCTAGTCTTTGTTTCCTTCAAGTTGCCTTTTGCTGTTTATGTATTTTATTGCAACATTTGTGCAGGAGGCAATCTTCAGACGTCTGATAATTCTTAATTGTCTGCTTATGATTAAGGGTATCACAATAAAAAGCCAAGCAGAAGCTCTCCGTACATGGGTGGCTTTCATTTCTTCACTGACATGGGTCAGCTATTTTGGTTTGGAACCTCCACTGTCTATCTTACAGTGTTTCCTCTTGGGCTGTTCAGATTCCCCACAGAAGGCACCTTCAGTCTCCTGTATGAATGGGGAAGGCCTGGCTGCCTGTATTCTGGTTGTCGTACTGGGAGAGGAGGGAGGCAGTGTCGATCCCCCTTTTGTTTTGTACACTTCCTCTACCTTGACTTGGTTCCCTGGTTTAGAGATCCTCTGATTTCTCTGTTCGAAGAACACAGTTCTAATCTTCTTCTGGGGTTGCAGCTACCTAGTTGTGTAGGGTGAGCCAAGGAATTGAGGAATCTAACTATTTCTTTCAACCAATCCTTTTGATCCTGTCCTCACCACCCTCCACTTCCAGGGTACTTGGTACCTTCAATTCCTGGGCTTTTGCCTGACATTTCAGTGGAAATTATATATGTATTTTTCTTAGGTGCCCTTGCTGTTAACTTAGGGTTAGGTTTTTTCAGGCCTGCAAAGTCAATTTCCATTTGGCCATGTTCTTTCCTCCTTCAAAGGTGTTGTTGTCATTATCTCCCTCTCCTTGGAGTTTTATGCCTTAAAGTAAGTCCTTTTGGTGTAGTTTCAGTAGGGTTTGGGAAGAAGCAAAGAGAGTTCAATCTCTATCTTTACCGGAAGTCACTGCAATTGAGTTTTTGATTATTAAAAGTTTGAACAGTCTCTTGTTGCCAGGGTAACATGGCGAAACCCAGCCTCTACAAAAAAATAAAAAAAATTAGCCAGGCGTGGTGACGGGTAGTCCCAGCTACTCCAGAGGCTGAAACATTAGGATCACTCAAACCCAGGAGGTGGAGTTTCCAGTGAGATGACATCATGCCACTGCACATCAACCTGGGTGACAGAGGGAAACCCTGTCTCAAAGAAAAAAAAGATTTGAAGGCCAGGAGAGCTGGCTCATGCCTGTAATCCCAGAACTTTGGGTGAACAAAGTGAACAAAGTGAAACCCCGTCTCTACAAACACCACAAATTTAGCCAGGTGTGGTGACCCATGCCTGTAGTCCCAGCTACTTGGGAGACTGAGGCGGGAGGATCACTTGAGCCTAGGAGGTGGAGGCTGCAGTGAGCAGTGATCGCGACACTGCACTCCAGCCTGGGCTCCAGAGACCCTGTCTCAAAAAAAAAAAAAGAGTATTTAGTATTTAGTTTTTTATATAAATACAATAACTTATGGGGCTTTTGAAATTTTGGATAACATTTTATAAGTATCTATGATCATCTGGCCAGTCTTAACACAGTGTTTTTTTGTCCTCTTGTGTTGCTGTAAAGGAGTACCCAAAGCTGGGTAATTTGTAAAGAAAAAAGGTCTATTTGGCTTGCAGTTCTGCAGGCTGTACAGGAAGCACCAGCATCTGCTTCTGCTGAGGGACTCTGACTGCTTCCACTCATGATAGAAGGGGAAAGGCAGCCAGAGCGAACAGATCACCCAGCCAAAGAGGAGAAGAGAGAGGGGAGGGAGATACCAGGCTCTTTTTTTTTTTTTTTTTTTTGAGACAGAGTTTCGCTCTTGTTGCCCAGGCTGGAGTGCAATGGCATAATCTCGGCTCACTGCAATCTCCACCTCCCGGGTTCAAGCGATTCTCCTGCCTCTGCCTCCTGAGCAGCTGGGATTACAGGTGTGCGCCTCCATAACTGGCTAATTTTGTATTTTCAATTGAGACGGGGTTTCTCCATGTTGGTCAGGGTGGTCTTGAACTCTCGACCTCAGGTGATCTGCCTGTCTTGGCCTCCCAAAATGCTGGGATTACAGGCTCTTTTTAACAAGCAGTTTTGAAGGGAACTAATTGAGTGAAAACTTGCTTATTACCTCAAGGACTGTACCAAGTTCCTCGTGAGGGATCCTCCCCCATGAACTCAAACACCTCCCATTAGACCCCACCTCCAACATTGGGGATCAAATTTTAACATGATATTCGGAGGGAACAAATATCCAAACTATATCACACAGCTATTGCATTAACCTAGTGTTTTGCAAACTTGAGTAATGTTCTAACCCTACTTAAGGAAAAATGAAATCTATAGATTCCTGGTGCCGAATTACATTATTTTAATTACAATGTTTATTTACATGTGTACAAACAAGCCTCCACTATTTATACTTACAGCTCTTGTCCATTTATATAAGCAAAGACAAAAAAAACCAATACAACAAAAGCATGTATTTAATTCAAATTAACAACATAAATTTAATGTGACAGATTATTTTAATGGAGCAGCATTGCTGCTCTAAATAAGAATATGGTGCTTATTGCTGTGTCCTGGGTTCTTTCAAGTTCTTCATCCATCTGCTACAATGTGTTGCATGAGAGACAAATTCATCCATCTCTCCCTGAATTTGAAACACAGACAAACCATTTTTCAGATAGCAAGATTTGTTGCCATACAAGCATGACTTAGCAAGAATGCATCTTTTACCTACTGAGCCTGCATCTGTTCTTATTATATTAGTCTCTAACAAATATGACACAACTTCATGATGCCAAGGGGATCATAAATGTGAAAAAGAATTTTGCTCTTCTTTTAATTTTAATGTATTTTTCTGAGGAATGTTTGTGCTGTCCACATGAGTTGACTGGTGACACTAGTTGGTCCTTAGCTCTCTGGGAAGCTTTCCTGGAGAAGGTGACCTTTTTATCAAAGCAGGAAAATAGTATGTACTTATTAGAATTACAGAAATGAAAAGCACCTTTTCCTGGATTTTCTTCACAAAGTAAGAGCAAATACTAGGCGAATAGAGCTGCCTATTGGGAGAAGGGCACATTTGATGTGGCAATACCATTTCATTCTCGGGCAGATGGCCACCAGTTTGAGGTCTGTGGTAATTTGAACTATACTGAAAAGCAATGTGACCTAATTTTGTAAATCAAAATAGTTGACTTTGTTAAAATAATCAATATCTTAAAACTGTCTGCATAACTCCAATATTTTCCTCTTTTACTGAAATGGACTCCTTGGGATTTCCCTTAGGCTCACATAGCTAGAAATGCCCAGTAATCACTGGGAGGTACTACTTATCAGTGCATCAGATCCCCCTGCTAGTTCCCCGGAGAAGAAATCCACACAGTGCCTGGCCCTGCCCTCCAGGCCCTCGATGTAAGATGGGAAACTCATGTAGCAATATTTATTTATTTGAGACAGGATCTCACCCTGTCACCGAGGCCAGAGTGCAGTGGCACCGTCACTGCTCACTGCAATCTCGAACTCCCAGTCTCAAACGATCTTCCCACCTCAGCCTCCCAAGTAGCTGGGTCTACAGGTGTGTGCCACCGCACCCGGCTAATTTGTATTGTTTTATTTTTTATTTTTTGGTAGAGACAGAGTCTCAATATGTTGCCCAGGCTGGTCTCTAACTACTGGGCTCAAGTGATCCTCCCTGCCTCGGCCTCCCAAAGTGCTGGGATTAGAGGCATGAGTCCCTGCACCTGGCCACATCTTTGAAAAGCAGAGTAAGAACGCAGAAGAATTTGGCATCCATCTAAAATCTATGGAGTTTTCTAGAAGGAAATAATGCTTGCTAAGGCAGGGCCAGTTGATTAATACCATAACTTGATCAAGCACAGGTACAAGTCATGTTGACCATCTCTCCTCAATACAGAGAGGCGGTGCCCAGAGGGAGGAGTCCCGGAAGCAGGGAGGGAGGTGGGATGACGGGCCTTGGAGACACCAGATCCATTACAAATCAGCTGACTGTTTAGAGTCGGCCTTCCAGAGGGGCATCAAAAACATTGAACTGACCTCATCCAGCCTTCCTGTCTGATGAGTTGCACTGGAGCAGGAGGAGGCACAATCCAGGCTAGAGGGGTGTATCTTCTTGCAAGTGAATTGCAAGGATGTGTCAAGGAACCTGAATCTTGCCTCTGGGCAAGGAAGCTGCAGAGCTACACTGAAGGTTAGGGCTCTTGCCAAATAGGCTGTGATTTAGGGCACATTCTAGTTCCAATAGCCAGCTGGAGTCTGGCAGGAGAACCAGTGCAAAACCAGACATAGAAGATGTCTGACCATGGCCTGGAAATCTAGATGGTGATCCCCCACCCCCTGCTTACCAGGCTAAGGCTGCAAATGTGTTTGGGTTAGCATGTGTTAGGGAGCTAGGGAGACCATGCAGGACTCCAACAAAAGGAAATGTTCCTCCTGCCTCTTGCCACCGTTCATACATGTTCCGTGTCTTCCTTTGCCTGAAGCCTTCTCATAGGACTGTTCTTTTCCTGGTCAATTTTTATATTGAACTGGGCTCATTCAGTTGCAAGTGACAGAATTCCAATACACATGAACATTCAGGATGAAGGGAGTGATAGGGCACTACTGATGGGCATGTAGTGCATCCTCAACTTTCTCTGTATATTTTTAGCTCCCAGTGCAATGGTTTATTTTTCTCCTTCTATAGAAGTGGAACTCCAGCCAGTAGTAGGAGCAGGAGAGGGGAATGGAGGGATTATGTCTAAATTTTATGTCATTCCAGTTTACTAATTCCAAAGGAAAAAAGAAAAAGGTAACTTTCCCTTTCAATGTTACCATGAAAACGCCTAGCAAGGACTATGATGGGCTTAACTTGAATCCCTGGTCCCTTCTTAGACTAATTACTGTGGTTGGGGAAGGGGCCCCATGATTGGAGCCTACCCCCAGGCTAAGTGATTGACAGTCCCACAAAATGATTGACAGCCGCATAAAATCTAATTGGAGCAGAAAAGGAAATCTCCAAAGGAAGGGATAATATTCCTTCAATAAGAGAAGAAAGATACTGGGCACAGGCAAGACAACAGGTACCCTTTAGGATGCCTACTCAACTGCTAAGGCTCAGTTCAGGTGTCACTTCTTGGTACTGCCCATTCCTGTCCTTTCTATTGGGTTATGTGTCTCTCTCCTGGCTTATGTTACATTTTGGCTGTGCTGGTGTACCCTATTAATTTATAATTGTCTATCTATGTATTGGTCTTTCTGTGAGACAGTGAGCTCTTTGAAGATAAGCACTGTGGCCTATCCCATTTGCATATCCTGCTTTGCAGCAGATAATGGAAGTTCCAGGAATGTTTTCAATAAAGAATGAATGAAGACAATCACAAAATGGCAGCCAGTCCTCTTGAGTTAAGAGAAAGGGGAAAGGAACATAATAAAAGTAAAATGTACCAGATTTGGTGTAAATGCTTTATATTAACTAACTCATTTGATTCTCACAGCACTTGCAGGAGGTATTATTCTTTCTACTTTACAGGTAGGAAGCTAAAGGTTAAGTTCCACAAACTTACATGGCTAATAGCCTTCAATATCATAATGAGCACTTAGGTAACTTAAATCTAGACCAGTTTGCTTTCAGCTACGCTTGCTTTCTTCCCCCGCCTCCTCCCCTCTTCTTCTGGTTAACAATGAACTCATGTAACATAGGGATCTTCTTTTCACTTCTTAATAATTTGGACATTTTCCCCCAATAGATGGTTTTATTTTACCTAAAGGTATTCCCTGATCTGCTTTGTGTCTTTCATTTGCTTCTTTGTAAAATCAGAGGGTTGATGGAAAGACTCTGTAAAATCTTTTTCAGCAACAACATTATAAAATTATACAAATTAAATTAAGCCAAGAAAAATTTACAAGTAGGATAAACTCAGCATAGACCGTGTTTTGTTCAGGTTTACCCTGAAGGTGGTGCTCTGGGTTTGCCACCCTCCACTTTCTCGCGTCTCTTGGGTTTCCCACCCTCCACCCTCTCTGCATCTCTTCCTTCTCTTTTTGGGGCTTCCTTTATTCTCCCATTTAGATCAATCAGTTGCTCTTCTCTGCCCAACAACTTAGTGCTTTTATTTTGCCCTTCTTTGGATTCCACATTTCAGCTCCCATATTCTCAGTATTACTGTCCTCCTTGTCCTCTCATCGTTAGACTTTCTCTTCAGAGCCTTATTTCCTCAGAACTGGGCCATGCTTCCTACCACCTGTGCAGGCTAAATTGCCAGCAATAGTCCTAGGGTGTTAACAATTGCAGGTAACCTCCAGGGTGATCTGAATAGAATGAAACACTTGAATTCAAAGAGATAAAGATAATCATGGGTATTTCACAATTATGATTGATCCAGTATGGATTTCTTTTTTTTTTGGCAGCATAATTTCTCGACCCCTCCAATCATCCAAAGTGGCCTATTTGAGGCCAGCCCCCCAGAGCACAGGGGCTCAAAGTGTGGCTCCTTGGCCATCCTGATCTAAACCTAAGGAGTTGCATGTTAAACCTGCAACTTCCTGGGCCCCACCAGACTTACTCAATCAGAATTTTTCTGGGGAATGGCGGTCAATCTGAATTTAAAATACATTCTCTGGGTAATTCATGAGTGCACTAATTTGTAAGGAACTCAGCCTTTGTGCTACTTATTTTCTAAAAGTTTCATGTGCTATTATTTTTTGTTTCTTTAATTCTATTACAAAAATTTATTTATATGATAAAATTTTATCAACCTGCACAAATACTAGATGTTTGACTGAAGAATTTGCCAATACTCAGCAAAAATCCAGTATCTATTACACACAAGCTCCAGATTTATACTTTTTTCACCTGAAAAATGTAAGAAAGGCTAAATTCTCTAACCTTTCCTCCTCTCTTAAATGCTTTTATGTGGGACTTTAATCATAGTCAATACTAAAGGTAAAGCTAAGGGAGTGTCTTGATTTTTTTATACATTGTGTATTTTCTCACGTCTCTACTGTTTAAAGAGAAACCGCATTTATACAGTCTTGCACAAAGTTTAGTGGCAAATGTTTTCTTTTTCGCTCTTGTATTAGGATGCAGTTCCCTGAATATGAACAATATTTATGTGAATCATGTCTATATACACTATACACACATATACATATATCTTTATATATGAATCTATATATACACTACTCATATCATAATTTTCTCCTTTGTCACAGGCTTTCTCTCCTCCAGTGAACTAACTCTGTTTTCCTTAATTTTCACTGTTCTATAGTGACTGCAGGGCAATTCTGACTTTGGGTTAACAGTAGACCCAGGGCCACATTCCTATCATTCTTTCAAGATGTTCTACAGTGAGCTGATCTTTGGGATAAGCAGACAAAACCCCACTGGGCATCCTCCTTGCAGGCAGGCCCATTACCTCAGAGGCCTGTCTCCACCGTGCCTCACCTAGATTCTCTGGATATAAAGGAAGATCCCACTGTGCTGTATGGAAACAAAGCCCTCTGTGGTCAAGATCGCCCACCAAATGTGGTTTCCCTACCAAATAAAGAAACTGTTGGGGGACAGGACCAGCACAGGACCAGCTTGAGATCTCTTGATCGTTCCATCAATAAGAATTCCTCCCTCTCACCTTCCCTCCCTCCCTCCCTCCCTCCCTTCCTCTTCCTTTCCTCCCTCCCTCCTTTTATTTCTCTCTTTCTCTCTTTCTTTCTTTCTGACAGAGTCTTGCTCTGTCACCCAGGCTGGAGTATAGTGGTGCCATCTTGGCTCACTGCAACCTCCGCCCCGGGGTTCAAGCAATTTTCATGCCTCAGCCTCCTGAGTAGCTGAGATTACAGGCATGGGCCACCATGCCCAGCTAATTTTTGTATTTTTAGAGAGACAGAGTTTCTCCATGTTGGCCAGGCTGATCTCGAACTCCTGACCTCAGATGATCCACCTGCCTCGACCTCCCAAAGTGCTGGGATCACAGGCATGAGCCACTGCACCCAGTTAACAAGAATTTTTTTAGCCTCTTTTGCTCATTATCTACAAAGAGCATCAGTCTCTGCCTGGAGAGAAGGAAGGGCTAGAAACAGGGCACAGGTCCCCAGGTAAAACTGGCTGTAAGCCACCATGGCTGATATGCAGGGCAGGTCACTCCTGCACAGAAGGTGGCTGTTGGCCTCATGTTCCATCTCTTACAGGAGTTGAGGAAGCTCGACTAAACATCTCCTCAGAGCTTACAATACCAGAAATCATAGGACCCTAAACGTGTTTCTCAAAATTTTTGAGCTCAAATGATGTATTAGAGTACTTTGTAAATTGTGAAGTGCGTCACAAATTTTAAGTGACAACATCCTCAAACACTTCAATGTGCCCTTATTATCTATTTTGAAGGAGAAAGTCTGAGTTTCATCAACCCAACCAGGATACAGTGAGTGAGAAGCAACTTTTGGTGTCTGCAAAATGATGAGTTAAAAAAACCTGGGGGCCTGGCGGCGGCTCATGCCTGTAATCCCAGCACTTTGGGAGGCCAAGGCGGGCGGATCACGAGGTCAGGAGATTGAGACCATCCTGGCTAACACGGCGAAATCCCGTCTCTACTGAAAATACAAAAAATTAGCCGGGCGTGGTGACGGGCGCCTGTAGTCCCAGCTACTAGAGAGGCTGAGGCAGCAGAATGGCGTGAACCCGGGAGGCGGAGCTTGCAGTGAGCGAGATCGCGCTACTGCACTGCAGCTTGGGCAACAGAGAGAGACTCTGTTAAAAAATTAAAAACAAACAAACAAACAAACAAACAAAAAACAAACCCTGGAGTCCCTCTATGTGACTATACTCAGCTAGCACTTGATCTGTTCTTTTCTTATGGCATTTATCTCCCGGATCTTGTATATACTTACTTCTTTACATGCCTTATCTCACCTACTACATTCCAAGTTCTTTAAGGGTAAGATCACTATCAGATTTATCTTTGCATTATCCATAGAACCAGCAGACCTGACAGCCATAAACTGATGCTTGTTAAATGAATGAATGAAGTGAATGAGTAAAATCATACCCATTTCAAGTTAATCCTTTGGATTTTATTCGGCTTATACGTAGAAAGTCATCAAAAGTAAGGAAGCAGTCCTATAAACCTTATAAGGAAGAGTCTCTTTTGGGAATCTCCTACCTGCCCCCTCCCTGGAGCACTTAGGGACGGATGGGGGAACCTTTCACTAAAACAAAAGGTGAGTAAACTGTTTCTGAAAATTCCTTTAAGGCCCCTAGTGGTTTAATCTTTACTGCCGCGTAAATTTACTTAAATATTAAGCCAGCAATAAGCCGACGCTCGAGTATCAACCATGCTTTTCTCTGTTAATACGAACTAGGAACTCAGATTGTTGGTTTCTTTCCCCTCCCAAGTGTGCTGATCGTGTAAAACAATCACAGGAACACACGAGCAATGAAATGTGTAAATAAGAAAAATGCACACACATCACGAGCTCATTTCTTCCCAGTTTTTGGTCAATCTCTCAAGCTTCCCCATGTGCGTTTGTGTGTGCATATTGGAAAACAGAAAAATAAGGTCAGCACAAACACTACTTGTAATACAAACTAATGTAAGAGAAAACTTCTTTTTTAATATTAAAAACGACACTAGAGAAATAATGTAAAATAAATGTGCGGTTGGAACTAGGGTTAAAAAAAATCAGCAACGTCAGCAAACTGAGATGGGGTGAGTTGGAAGGCAGACTGGAATTTATCTCTTAAAAAAAAATCGCCCTAACTAGAGACCTGTTTTGCCTAGGGGGACGTGACTCACATTTTCAGATAATCTGAATAAGGGGAATTGTGTCTGCTCCAGGCATCCATTCTGGCTTCGGTCTCCGGACTCCCGGCTCCCGGCACTCACGGTTCGCACTGGAGCGCGCGCCCCAGGCCAGCCAAGCGCCGAGCCGGGCTGCTGCGGGCTGGGAGGGTGCGCAGGGCCGGCGCTGATTGACGGGGAGCGCGGTCAGGTGACTTGGGGCGCCAAGTTCCCGACACGGTGACCGCGGTCACTGCCGAGGCCCGGCCGACGCTGACCCTGGAGCGTAGTGGGGCTGATCTCCCGGAACAAAGTTGCTGGGCCGGCGGCGGCCGGGCGAGAGCGCCGAGGGGGAGCCGGAGCGCTGCAGAGGCGCGGGCCGGAGGGCTGGCGCTGATCTGCTCCCTTCTCCTCGGGAGAGCGGACCCCGGCTGCCCGGGGGCGAGCCTGTTCCCGGGGAGTGGGGGCGGCAACGCGCGACCCAGCGGTCCTGCGCCCCACCCTCCCTCCTCCTGCTCCTGCGCTGGGCTCCAACAAAGGGGCAGGCCCGCAGCGGGGAGGAGGAGGAGGAGGAGCCGGAGGAGCGAGGCGCTCTCGCGCACAAAGTTGTGGAGTCGTTTTTCCTCGGAGGAGGGAAGCGGGCAGCAGCAGCCGGCCGCGGGCTTTCTCCCGCCGAGGGGCGAGGAGGAGCCTCTGGCTCCAGAAGCCGATTGGGGGATCACGGGGAGCGGCGCCCCCCTTCTTTTGGGTCATTTCTGCAGACGGAAAACTGTAGCGTTTGGCAAACTTGGTGCCTGCGCGCCCGTGCCAGGTTTGCGCTTTGACTGTTTTGTTTTTGGCGGAACTACCAGGCAGGAAGATTGCACAAGTAAAGGGCGTTTTCAGTCGGGTGTCAATTTCTTTTTCTTTCTTACTTTCTTTTTCTTTTTTTTTTCTTTAATTTCGGATCTTGTCTGCTTCTCCACGTTTTATTTTTTAAAAAAATACATCGCACCACCAAACTCACACTCGCACACACCCCCGCGATTACTCCGTCTCAAACTCCTAGAGGAGCCCTTGGCCAGCTCAGGGTGCGGCGGTGGCGGCAGGCAGGCGAGGCAGCCCGCGGGCACCAGGTAAGCCCATACATTATTGAAGCCTCGGGCTGGTAATGTGACTACAGCCCCCGAGGGAATGGGGCGGGGGCCGGGGGGAGGATGGCTTTCTGCGGTTCTTCCGCGTGGGATCGGCGTCCCGAGCTCCTTCCCAAGTCCCAGAGTCGAAGATGGGAGTAACTTTTGCGTGCCCTTTCCTCGGGGCCTCAGTTTAGCTTCCCGCGGTGCGAGAGAGAATGCTGGAGGCGTGGAGAGCTGGGGATCCGTACTAGTTGTGAACGATTCAAACTTCTCTGACCGGCTCTGTACTGCCTCCCTGCTCCCCAATCCTCCTCCCCGCCGGGGTGACATGGTCGCCCTCCGTGCATCGCGTGGTGCAGGGCGCTGGGCCAGTGATTTGCAAGAGGGGACGTGGCCTCTTAGGAGAGTCTGTCACAGACACCCGGGCCCGGGGAGGGCGGGGCCCCGGCGGTGTCCACAGGAGAGGGTGGGCAGAGGGTGACTGTGTGGTCGGCGGCCAGCAAAGCGCTTCCCAGCTAGCCGCCCGGCGGGGAGCGTGCTTGACCTCTGGGAGTGGTTGCTGCTCCCAAGGGTGGGACTCCGGAGAGTGTGGCGCGATCGCCAAGCTCCCTGCTAGCGGCCCTGAAGAGGCTGAGGGGACAGGAGGAGGGGGGCGCCCCATTGGTGTGTAGTCCGGCGCAGTCGCCGGCTGCCCTTTTCCGGACTCTGGAGTAATTCATGCCCCCTTTCGGCCCGGGGTCCGAGACTCTGGTTGCTCAAGGCCACTTAAAATCCAAAAAAGCACCAACTGAAGGCTGTGCAACTTTTAGATCGCAGGTTGTTCAAAGGGATTTTTTTTTCTCCAAGCCTCAGATTACGAAAGGGACTCATTCCAGTGCGTTTTTCAAGGAGGAGGGAGAAAACGTTGGCCGACCTCCCAGAGAGCCGTGGGACCAGCACTTTGTTTTACAATGAACTGCAGAGCCCGGGTTCTAACTCCACGGCCCCGCTCTCTGAGGTGTCCAGGACAGGGCCTCCTCTTTCCCAGCCTTCACATCACCTGGATCACCAGGGCCTTGCGGGCCAGTTCCCCATGCCGCGGTTGGGAGGGTCAGTGCAGCGGTCTCGGCGGCCAGAGCGCACGGAGCGCTGGGGAGGCCGGATTCCCTAGGTCTGATCCGGCGCTCCCGGCCTCCCTACCGGGCGGCAGCGGCAGCATCCATTCCTTTGTAAATTGCACCGGCCTCAGGAAGTCGATGTGGGTCCTCCCGGTTCGTTGGCGGTGGGCGTGGGAGACGCAGCCTGCAGATAGCTCAGGGTTAGGGGAGAGCTGGAGGAATGCGAAGCTTGTGGGTACTTCTGCGGTGACGGCCAGGGTTGACGTGGAACCATTCCCCGCCCCTTTTATCAGCCTTTATGGGACCGATGAGACAACACTTTAACTCTCCTTTGGGTGTTTACCTAAAATTTATTGGCCTTGTAAACAGTATTAATCACAGTAGTATTAACCTTCCCTGGAGCGCTTTTTTTTGGTAAATGGTAGTTCTTGGCACTCACCGTTTTCTTTTACTGTGTTTCAAGCAGAGCAGCAAACTCTTGTCCGCTTGGCTTCCTTTTCTACTTTCTCGAGCATTCCTAGGTTTTGGTTCCTAGAGTAAATTAATGAATAGTGTTTGCATTTACACAGCATTTCCATCATAATGCATACTGTTGGATATATATGTGCTATATACGTAAAATATAGTACAAAATAAAAATTATATACATATATTCATTGTGTAATTCCTTACTCTTAAAAAATTAAAACATTAGTTTTGTCTTTAAGGCCATCACCTTATGTTTATTTTTTAAACACCTTATGTTTATTTCATACACTCTTGCCTTGTGGTCCATATGACAGCCGGAAGCATTCTGAAGGGAGAGTTAGTGAATATCGATTTGACTGGATCGGTTTCAGTAAGAACATCTGGCTAAACTTTACAGAATATCATTTTGAGGGAAGGGAAATCTAGGGCAGAGGTAACAATAAATTGCATTTATGTAGGGCTTAAAGCTTCTAAAGCAACATCTCATTCATTGATTCTCAGTTTCTCACCTAGCCTTCTGTGAAGATGGTGTTCCCTCCATTTTATAGGTGTGGTAGAGGGAGAGTCACACTGGGATACATTGTTCGTGGTGAAACTTTGATTCTGTCTCCTGAAAACCAAAGATGCTGCATTTGGCAATTAGAAGGAGTCATCCTCTGCCTTAAGTTTACTCAAATTCCTCTGGCCATTAATGGCAACAAGTAACCTCAGTGGCTATCAGTATTTAAATAGCCTTCTGTTATTCTTCTTTCTCCCCATTTTCCCCTGTACTCTGATCACCTTTTCTGCTGTATCTTTGGCAACCTGTAAGGGCTTTTCATTATCAAGAAGAGAAAATTTGAAAAATCACCTTGAGGAGAGTGTCAAGTGAAACATTATAGTGAAGAAATATTACTGATAATGTGCAAATGGAATATAGTAGTGTGTAAACAGTTTACTTTTCTCTTGTATGGGTGAATAAAGGCTTTGGGAAGCATAGAAGTGGAGATCTTGGCTAAGACCAATTGTGAAGAGAAGCATTAGATTTACCACTCCAAAGTGATACACTGTAGATCTTTCCAGGAAAGAGAATTTTTCCTTGGGCAAACTTAATTTTCCATAATAAACTTTTAGAGACATTCTTCTGAACAAAGTTTTTGGTTCTTGAATATAATAAAATACACTTAAGAATTTAGCAAATCCTTTATAGTTATGTAGTTGAATGAAAGAACGTAATCACATAATAATCCATAAATGTTTAGCAATAGTAGAGCCTATAAAAAATGAAAAAAGTTCCTTAGACTCTCATAACATCTGTAAGATTGATGATCCAATCCTTTATATCCAATTCTCTCTCTCTTTTTTTGAGATGGAGTCTCACGCACTCGGTCGTCAAGGCTGGAGTGCAGTGGCAGTGATCTCGGCTCACTGCAACCTCCACCTCCTGAATTCAACCAATTTCCCTGCCTCAGCCTCCTGAGTAGCTGGGATTGCAGGTGTTTGCCACCATGCCTAGCTAATTTTTATATTTTTAGTAGAGACAGGGTTTCGCCATGTTAGCCAGACTGGTTTCAAACTCCTGATCTCAAGTGTTAGCCGGGTTGGTCCTCAACTCTGGACCTCAAGTGATCTTTCTGCCTCAGTCTTCCAAAGAGCTGGGATTACAGGCATGAGCCACCATGCTAAGCCCAACTCTCTTTTTGTCATCTCTGCTTATGTAACTCAGAGGCACCTCAAGCTCTGCAAGTCCAAACCACATTGATGATTCCTTTCTCCCAGCCCACTATCCTCAGTGTTCTCCAGCTCAATGACTCACACTTCACCTAATTGCCGAAGCCAAAACTGGGGAGTCATTTTGCACATTGGATAT
This sequence comes from Rhinopithecus bieti, assembly GCF_001698545.2. Taxonomy (NCBI): domain Eukaryota; kingdom Metazoa; phylum Chordata; class Mammalia; order Primates; family Cercopithecidae; genus Rhinopithecus; species Rhinopithecus bieti. Next base: position 92,761 of record NW_016813984.1, read on the forward strand.
GAATCTCTCATATCCAATCAGTTCCCAAATCCTATTGACTTTCTTTGATATCTAAATATCCCAATATTCACCCATTTCTTTCCATCTATTCTTGTTTAGACCACAATTGCTTCCTGCCTATAATATTACAATAGAAAGAATAGCACAGAAGTCCTTTGTATTTTATTCTTTTAAATTTTTATTTACATGCAGTAGAGACAAGGTCTCACCATGTTGCCTAGGCTGGTCTCAAACTTCTGGGCTCAAGTAATCCTCTTGCTTCAGCTCCCCAAATTACTGTGATTACAGGTGTGAGCTACCTCGCCTAGGCCCAGATGCCCTTAAACTAGTTTTCCCACTTACTTTATTTATTTATTTTTTTGAGATGGAATTTCGCTCTTGTCACCCAGGCTGGAGAGAGAGTAATAGCGCGATATCATTAACTAATGTTAAAGAAATTTAACATTGATACAATAATATTGTCTATTACATAGTCCAAATTCAGATTTTTCAAATGATCCTCAAAATGTTTTATTTTAAAATTCTGAATTCAATCAAAGATTACATTTGGTTGTCATGTCTGTTTAGTCTCCTTTAATTCACAAAGTTCCCCCTCTCCCAGGTAATTTTGGTTTTCAAGACACTGACAGTTTTGAAGAGACCAGGCCATTTGTTTTGAAAACTAGCCACAGTCTAGATTTTCTGCTTATGAGAAGATTCATGTTCAACATCTTGGCAAGGATATTGTGTAGATGATGTGGTAATTTTCCATTGAATTGCATGATGCCCCATGATTGGTTATATTAATTTTGATCACTTGGTTAAGGTTAGGAATTTTTCCCCAACGTATTACTATGAAAACTTTCTCAGACATACAGAAGAGTTGCAAGAAATTTTCATTCAATATTCACATACCCATAGCCTAGGTTCCTTAATTAGCATTTTGCTATATTCTGCCATAGTCTTCACTGGTTCGCCACATATTACTGTGGTCTGCCTACAAGCCATGATTTTTCTTTTTTTCTTTCTTTTTTTTTTTTTGAGACGAAGTCTCACTCTTGTTGCCCAGGGTGGAGTGCAGTGGCATGATCTCAGCTCACTGCAACTTCCACCTCTCAAGTTCAAGCAGTTCTCCTGCATTAGCCTCCTGAGTAGCTGGGATTACAGGTGCACACCACCATGCCTGGCTAAGTTTTTTTGGTATTTTTAGTAAAGACGGAGTTTCACCATGCTGGCCAGGCTGGTCTCGAACTCCTGACCTCGTGATCCACCCGCCTTGGTCTCCCAAAGTGCTGGGATTACAGGCGTGAGCCGCCGCGCCCGGCCCTTGATGATCTTCTAAAAAGGCCAATTTGACAATGTTGGTTCCCTCTTTCAAACCATCTACTGGCTCCCCATTGCTCTTCAGATAAAGACACAAACCCTTAACTTGTTCTCCATGCTCCTGTCCCTGGTCCTGCCCAGCTTCCTCACCTGGTTCAACAGGTACACTTGTCTCTTGGCTGTCTTCCTTCCAGAAACACTGGCTTGTGCTCCACTCTTTGACTGCTCCATGATCCTTTCTGCCACTTTGCATGGGAAGCTCTTACCTTTTCTCTTTGTGTTTCCCTTTTTGGCTAATTAAATTCTTATCATCTTTAAAGGCTTGGCTCAAATGTCTCTTCAAGAAAGCCTTCTCTAATTGCCCAGGACACGTCAGATTCCTCTGCTGTATGCTCTTAGTACTTAGTAGAATATGCTTCTCCTGTGCTTCTCCTTTGTATGATTTGTAGTCTATCAGTATTGTAATGAAATAATTCAGTGTATAATTAATTGCTTAGTGTGTGTAAGCTCCATAATGGCAGAGGTTATGTCTCTTGTTGATAGTTATAACCCCATTCCCTGGCTCAGTGCTTTACACGTGATAGGCACTCAATATTTGGTGAATGAATAGTTACTATGCATAACTGTATATAAAAGATATAAATATGTTTTTTCAAGTCAATACTTTCCCTTTTCCTTTTAGGTATTGATGTCAAGCTGAACCATCGTAGGAAGTTGAAAGTCTTAGAAAGAGGACTTGGTAAAGTTTTTGGATTATCTTGAAACTCAGGCAAGATGGCCAAGTATGGAGAACATGAAGCCAGTGCTGACAATGGGCAGAACGAATTCAGTGATATCATTAAGTCCAGATCTGGTAGGTAAAGGAAGCTCAAGACAGTTATGGGTTTTTATGTATTTAGAAAACCTATATTTCTTGTATTGATTTGCATTGTTCTTGCAAGCACTTCTTGGAGGTGAAGTTCTTTTGAGAAACTGAATTCTGACAAATGACTATAATTTTGTAAAAGGTATATGTAAAAGGCATAATATCTCTGAGTGTCCTATCCTCTCTTAACAGAATTTTGTCTCACTGTATGTCAACTGGCATTGCTTAGTGAAACTGCTGCTAGTAGCTAAAGGTTGTTCATTTGGAAGACTACTCCATTAAAACAAAATTATGTTTTGTTTTAGCTGAGCATTCTTCTTTCTATTTTTTGGAAAATGAAGGGATTATATGCTTAATGTAGGAAGTGCCACAGTTTCTGGCAGGAAGGATCCTTTCACAGTTTGATTTTATTACCATATTTCCTCACCCCCATCCCTGTTGGTAGCCATTGATAGGCCAACAGGTGTCCTACCTTGAACATCTTATGAGCCTTCTCAAGGTAAAATTTTCACCTAGGTAATCTAATAAACCAGACTCAGATTCATGGTTTTCATGTGAACAGTTAAATTGGGGTCCTCAGGATACCATCCCCTCCTCCAATCTTTTTATATAACTGAGTGCTTTTTGACTCTGGCTGTACAGATGAATCAACTGGGGAGTTTTAAAAAACGCAGATGCATTGGCTCCATTCCAGACCCATTGAAGAAAATTTCTGTATTTTAAAAGCTTCAAATATGATTCTGAGACAAACTCAAAGGGGAGATATTTTTGAACAGGCAGAACACTTCTCAGCTTTGAAAATTACACAGAACTCCACCCTGAGTGTGAACACTATACTTAAGTAACTTTGAAAAGTTACTTTGAGGTATAAAATTACATCCAGTGTCACTTTAAAGACAAAAAAGGAACTCAAAGCCTGTATTTGCTGTGTGAACCATCTTTTTGTTATGTTAGGAGCTTACTTCTTATTATGTGAAACTGTAGAAATACACAGTGAAAAGAAGATCTAAATTAACTATCTTAGAATGCACATTTTCCTCCATGATACCTGTGTTGATTGATTGATAAAGATTTTAGTTATTATAGATTTGGCTGTTAATATGTAGCAACTATTGAATAGCTTGATGGGTCTTTTGAAGGTATAGCTTAATATCTTGTTTTAAAATATGCTTTGAGGATGTTCTCTTCCTATAAAGTTCTTTTTGTTTTAAATGTTTTAGTGGTATAAAAATGTAAGGGATTATTAATATCTTCTTAGGAGTACAGAATACATATTCAGACATATGTAAATATAACAGAGGAAAATGGAAGAGAGACGATTTAATGTCTCCATACTTGCTATTTTCCATCATTTGTGAGGAAGTATATTTCTAAATAGTTTTTTGAATCAACCTTCATTCTAGTAAGACCTTTGATATTTATAACTTGTACTTTAGCCATGTCCATAAAAAAGTAATTATCTAATTTCAGAAATACTCTGTATATATATTGAACATATAAACTCCCAAACTATTTAAATTTAAAATTATCTTTTAAAAGGCTGACAAACCTCAAATATTGCTGGAGAACAGTTTGGCAAAATGATAACATGTTTTAACACATGCATACCAATTAACTGAGTAATTCTATTTCTAGAATTTTTCCCTAGGCGATACATAAAAAGGTATACTCAAGAAATTGATCACAGTGTCATTTATAATAGAAAACATTGTAAACACCATGAAAATCTAATATTAGGAATTGGTTAGATCGTTATTTCCCAAAGTATTTTGAAAAGATCAAAAGTTCTAGGATTGTAAATGTGTAATTCACAAAAGGATGTTATAGTCAAATAGCTTTGGGAAATAGTTGTTTAAACCTATTCTGTTTCTTTACGCTAGCACATCTGAACAGATCATACATGATCCCAGTAGAGCTCACTAAATTAGGTTATATCCATAAAATAGAAGATTAAGCATTCATAAAAAGTGATACAGTTGTGTGTGTTTGTGCATGTGTTTGTGTATGAACATAGAAATGTGTTCTTGATATAGTAAGTAAACAAGTATGTATTATATGAAGTCGTTTTTGTGAAAAATATTTTTTAAAAAATTAGTGAAGTATACAATAAATGTTAATAGTGGTCATCTTGGTGTTTGAGATTATTACTATTTTTTCTGATGATTTATATTTTCTAAAGTTCTTCAATGAACCCACATTACTAAGTTCTTATATTTTTAAAGATTATCAAATTGCTTAGGATGTTTAGATGCCAAGGTTATGACTATTACTTTTTTTGTGGTGGCGTCTACTTCAAAACACATTGAAAATGTGTTGTTACATAGCTCAGATATGAATCACATTCTTTTGGCTGAATTATGTTGCAAAAGCCAGTAGATAAATTTGGATTTGAATGAGCCCATTAGCCCCAATCTGGCTTCCTCTCAGGGACTTTTTTTTGATTCTTTTAATGCAGATGCTTAGTATAAAGAGGTAGTATTTCATGATACTCCAAAATTTACGTATTTTAAGGGATTTTTAGTTTAGATTGAGTCATAGGAATTGTCTACATATAATATATGTATTTTAAAGATCCTCTGTGTACATACTCTATGCCAAATTTGTTGCTTTTCCATTTTTTAAAAGGGAACACTTTCCTATAGGAAAATTTTGATCCTCATCTGCTCTTCCAGGTTTCTTTTTTAGGGGTAAATTGGATGAGAGTGGGGAGATGGAGAATGTGATTTCCGCATCCAGATCCTTGAGTTTGGACAATCCAAAAGCCTGGCATAATAAAATTGCCATAATAAAAATATATATGCATTTTATGTTAAATTATTGATTTTTTTATTGCCCTCACTTAGTATTACTTTGTTTCATGCCATTTGTGAATATTATAATTTTTTTAATTTTATAATTTTAAAGCCATTCCCACCATCTAAACAACTAGGAAGTTATCAAGGTTAGGTAATGAAGTAGTTTCAAATACAAAGCCATGTATTTATTTATGGTTGTAGTATACTTGCCTTGGGTTTGGGTGAGTTTTAGAAAGGAACTGGAAAGAATTTGATCTATAATGATCAAGGATTTGGTGTTGGGTAAAAGTAGACTTGCCTTTCTGTAACTTAAAGACACATATGCCAAGTTCATCATCAAGGACTATATTATTAACAGCTTTAATTAGTAGGCTTCAGAAAGCTCAACAAGTTAGTAAATATTTTGAAAAAATAGGCCAAGAGTAAGAATTTTTAAAAAGTGAAATTTACTACCTCTAGAGTATGTGATGCAGAAAGTTCTGCTTGGAACATCTTAAACATGAAATAATAAAATGGTTTGGGATGTATATGCAACTGAAGAATATCCTCACTGCTATTTCATTCAGTAATTAACATACATTAAACCTAGTAACATAGAATAAGTCATCCTTTTCTGTTGCTGTCAGTGTTGTTGTGGTTTTAGTCCAGAGCACCATAGAAAGAGTAGACCTCAGGGCTAAGGACAGTGTGTCAGCTGGCTCCATGTGGAGTTCTTGACAGTTTGGAATTATAGACCCTCAGTTGGGAAAGAACTATTTGATGAATGAAATAGTTGGGCAAGCTTCACATTTTTGGATAATTCAATGTGTACTTTAAGAGATCTTGGGCTGGAAACCTGTGTGTACTAATTTTATAATTTCTTCCTTTGCATTTTCTCTTCTTATCTAATCCTAGGGTCTAATTGTTGAGGGAACCTTAGAGGCCCTATAGCCCAGCCGTGCCTGTGATGTGCTCACCTAGTCTCTGTTTGCACACCTCCAATGATGGCGTCTCACTGGTGATGATGATGATGACGATTCTAGCAAGTTATACTTATTGAACACGTTCTGTGTGCAGATGTGGTGCTAACAGTTTAATCCTCACAACCACCATTTTACAGATGATAAACATGAGCCATACTGAAGTGATTTGTGGCACTGGCCTTCTTTCCATTTCTCCAAAGGCCCAGTGTGTCTGCCCCAGGGCCTTTGCACATCTCTCTTCTTCCATCTTTGCCTGGCTGGTTCCTTCTTGTCATTTACATATAGGCCTAATGTCACCTCTTCTGAGATCTTCCTTGCTGACTTTAGAAAGTAGCTCTCACAGTCACTCTTGACTGCATCACTGTATTTGCGTGCCCTGTGTTGTTCTTACCACTCTCTGGCACCTTTTCTTGTACTATGTGTTCATTAATAGACTTCCCACTAGAACAGGGGTTCCCAACCCCTAGTCCGTTGCCTGTTAGGAACCAGGTGGCACAGCAGGAGGTGAGTGGTGGCTGAGCAAGCACTACCGCCTGAGCTCTGCCTCCTGTCAGGTCAGCGGCAGCATTAGATTCTCATAGGAGCGAGACCCTGTGGTGAACTGCACATGCGAGGGATCTAGGTTGCACGCTCCTTATGAGAATCTAATGCCTGATGATCTGAGGTGGAATAGTTTCATCCCAAAACCATTCCCCTCATCCCTTGGAAAAATTGTCTTCCATGAAACTGGTCCCTGGTGCCAAAAAGGTTGGGGACTGCTGCACTATAATTAACTCCCCGAGAGCAGGGACCAATACTTCCCTGGTACTGAGCCGAATGCCTAGCTCATAATAGGTGAGCAATAAATGTTTCTTCAATGATAAAGGCTATGGAGTCTGGAAGTGCCAGAGCTGGCATTTAAACTCAGATGATCTGACTCTAGAAACCCTGCATTTGACCTCTATGGAGTGCCCAATCTCCTAATTCACAAGGCATTTTATTCCATTGCTGCTGGGTGATTCTTTTTCATTTTGTGCCTAATTCTGTCCCTTACACATTTTGCACTGTATTAATTGTATTCATACAGCTCTTCTATCTCTTTTTTTGTAGTTTTCAGGGGTGGGACCCTGGGCTGTGAGGTAGAGCTCCTCTGGACCCCAGGTTAGCATCTCAGAGCCCTGTCAAGGGAAGGCCAATTGTAAGAGACACAGCCTACTGCTTCTGGCCAGTTGCAGCCTTTCTTGATTTTTGGCTCTAGTCTCTGTCATTCTCTGTGGAGTTAGCAAAGGGGAAAATACCAGAGGACAAATAGTCCTTTGGGTGGAAGATAGAGAAATGGATAACGCGTTTCTGATGTGAATACCTTTTTCTCTTTTCTTCTGACTACTGCTCAAGGCTTTTCACTGGCTGAAGTTAAAAAAAAAAAAAAAAAGGTAGTGAATTTCAGAAGGACTGACATTTGGCACAGTGTAGGTCCTGGTCCGATGCCCAGATAGGTATCTGTGGTAATGAAAGGGTTGATTGAGGAGTGTGGGGGAAGGAAGCAAAGAGACACCAGTGAAATAAAAATGAAACATTATTAAATATGAAATATTATACCTGGTTACATTTATAGCAAGCCTCCTGAAAATCTGCTATGTTTGGAAAGTAAAATTGATAATAAGATTCAGTTTTATGAAAATTCTGAGGAGGATCACCTTATTTGTTTATCTTTCTGAGACCTTTCTTGAGGAAAGACAGTGGTTAAGTTGTATTTAGGCAGTCATCGGTCTATTTCTTTCTTTTACATTTAAAGCAGTATCTGTGAGGGGATTTTTCTAAACAGCTCAAGGGACTATGAAACAATAGTTCATTTTTTGTTTCTCCTGAAGCTTTCCTTGGCTGGAATACCTGTGCTTTGAAGGGAGGTTTTTGAGCAGGTTTTTTTTTTCCGTGAGCCCTGGGGATTTGTAGTGATAGACAATAACCCTGATGGAAATTCAACTCTGGCAGAGGAGGGCAGCTATTCTTGTCCTGCTTGTAAAAATATTCTCCATGTTGTTACCTCATTATGCTGAAGTAGTGCAATCATGAGAAAGTTTTTTGTATTAATGTGATTCTCATGACCTGTTACTATGGTTGTGAAACTTTTAGAGGAGATCCATTCATGACTGGAAAATGTGAATTGCTGAGGATGATTCTAAGCAAAGGAAGTACATTAATTATATAGACAGAACAGAGAACTTAATTTTATTGAACCTTGTTTGAACCTAGACGTTTGAACTAGATGCTGATATGATGATTTTCTGGGAACAAGTCAACATGCAAGACCATTTGAGCAGTTGTAAATATTAGTTAAAATTTAATCTAAAGCAATGGAGAAAGGGTACTCTGCTCAAGTGGTTTCAGATGCATTGGCTGGATTTTTTTTCTCCCCTTAAATTGTGTGGAGGCATAGACATTTACTATGTTATATTTTTATCTTTGTATATTCCTTAACTGTTTAATAATAAATAAACTTAATTCAATATTTGAAATATGAGGCAGTATGAGTTCTTAATATATACTTATTCTCGAGATGATGGCTTGTGGACTGAGAAATTGAAACCAGGTCCCAGTCCTTTCACTTTTACTTCCTGTGACACTGACTAGATTTGCACATGTCAATTCCAGGAAGCAGGTGAAGTTTCCAGTATCCATGTGGTTCTCCAATCTTTGCGTTTGTGCCTTTAAACAACCAAATACCTGAGGTTTATTTATATCCCGTGGGACTCTTCTATCAGAAGCACATTCTCCTGGCCTGGTTAATAAGGGAAATGTCTGTGTATGCGCATCTGGCAGCTAAGATTAAGGTTTATGGTGGTATATAACCTCACCATCACTTTTAAGAAATTAAGTTTAAAAAAAATGCAGATCTGTCTTTCATAGCAGTGGAGTTCAACAACACATAGAGCATAAGAGTCACATTTTTTGTGTGAACATTTTCACAAGAGCCTTTTTTGGTAGGTGGATGGGTGGCTACTTACATTCAGTTCAATCCTTTTAACATTTAATTGTGGAACAAAATCTTTTTTCAAAGTGTAGAAAAAAGCGTATAAGGGCATTTCTGATGTAGCAGAGGAATCCAATAAAAAATATGACTTTGTGTCTCTAAAGTGATACTGCTTTGAAATTAACACATCTGTATAATTTCAAAAGTATGATCTCTTTAGATCTTTTTCTTTAATTTCATAGTCTTGATATTTGTAAATTTCTTCAACTCCATTCTCTAATTAAGATTTTGGTATACAATATTTATATTCAAAAGATTTTTGGTGCAGGAAATAGCATTTTTGATGTTGATACTAATTGATTTGTTCACTTGCCCCTCAAAGGCTATGTGTGAGTCATGTTATTTAACATTGATCCAGTCAATATGTAGATTTATGCACATGCTTTTATTTTGAAAACTAGGTTTTGAGCTTCTCACATATGGTGTTCCTAATTCAAGCTTTATGTCAGAACCACCCTTCTGGAGCTAGACTCAGTTATATGGGGTGGGGTCCCAGCATCTGGAGTTTTAACAAGTTCTGTGGGCTATTCTCTTTAGTGCTCTTAATTTATAAACAAGGAAGGCAGGTTTACAAGTCATAGAACCAAAGTGAAAAGTGATCTGCATTTTAGAGGAGCAAGGAAAGCTACAATGTTTATTATTTCTACTTATAAACACTTTCCTTTAAATAATTTGAAAAGAGAATAGATTTCGTGATGTTGGACTTTTTTTATTTTACACTGTATTTTGATGAGTTTGGGTTGTGTTGGGTGAAGTTAAAACTGAGAAAAGTGGGTCAGGAGAGTGATGAAACCTGGTGTGTTTCTTATTTTGGCCCATTGAACCAGAAGATGATACCAATATATCTAGTGCCGACATATTTCTCCACTGAGCTCCTTAGTCATTGCTGCAGTGTGTATTTAAGATCTTCTTGCTGTGAGCCTAACATCACATCTTAAACTCTTTTCCTGGGTAATGCATCAGCTTCGAGTCTGCTGATGCATTCATTATAAAAATGTATTGTGTATATTTTCTAATACATTATTTCAAAGATAGATGTGTTTTTGAGTCATGGCGGGAAAAAATATCCTCACATTCATCTTCTATGCTAGTTTTCTTATCTTCTTTAGGATTAGAGAAATGTATTACATATGTATTAATATTTGTCTCCCTGTTTTTTAATTCTAAATAGGTGACATGGTTAATATAACTATGCTTGCTTTTGAAATAATTTGCCTACCATTCTTTAAAATGAGTGAATTTTAAAAGATGAATAGTGATTTTTATGTGAAGATGAATTAAAGAGTTAAGTGACTTATAGACCACCATAGCATTTTCCCTATGGATTTGTAAAAACAGCCCAGAAGTCTTGTGATTTTTTTTTTTTTTTTTTTTGAGCCGTAATCTTCCTCTTGCTCTGTTGCCCAGGCTGGAGTGCGGTGGCGCCATCTCAGCTCACTGCAACCTCCGCCTCCTAGGATCAAGTGAGTCTCCCACCTCAGTTGCACGAGTAGCTGGGACTACAGGCATGTGTCACCATGCCTGGCTCATTTTTGTTTTTTTAGTAGAGATGGGGGTTTCACCATGTTGGCCAGGCGGGTCTCGAACTTCTGACCTCAAGTGATCTATACACCTCAACCTCTCAAAGTGTTGAATTACAGGCATGAACCCTGGTTCCTGGCCTCTTGTGATATCCTTATATTCAGTTAACCAAACTAAATCAAGCCAAATAACAAACCCCAAACCTTTTATAGACCTTGGATTATTTGTAGATCTTTGGGGTTATTTACCTGTCTTTTGAGCTTTAATCTTTTACATCTTTGAAGATACAGGAAGGGAGCTTTATTTCTTCATTGATAAAATAACCTTCAGAGTGACTTGAGATACATAACTGCTTTTTCATATATCATTGTGTGGTATTTGAGATCACATCTCAAAATTCAATGAGACCTGCTCCTCAGGCAGTTTTAAGATTAAGGATCAAAAAGGGAGCCACTGGAAAGGTATGAATGGGCTGGTAATCTATATTAGAACAGAGACTTTGGTGCAGAGGTTGGCCATGTTCAAGTGTGGAGTAGGTTTTCATGAAACAGGAGGAAGCCTTTTCAGATGTATTTGAAACTAAGAAACTGCAAAACAAAACTAATAAAATCTACCCCCAAGCAAATAGACTTTAAAACAACATTTGGTCCTAAGTTGTATATGACCAATTTCTTAAAGTGATTGTTATATTGCCAGTTTTGAAATTATATTATCTTTTAAAATTTAAAATGTAAATATTATCTCAGAGGTGGGAGCATGAATCTCCATCTTATTTAGCATTAAAGGCTCCTGGCCTTACCCCAAAGCCCAGCTTTTGCAGGGGTTCATAAATAAAACTGTGTGTGCTCTAGTTTACTCTGTTACCTCATCTAGTTCCTTTAGGTGATTAGAAAATGCCATACTACCGCATATAAAAAATGTTTATTTTTGTGTTTTTACATGTAATATCAATGGCCAGTTCTATAATGTTAATATATCAGACCCTTAATTATATATTAACTCCCATTTTGATAGTTTGTATAGAAAAATCAGAGTTGACTTGAATTATTTCAACTTGCATGCGCTTTTTCAAGACATGTAACCTGTTGTAAATTAGAAGAGTGTTGGTGTTTTCGGAACACACACATAGGCTTGCTGTCTCAGGGCAGCCTTGTTGGGCATTTGGTGTCAGACATATCTTATTGTGAGGGCCTTGGCATCATGGCAGATTGCTCAGAGAGGGGGACTCTCTGCATATATGTCTAAGGGAGACATTTAGGAAAGTCTAATGCCTGCCTGCCCGCCCTCCCTCCCTCCCTCTTTCTCTCTCTCTCTCTCTCTCTCTCTCTCTCTCTTTCTTTCTCTCTCTCTCTCTCTTTTCTTTTCTTTTCTTTTCTTATCTTTTCTTTTTTTTTTGACAGGGTCTTGCTCCATTGCCCAGGCTAGAGTGCAGTGGCTCAATTTCAGCCCACTGCAACCTCCGCCTCTCGGGTTCAACTGATTCTCCTGCCTCAGCCTCCCAAGTAGCTGGAATTATAGGTGCCTGCCACCACGCCTGGCTACTTTTTGTATTTTTAGTAGAAATGGGGTTTCACCATGTTGCTGAGACTGGTCCTGAGCTCCTAACCTCAAGTGATCTGCCTGCCTCGGCCTTCCAAAATGTTGGATTACAGTCGTGAGCCACTGCTCGCAGCCACCATGCTACTTTCTAACAGCACTGCCCCACCCTCCCCCTCACCCCAAAAACCACCATGAAGGAGGCAGAGGGCACCAGGTGAAGACTGCCCATGGTACTTTTCTTACCTCTGTGACTTTGCTTTTTTTGTGTTCTGGGCTTGATTGTTCTCCTTCTCCCTGCGCCCCTAGTTTTGCAACCTCCATCTTTAAAACATCAGCATCAGTGCCACCAAGTGTTCTACTCTCTCTGCTCTCTCCATGCCAGAATCAATCTTTCCCACGTGTTCACTCTTCATTTCTGTTTGTGGCCCTTCTGGCTTGTGTATGTCTATATGTCTTTTTTCATCTGACTTTCTGATGCTAGCCTTTAGCTTAGTCTCCCCCCACACAGTAAGTGCTTAATAAAGACTTGTGGCCATGTGCAGTGGCTCATGCCTGTAATCCCAGCACTTTGGGAGGCCAAAGTGGACGGATCATATGAGGTCAGGAGTTCGAGACCAGCCTGGCCAACATGCTGAAACCTCATCTCTACTAAAAATACAAAAATTAGCCAGGCGTGGTGGCACTCTTCTGTAATCCCAGCTACTTGGAAGGCTGAGGCAGGAGAATCACTTGAACCGGGAGGCAGAGGTTGCAGTGAGACGAGATTGTGCCACTGCACTCCAGCCTGGGCAACAGAGTGAGACTCTGTCAAAAAAAAAAAAAAAAAAAAAAAAAAGACTTGCTATACCTTTTAATGGTTTTAAAAAAAAGTACACTTGCTTACATACATACCTCATTCATTCAGCAAATGGTTATTGGTCATTCATTGTTAGATGCTGGGCTCAGAGATAAACAAAACCCACTTCTGTTCTTAAGATGCTCTCAGGCTAGCTGAGAAGAAAGACATCAATAAACATCCCCACACAAACCAGGGAAACACGGAGGGAGGAAGGATAGGTTCTTGCTTTGGTTGGAATGAGGGTAGGTTTGAGTAAGAGAGCGTGAAAGAGGCAAGGAATTTGAGGTGTGTCTTGAAGGATATGTAAGAGGCAGCCCTGTGGACAATGTGGGAAGAACATTGCAGATTGATGGGAAAAGAGCAAGGCGTTTGAAGTCTGTCCCTGGTAACTGAGTGTGGCTGGGGTAATGGGGATGATGGGAGAAGCTGGGGTGAGATTTCAAAAGCCCTTCTGAAGCAGGGTTTATTTGATCTTTCCCTGTAAGAAGCCACTACAGGATTTTAGGTGAGTTAATGAATGGCTCAGAACTGTTTTTCAGAAAGATAATTTGGCTGGCAGTAGGAAAGATAAATTTGGAAGGTAGCAGAGTTAGGGGAAGGCAGGGAATAGGTAAGAGTTGTGAAAAAAATTGAGGTTAAGGAGTATAAGGACTTGGACATGGAGTAGGGGAAAGGATGTGAAAAGTGGTTAGCAGTTAGTAACAGTGTGTGCAAAGCCTCAATGTAAACTTTGCCTTTGTGGGATCTGTTAGTTAGTAACAGTATGTATAAAGCCTCTAGGTACATTTCACCTTTGTGGGACTTGTTAGTAGCAGTATCTGTAAAGCCTCAATGTAAACTTCACCTTGGTGGGATTTGCTTTATGTTTTCAATCAGGTACATAGTTTTTCCAATCCTACTGTAATTCAAATTTTCAACACTTTCAGTTATTAGCTTTTCCTTTAGAATTACTTTTCTTAACTTGATCAATTTCTTAACTATTTACAGTTACTTCTACTTCTTACTGAAGTTGACTACTGCTGTTTTTCTCACAGTACCTCTTGGTCAGTTTATATAGGGAACTTCAAATTTAGTTCAGTTGCAGTAGGATCTGTATTTTTTTTCTGTATATTCCGAAAGAAGGGTCACGCTTTAGGAAAGAGTTGATGAAAAGGAGAAAAGAGATGGTTTATTCATGTCTATGCAGTATACTATAATAGTTCTTTGAAAAAGTAGCAAAGAAATATAATATTAATCTCATCTTAAAGTGAAGGTAAAACTCTCACACAGCTAAGAGAAAATCTGTATACTAAAAGAGTTTGGAAAACTACTTCAGAGGAACTTTAATTGAAGGGTAGTCTAATGTGATGCTGTGAAGATAATGTCATCCTCTATTACTAATTTCAGCTTCAACAAATAGGAGAGAATAAATGCAAATTAAAAATAAATTAGGAGCAGATGTTGAGAAATATCTTACATTTAGGGAATAATTAAGTGGTAGTAAGGCCCTGGAGTTCAATTAATAAAGCTGGGATGCTCAGAAATTATAATAATTCAGGTAACAGATGCTTTTCTTAATGTGATGCTCTACTGTGGAGGTTTTGGGAATAGAAGAAAGAAGAGGCTGTTATTGTCATATTGTTTGTAAGTTCATCTCTCTTTACAGTCAGTGGATAACTAAAATCTAGTATATGTGCTGGTATTTCAGAAATGGTGGTTCCCTTAACCCTCAAGAAAAAGCAAAAGTTCTCATTTGTGAACTCTTGCAAACATTCTTGGGTTGTCTCTTGGTGGTACCCAAGTTTTTGCTTTGGCCAGTAAGAGACTTTTGCATAGTACTTTGTTGCCTTGCCTCTACAACATGTTAGGCTTGTGGATTGGCCCATGGTGACTAAGACACAGTTCCAGTTGTCAAGTGTCTGTCACCTAGAGAGGGCAGGTACACAGGAATTTAAGAAAACAGATTAAACAGGCAGTTACACAGTTGTAAAAGTAAAAACAGCACAGATTGCTGTGTGAGCTCTTAGGAGGGGTACCTGACATCCCAGGGCTTCAGGCAGGGCATCTTGGAAGAGTGAATATCTGAGCTGAGATCTGAAAGAATGAGTGGGGATGTGGGGAGGCTGTTAAGGCAGAGGGAGTTGATGGCAAGAGGTTTGGAGGTAAGAATTGCGGGTTTTTCAGTATGGCTAAAGCAGGATGCTGGAGAATGAAACTGAGACCAGTTAATGAAGAGTGTTATAAACCATCTTTAGGAATTTGGATTGTATCCTAAGCATAATGGTGAATCTTTGACAGGGCTTTAAAATGTAAAAAAATTTTTTTTATGTATTTATCATCTTTAAAATCCTGAAGTTTTCAATCTGAAAAAATGTACAGGAAATGATATATCAGATATGCTGGTGCCCTCATTTGAAATGTGTCAGCTGTTAATATTTTGACTTTTTTTTTTTTGGAACAGAGTTTTGCTCTTGTTGCCCAGGCTGGAGTGCAATGGCACAATCTCGGCTCACTACAACCTCTACCTTCTGGGTTCAAACAATTCTCGTGCCTCAGCCACCCGAGTAGCTGGGATTACAGGCATATGCTATCATGCCCAGCTAATTTTTTTTGTATTTCTCATGGAGACATGGTTTCACCATGTTGGTCAGGCTAGTAATATTTTTACATACTTGATTTAGGTTGTATTTTAAAGAGCTAATTATGTCAGCATAGATAAATCTTAAAAATAATTTGACTACAAACGAAAATCAGACTGTACAAAGTATTGAATGGTACTATATATAAAGCTCATATACCTGCGGAAATTATTCTGCAGTGTTTATGTGTTCATATTATAAATATATAGCAAAATATAAAAATTTTATGGAAATTATAAACACTAGATTTCTTTAGAGATAGTGAGAGAGGAGGTTCTTCAGTTTTATCTATAATATTTAATTCCTCAATGAAAATAGAAATATAATCTTAAACTAATATGAAATAATGCTGACTTGTGAACTGGGTGATGATTGTCTTAAGCCCAGTTCCTTGGAAGTAGAATTTGAGACAGAGATTTGTGTGCACTTGAGAACAATTCCTGTTAATGAAAGAAATGAGGGAAGAAGGATTGGGCTAGGGAAGGGAAGAAGGATGGCCCTTCAGAGATTTCCCAACTTGAGGCAGTGTTGTTGAGCCTTGGGACCTTTGCCTTGACTGGTAGGCTTTAGGCTGACCCTAGGAAGGAGGTGAGGTGAAAATTTGGGCAAGGCAACTTGGCCAAGGGCAGTTCCTGGAGGGATGCTCAGCTATGAGCCCTCAGCTGCTGGGGGAATGAATTTGTGCATTGCCCTGCCTGAAAGGCAGATCTGGATCAGGGATTCACTACAGTCATGGACCTTGTACCATTTTATTTTGCCTATTATTGTCTATTTGTATGTCTGAAAAATATGACATATTAAATTAAAAAAGCTTCCAATTTCTAGGAGCAGTACTCACCAAACTACTCCCCTGACACACACATAACCCACACCCTGCACATACTACACACCACAAACCGTAGCTGTAATATCAGGTTACATACTTTCTGTTTTATTTTCCCTTTTCTCTGTGTTTTTGGTTACTTGAGATGGCCTCCTCTGTCTCACTCCTTGTTTAGGAAGGCCTTGCTGCCTCTGAAAGGTTGTGACAGAGGGCTGATCTGATCAGATTTGCTCTTTTGAGTGGTGCTCTAGAAGCCACGTGGAGCATGGATGGTGTGGGGTGGGTGCTGGATGAGGCAAGGCTGAGGTTCTGGAGGATCTTTGGGTGACTGTCACAGTCAGAGGGTAAGAGGCATTGAAGCCAAAACTGATTGTGAGGTAGCTGGGAAGGAGGAGGGGGAGAGTTTGGAAGCTTTAGGTAGGAGGCAGACCTGATAGGACATGGTGGTGGTCTTCCAATGATGGGTAGTGGATGGGATGGAGAGAGAAGCCTAGTTTTTGACTTTAACACTCGCAAACAAAGTCTTTCTTTCTAGGTTTTGTGGAGAGGGCAGTGCATAAGGGGTTAGTAAGTGAAGTTCTAGATTGAGTTTTGAGATGCTCAGAGATATCTGGGAAAAAATATATAATATATATATTTCTCTTACATTTATGAGAGTGGCTTGGGCTGGGATCTGCCCTTGAAAACTGGCAGCTGGAGTCTTGAGTACTTTCCTCAGTCATTTTTTGAGCTCTTTGCAAGATAATGTTAAAAATTCAAGAGGCCGAATGCGGTGGCTCATGCCTGGAATCCCAGCACTTTGAAAGGCGGAGGCGGGTGGATCACCTGAGGTCAGGAGTTCAAGACCAGCCTGGCCAACATGGTGAAACCCTGTCTCTACTAAAAATACAAAAAAATAAAAAAATAAAAATTAGCTGGGCATGGGGTCACGCACCTGTAGTCCCAGCTGCTCGGGAGGCTGAGGCATGGGAATCATTTGAACCTGGGACGTGGAGGCTATGGTGAGCCAATATCATGCCACTGTACTCCAGCCTGGGTAACAGAGTGTGACTCTGTTGCAAAAAGAAAAGAAAAAAAAAAAAATCAATAGCGGTTGCTTATTTTATTTCTCTTTGTATTTTCTGAGATATTTGACCCTAGAATGAGCATCTGGATGGTAGATGATGGCAGTGGAAGATGAAGAATTAAGAAGTGGTTTTTGATTTGTAATATGTTTTAGTAGATATTATTAGTTGATGCCACAGTTGTTGACTGTATTTATCTCCCAAGGGCATAGGAAGCCCCCTTGCAGATATTACTCTAGCTAGCCTGACTGGATGTTTGGGGAGGGAGAGAAGAGGTTAACAATAAATCCTGCAATACGTGCAGAAGTTTTTACACTTGTGCTTCTGCATATTTTCTTGGAAAAAGGGTCCACAGTTTTCATTATATTCTCAAAGGAGACCTATGACGTAATGAAAAGTTAAGTCTTGTTAGAGGAGGAGTGACATATTATTAGGGTTATGTCTTCATAATGTCTCTGTTTTTCTGAAATTAAATTGGCAGTCCAATACCCTGGCATGAGTTGAGGGTCTCACACTTTTGCTGTAACTCAAATTCTGGTCCTTACTTTACTTCTACTGCCTCGAAGCCACGCAAACAAAAGACCTGATTGCTAGAATTAGAGTGAGAAGACACAAAGTTTGAAGGGCAAAATTTCTGATAATGTTTGACCCAGTTTTGCATATAATGAATTTTTATTTGTTGATGAATCTTTCCCTTTTGTTGCTAAAAGTGGCAAATAATCAGACATAGATTACTAATTAACAGTCTGCCTCAGGTTTTTTTTTTCTTTTAATTAATGAAACGTGGGCTTCATCAAGCTCAGGTGGAATGGGTATCACAGTGCTTTATTTTTTCTGACATCAAAAGAAATTTCTTTGTCAAAGTGTAGATATGTTTGTTGTGACTGCCTTTTGTGTGGGTTCTTTTCTCCCAGCCCTCTCCTGCTACAGGAGAGAGAGATAGTGGCCCTTTGCTCCTCATTCCACATTCAAACCAGATCCCCTAGCTGCAATCTCTTGCCATTGGATTGCATCACCAACTCAACCTCATTGGTGAGATGTCACTCCCTTCCTCCACCACTCACTCTCATTTCTCCGTGAGTTTAGCTCTGTCACTCTATCTAAAAGTTACTCTTGTTTTAGTGATTTGGGCGTAAACATTGATGATCCTTCTAATACTCTGTCCTCTTAATTTCTCCAAGTTCTCTTTCTAGTAATCTTGTCTCCCACTATAGTGGGTATATTCTGGCTGGACCAAGTCATTGTTTATGGTAGCAGCCCCTCTGTCATCCGAATTTAAGCGTCCCATTTTCTTGGTACTGCAACCTCTGCCTCCTGGGCTCAAGCAGTCCCCCCATCCCGGAGTAGCTGGGACTATAGGCATGTGCCACCATGCCCAGCTAATTTTTGTATTTTTTTTGTAGATAAGGGGTTTCACCATGTTGCCCAAGCTGGTCTCAAACTCCTGGGCTCAAGCAGTGCACCCACCTCAGCCTCCCAAAGTGTTGGGATTACAGGTGTGAGCCACCGTGCCTGGCTGACTTTGCTTACACTTGTCCTAAGAAAATGGAAGCAAACCAAAGAGGAATCCAGAAACTCCAATACCACATCTATCCTCAACCAGAACCCGCCCAAGGCCACCCTAACCGTGGACACGGTACCCATCCTCCTTTACTTACTCAAGGGCACCTCCCTTCTCTCTTCTGCATCCCTACAATTACCCCTCTAGTGGATCTGCTTACAAACATGCTATTGTTTTCCTTCTAGCAAATCTTCACTTTGATCCCACCTGTCTCTGTAGCTACCACCCCATTCCTCTGCTCTCCTTTATGAAAGAGCTCCTCAAAGATTGTATATACCAACAATTGCAGTTCCTCTCCTTTCATTTCCTCTTAAGACCACTCAAATCAGACAGACCCCCTACCAGTCCAGTAAAACTGTTCTTGTCAAAATTGCTAGGGACCTCCTTGTTGCTAAATCCAGCAGTCAGTTCTCAGTCCTTACCTTACTCCACCTCTCAATAGCATTAACACCATTGATCACTCCCTCCTCTATGACACTTTCTTCACTTGGCTTCTAGGACACCCCACACACCCCTGGTTTCCCAGCCATTCTCTTTTGCTGATTTTTCCTCTTAATGTTGGGGGATCTAGGACCCAGTCCTTGGACCTCCTTTCTGTCCCCACTGATACTCTTTGTTATCTCACCAGTCTCCTGGTTTAAATACTATCTGAATGCTGGCTCAAATTTCTATCTCTAGCCCAGACCTCTTCCTCTGAACTGCATACTTGCATTTCCAGTTGTTTACTTCATATCTTCTATGCTCAAATCTGAAAATCTGAACTCCTGATCTCCCCTAAACCCCAAAGCTGATCCCACAATCTTGCTTGTCTCAGATAAAAGCAATGTGATTCTTCCAATTGCCCACACCCCCCGTTTTGGAGTCATCTTTGTAGTCCTTTCTTTCTCTTATACCCACATCCAATGTAGCAGATCCTGCTGGTTCTATTTTCCTAATACTGAATTTATAAGAATCTGGTCATATTTTAGTATCTCCACCACTACCACCCTGGTCTAGGGGACCTATGAGATGAATTCTGGCATAAGAAGCTTTCTTCAGATGACTAAGCGCTCCAAAAGGCCCCAGGTTATGGGGCTCTGGAAAGTAATGATGCGAAGACTTCACTTTGTTATGTGATTTTTATTTTTGCCTTGGAAGTCTTTCCACAAACAAGTCTTTGGTGGAGGCTCATTTTAGTAATATGATGATGCATTGCTGATAGGTAGGATGTGGCTTTCTATACAGCAGGGTTTGGGGGGTGCGAATGGCAGGTGAGTAGCTCACCCCAGGCTTCTGAGGGTGCTTCATGTCTTTTGGAACACAATTTAAAAGTCACTGCTTCAATTGCTAAATTCCAGCAAACCTGGATGCCCTATTTTTAAAAAAAGAGCTTACCTTAGTGTCAAAGAGGAACTAGGTTCTAGTTTTAGCTCTGCAGATCACCAGCTGTGTGCCCTTGAATATGTCACTCAATCTGTCTGCACAATTAATTGATTTGTTTGTAAGGTAAGGACTGTGGACTAGATGACCTCACACTGATCACTTTCTAAGCTCCAGAGAACCTAATCGTTAATGCTTAATTGTGAGAGCTGTGCTCGGGAAGGGCTATGTTCTAGTACCTTTTTCCTCATCACTGTCATTTCAATATTATCTACACTGATCTTCACAAATATTCTGTACATTTGGATTCTTACCTGAAATATTGCTGTTGGGGTTATAGAAATATAGATTATGTGTGATGGTATTTAGGATAAGCATTTTTATCTCTAAAATGAATTAGATATCAAGGACGGCACAGTATTAGTTTACACAATATTTGAAAAGAGTAATAAGAAGGATTTAAAAATCTTATTAGTACTCTTCTGTAGAAATACTTTAGGGAGTGGTTCAGGCAGTATCAAGTGCTGTGGGTGTAAGTGTGGCCACCTGCTAGCTCTGTGAACCTAGACAAATGGCTTAGCTGCTCTGTGCCTGAATAAAGTAGGGATAGTAATAGCACCAACCTCCTCGTGTTGTAAAAAGTAAGTGAATTAACATATATAAAGCAATTTGGAACATAGAAACACTCAATAAATGTAAGCTGTTACAGCCATACGAATAATTATTGTAATGTGAGTTTATTTCTTTCTAGTCTTTTAAAATAAGCATTTAAAAATAGTTTTAATCATATTGCTCTAGGATAATTTGTTTTATTTCTTAAATATATACAGAATTTCCCCTTTTCTGCTTCTTTATATTTAATAACAAGACATTCTAGGATAGACTAAGTCTTTTCATGGCTAATTGTCCTGTGGAATTCTTTTAGTTTTTCTCTTCCATGTATATATATTTGAATGTTTTTCTGGTAGAATTCTTGAAAAAATAACTGTATCACACAGTAGCTCTCCTCTCCCATTTTATTTTATTTTACTTGCTGAGGCTGGATATTATATTCTTTTGGCTGAAATCACCATAGTGGGTTCACACAACTAATTCCAGCCAATTTATGTAGATCATTTGCAAATATATTAGTTACAGAGAGGCTCCATGGGTGTACCAAAGAAACCTCAAAATACAGTGGCTCAAGTAAAATCAAACTTTATTTCTTTCTCTCCTTACAGTTCAGAGTTGGGGGTGATGGAGGGTGGGAAGGTGGCTCTGCTTCATATGGTCTCTTGGGGATCCTGGTTCCTTCTCTCTTGTTCTGCCTTTCCAAAGTGTTGTTTCATCTTCTTGGTGAGGCTTGCACCTCAACACTACGTCCAAGTTCTAATCCAAGGAAAGAAAAGAGAGAAGTCAAAATAAGCAATTTTCAAGAAGTGCATGGCCCTCAGGTTGCATTCCTGATTTCTTTTACATCCCACTGGCTGCTGCTTAGCCACGTGGACTCATCTTGCTGCAAGGGAGGTTGAGAAATGGGGCTTCCACTGAGCTAGAATTGTGGGGATGGAAGAGAAGAGCAGGTTTCTGATACTGAAAAAAAAAAAAACAAAAGAAAAGAAAATAGAAAGGGAGAATGGATAATAATAAATATACATATACGTTTACAACAATTTTGTGGGCCAGGTTTGAATTTGGAATTCTCCAGGTCCTCATATTCTGTAACAGAACATGGTGGTGGAGAGAGCTGACCTCTGGCTCCAGTTTGCAGACTTTCCCCTTTGTCTGCCCATGCCAGCTCCATTTGGCACTGGGAAGGGCTTTGCACTCAAGTTTGTGGTCAGTTGGCCAAGGACCCATGGTCTCCCACTCTCCCCTACTTGCAAGCAGTAGTGTGGTCTACCCTTGGGAAATGAGCCCAGTGCTCATTTGAGCAGGGAGTACTGGGATCCTGTGTCTCTAGACCATTCTGTAGGACTTGCATATCCCCTTGGTCCTCTGATTTCTGTATTTCTGGGGGAGATTTGGGGACAGAAGAGAGTAGAGTAAGGCCCTCTAAAAGGCAGGATTTAAGGCAAGGTCCTCGCTTGTCTAGGTCTACAGGTGATGCTACAAAGAGAATGTTACATTGATTCAATTCTTAAAATTTTCCCTTTTCCTCATGCTTTTGCTTCATTAATATTCACATTTACGTTTTATAATATACATGTTATATCTTTAATGCACTAGGAGTAGAATATTTGGAAAGAAATGGAATACTGTTTTAATGGATGAGAAAGGTAGGGAGGGACTCAGGGAGGCAGGCTGGAGAATATTCACTTATTTAGCTTAATGTTTTCAACAGCTTAAAAAAAAGAAAAAACAACCTTTGAGTGGCCCTTGTGATTAAATGGCAGCTTGCCCAGACTAGAGGGAGCCAGTGTTGGGAATAAAAACTAAGATTCACTTTGAAAATCTAGGAAAAAAAAATGACTACACAAGTCATAAGAATGTACTTGATGGCTTGGGTTGTCTGAGAGCAAGTGAAGTACGGTGCGGGCCTGGTTTCCGCATTCCCTCTCTGCTCAGCCTTTTAGCTCCTAACCCTGTCGCCTCCCTAGAGCTGGCCAGCCCAGACCCAGGACCTGGATGCTGACCTCTTCAGGGCTGAGCTGTTGCTGTGCTCAGACGTCATGACAACTTGCTGCTGGGAAATGGAGCTGAGAGTCTAGCACACAAAGCTGCTCTTGGTTGGCCAGCAAACCTCCTTCATGGCAAAACTCTCCATCCCTTATTCAAATCCTTGGGACCAGATAAGCTTCAGAATTTATGATTTTTCTTTTTCTCATTTCGGACACGCTATGGCCCATATGCCCTGTATTACATAAAGCCTCCAGAGGAGTTTGGGATAGCACCCTATCATCCAATATCTTAATAATTCTGCAGCAAAATAGATGAATATTTACACTAAGTAGAACACAAACAGGGTTATAAATAGCCTCAGGTCAGTTCAGGTCACATTTTGCTGCCAAATGGGTTATGAAAAAAGTCTTTGGTTTCCAGAGCTTTTCAGATCCCGGCATTGTGGATAAGGGATTGTGCACCTGGTATGGTGACTGCTTTCTCAGTGTCTATTTGGTGCCACTTTACGTGTATTGCATTTTAAGTCTTCACAACAAATATACCTAGCAAGAAAATACACATATATATATATTTTCCTTCTTTTTTTTTTTTAACAGCTAAGGAAACAGGTTTCGTGAGCTTGAATGGCTTACACAAGATCAAGAGGAGATGATGTTCTTAGCATACAGAGGCCAGGACCCAGGGCCTGGGCACTTAGTGGGCTATAAGAGTTTCTAATTTGCTTGTTTGAAATGTTGGAACATAAGCCAGCCTGCAGAATCCTGTTTCACATTTAATGGTAGCTGAAAGATAATACCTCAGTAAAAGTGCCATAGGTTGTAATTATCCTAACATTGTTTCTTAAGAAAAGGCATCTTAAGTTCAACCAGCGGGGTCAGGAAGTGGAGTCCTTGGCCTGACCAGTGGCTTATCTTCCTTCCTGGAGGGCTGGCAGGGGCAATAGGTCAGTCAGGGCACTGTTCCAGGAGCCAGTGGCAGTGTGGGCAGCACTGTGGTGAGATGGAAAGAGAGGAAGGAAGGTTCGGGTGCTTGATGTGCATTGAAGAGGTCAGGGAAGGGGGAATTGGCTACTGGCTGAGGTTCTGACACTAGTTGGACAGGGCCTGATGCCAAACTCTTTTTCCTGTTCTCACCTAGAAATTGCCATTAGTTAGTGCTGCTGCTGGGCATTATTTTAACTTAGACCAAGGCAGCCCTTTTGGGTGGGCAATTAGACAAAGGTCTCCACTCTGGAGAGACAGTCTGATGGTCACAGTACTTCGTGGGCTGTGCCTTTGTGCAAAGCAAAAGGTGTTCTTTCCTTCGTGCCGCTGTACTGGCTGAATTTCAGCCTCTTTTGCCACCTTGGCCTCGTGCCTTTATGCAGTGGACAGATTTCAGGCAGCTTGGCATTAGTAGGAATCTACCTGAAAAGCACTTTATATGTGTTTGAATCTTTGACATGATTTGGTGATGATCTGGCAGAATAGGTATTACCATGATTTGACAGATGAGAATGTCGTGGTGCTGTGAGCTGCTGACAGTTGCCTCAGGGCTTCATTGCTATCTGGACAGGACTGTTCCCTGTGCACTCCCTCCTTTGAAATGGAAGAGGCAGCCAGAGGATTTCAGGACATATTTCTCTCAATTATTTCATTCTGCACTGCCTTCTCATCTTTCATGGTTGTGTTAAAAAGTGGGGCCTGGCACAGTGGCTCACGTCTGTAACCCCACACTCTGGGAGACCGAGGCAAGAGGATTACTTGAGGCCAGGAGTTTGAGAGTAGCCTGGGAAACATAGTGAAACCCTGTTTCTGCAAGAAAACAAAAAAGTCTCTAAAAAACAAAACAATGGATGGACTGATATTGGTTCCTATTTGAATATATGTGGCAATTGGTGGCTCTTACTGACCCCATAGCTCTCATTCTGGTGGTTTGTGCGATAGTGGGCACAATGTTGGTGCCATTTGAGTTGAGAAACGCTGTCATGTTGAAAGAAAGCATTGGAAATGAGAGGGTCTGGGGAAATACATTAGTAGTATAGAGGTTGCTTTGTTTGCAGTCTCTTCACTTACATTACTTTCGTTTAAAATTAACCATAATCTGTTAAACTTTTACTTCCAATAATGTATGGGTTCAGGAGTCTTAGCCAAAGTCAATGTTTTTCACAGGAAGTATCTGGATATACATTAACTTTTAAAATTGTAACCAGTTAGTTTCACTATAAAAGTTAGCAAAAGTGTGAATGAATTGATCGCTTGCTAATCTGGAGCACATAAGGGCAATTAATTTTAGATGGAGAAAATATTTCCTAAAATAACAGAGGGAGGCAGAGAGCTGGGTGTATGTGTTGGGCCTTTCAAATATATTATTTCATTTACTCCCTACAATAATTTTATGGGGAAGATATAATTGTCAGTGTTTCATAGATGAGGATATGCTTGTTAGGAGTTAGAGTAAGTTTTTTGTCATATTTTAAAAAATGCCCCATCTAATTCTGAATTCTTACAGAGAGCCACATAGGAAGTAGGATTTTGAAAAAACAAAAATCAACAACAATGCAGAGAGGAAGAAATGAGTGGATTGGTAAGATAAGGCCATGGGTAGTTCACAGAAACTGCTTGCTTTCTCTAACGTGCTCGCACGCCTTGTTAAACTTTGGATGTAAATTTGTCTCAAAATGTCATATTAGACAAAGCAATAAGAAAATGGTTAGTTTGAAGATTGACATAATTCATAAATTCTCACAAATACATTTGATAAAATGAGGCAGTTTTTGTTTCTCTTGGTTCTGAGGCCCCCCCAAAACTCAGAACCTCATAAATAGTACAGTGAATGATACGGAGGAAGCTATTTCTTCAGCTACATGTGATAATCTAGATTAATACAACTCTCATTTGTGGCACCCCATACCGTAAACCAGTTACAATACAGAAAATCATTTTAAGAAAAGAGAGATTGCAGGACGTTTGCCAACGATTTGCCTTAATCCTGTAGCCAATTTAAACATTCCAATCTGATATCTTTTTTTTTTTTGAGATGGAGTCTTGCTCTTGTCGGAGTGCAGTGGGGCCATCTTGGCTCACTGCAACCTCTGTCTCTCGGGTTCAAGCACTTCTCCTGCCTCCACCTCCTGAGTAGCTGGGATTACAGGCACCCACCACCATGCCTAATTTCTATATTTTTAGTAGAATTAGGGTTTCACCATGTTGGCTAGGTTGGTCTCAAACTCCTGACCTCAAGTGATCCATCCACCTCGGCCTCCCAAAGTGCTGGGATTACAGCCATGAGTTACTGTGCCCAGCCCCAATCTGGTGTCTTGATAAATTATCAAATTGTTGTATAGAGATTAGTACCTTCTCTTACCTTTCTTTTTATAAATTAATTTTTAAAATAGTCCTCATACTTTCCCGTTAAGGAACCCTTTGATAGTTGATCATATTGCATGGTACTGTTTCCATTGCTTTATATAAATTTCTGTTCTCACAGTCAGTAAATCTGAACATAAGCACTTCTTTCTGGGCTTTGTTCTGTCCTTTCCTTTCCTGGAAATAGCTTCCAGATGGGACTGTTTTCTTTTGACGAACCTCACAACTGTATGTTTCACCATTTTTTGACCTATTATCTCCTTTTAAATTTCATTTTTGGCTTAGGTACTCTGCTTGTACCTGATTTTTTTTTTAACACCCTGTGATATATACTGAAAATATTTTGCACTGTTAAGAGCCTGTACAATAATACTGTTAATGATGAAGTGCTGTGGACTTCTCTGTAACTCCCAATTCTTCAGGGAAAAATTTTCCTTCAGTGTATTCCATCTTTCTTACTTCTTCGAGTTTATTTAGGGAATACCAAGATATAAAGTGTTGCTTAGTTTAATTCCTTTATAATGTCTTTATTTTTATTTATTTATTCATTTTTTTTCTGAGATGGAGTCTCATTCTATTGCCCAGGCTGGCGTGCAGTGGTGGGATCTCAGCTCACTGCAACCTCTACCTCCTGGGCTGAAGTGATTCTTGTGCCTCAGTCTCCTGAGTAGCTGGGATTACAGGTACCTACGACTACACCTGGCTAATTTTCTTTTATTTTGTTATTTTTTTTTTTTTTGAGAACGAGTTTCGCTCTATCTCCCAGGCTGGAGTGCAATGGTGTGATCTCGGCTTACTGGACTCACAGGTTCAGGTAATCCTCATGCGTCAGCCTCCCGAGTAGCTGGGATTATAGGCACCTGCCACCATGCCTGGCTAGTTTTTGTATTTTTAATAGAGACGGGGTTTCATCATGTTGGCCAGGATGGTCTCAAACTCCTGACCTCAAGTGATCTGCCTGCCTCGGGCTTCCAAAGTGCTGGAATTACAGGTGTAAGCCACTGTGCCTGGCCTATGATGTCTATTGAAAATAAATCTAGCTGGGCATGGTGGCTCATACCTGTAATCCCAGCACTTTGGCAGGCATAGGTAGGCAGATTGTTTGAGCCTTAGCAACATGGTGAAACCCCGTCTCTACAAAAAATACAAAAATTAGCTGGGTGTGATGCCCCGACCTGTGGTCCCAGCACTTGTGAGGCTGAGGTGGAAGGATCACTTGAGCCTTGGAGGTCGAGGCTGCAGTGAGCTGTGGTGTTGCCACTGCAGTCCAGCCTGGGTGACAGAGTGAGACACTGTCTCAAAATAAAACAAACAAAAATAAATTTGCTTAACATTTTTTTTTGAATTAGAGGTAATTTTTATAATATTTAGTTAGGTTTTTTTTTTTCCTCATTATTCTTTCACATTTTCCAAGTTAAGGTACTTGAATTTTACTCTTTTTATGTTGTGGCCCAGGGTAGTCTGTCTGCCAATCAGGCTGTTAAGTTGTGGATCTGACATTTTCCTTGGAAATGCTGTTTTTGGGTATGTTAGACTTTCTGTACTTGTGTGTTGTCTTTTGGCAGAGACCTCGACACTTAAGGATTTGTTGATAAAATGGCAAATTGTTTCATGAGGCATTTGCTTGGTAGTAGACATTTAGATGATTGTTTCTCAGAATAACTTGGTTGACTAACATCTTTCTGCTTCCTGTCGTCATGATCACTTCTGCAAAGGAGGAAGCCGAGTACATTTTCTGGTAGAATTTTATATACTATAAGATTTAGTTGAAACATTGTGTGTTTCTACCTTCAGTTTTTGGTCCCAAGTTATTTTAAGTAATTTTTTTTTTTCTTTTGAGACAGGGTCTCACTCTGTTGCCCAGGCTGGAGTGAGTGGCGCCATCTCGGTTCACTGCAACCTTGATCTCCTGGGCTCAAATGATCTTCCCATCTCAGCCTTCAGAGTAGCTGGGACCACAGGCACATGCCACCATGTCCGGCTAATTTTTGTACTTTTTGTAGAGACAGGCTGCTCTCAAACTCCTGAGCTCCAGTAATTCGCCTGCCTTACCCTCCCAAAGAGCTGGGATTATAGGCATGGGTCACTGTGCCCAGCCTTAAGTCATTTTTTTTTTTTTTTTTTTTTTTTTGAGACGGAGTCTTGCTCTGTCACCCAAGCTGGAGTGCAATGGTGCAATCATGGCTCACTGCAGTCTCCACCTCCCAGGTTCAAGTAATTCTCCTGCCTCAGCCTCCTGAGTAGTTGGGAATACAGGCATGCACCACCATGCCTCACTAATTTTTGTATTTTTGGTAGAGATGGGCTTTCACCATGTTGGCCAGGCTGGTCTCGAACTCCTGGTCTCGTGATCCGCCTGCCTCCACCTCTCAAAGTGCTGGGATTACAGGTGTGAGCCACCATGCCTGGCCTTTAAGTAAATTTTTAAAGGTGTAAATGCTGTGGACTCAGATAAAAATAATTTTTCTATTATGTTTTAACAGATTGTTAGAATCGTGAAGATTAAATGAGTTCAAAGTATTTGGCTAATATTGTTAGAGGCTGTTGCTTTTGTTGTTGTTATTATTACTATTACTATTATGTCCTGGCTTCATTCCTGCCCTCTCTTTCCCTCTTTGTATCATTGCCTCTGACTGTCTCCAGGCTGCTGATAGTGAGAGGGGATGTCTCCCAATCCAGGTTGCCAGGTCTGAATGAATGGACTCTGACCCACGTTTCTGGCCACTGGAATTTTGCCTTTGTGAATATTATAAATAGTAATACATATACAAAGAATGATTATGAAATAATAAATTATAAATTGATTGGAATGTGTCTGATGCTCAGACGTATACACACAATTTGACATTCTCGTTAGATTTCTCTGTGCAGGAAGCAAGGGAACAACAGAGCAGTGAGAAATCAAAGGAGAGAAGGGTATTCTGGGGCAAAGGACAGTTTCTATGGGTAGAATTACAGAGGTAGAACCATTAATCAAAAAAAAAACTAGTGCACCACTCACTCGATTTTCCACCCCTTCCTTTCAGGCATGGTCTGAGCTTTCGCATTCAGGCTGATGATGAACTAGCATGTGCCTAATTTAATACTGGGAACTTTTATTTACCCGAGTCTGCTTTTTGAAATCTGTTAACTGTTGAGATTCTATTTGCACCTTATTCACCACATTCACTTATTGTCTTTCGCTGCCAATGGGGATGGAGTGGGGGGAGGTGCTTGTGGCAGGCACTCAGACAAGCTCGCTGTGCAGCAGTGGCTGTGAGGGCACAGCTGTTTGGAATCAGCTGATAATTTTCAAGCATCTCTAGCTCATCATATTAAACATAGTTTCCCATGTTTAGTGGTTGCTTAATTTTAACCTGAAACACTGTATGAAATAATTTGATGTATAAGAAGTATTGTAGTAATAAGAAGAGTAGCTTAATGGTTTTTCATGTTTTCTATGCCAGCCACTGTTTAACAGTTTTACTATTATTTACACACACACACACACACACACACACACCCATATACACCCATATACACCCATATACACCCATATCTGGGTATATGTGTTTGTCTATATACACACAGACATGTGCATGTACACACACATATGAATTCATTTGATCCTCACAATAACCTTATAAAAGAGGCACTTCTATTATCGCCTTTTTACAGCCGGGAAGCCAAGTCAGAGAGTGGGTAAGTAGCTTGCCCAACATAGGTAGTGAGGGACAGAGCTGGAATTTAAACCCAAGTGACTGTGCCATACCTTTTTTTTTTTTTGAGATGGAGTCTCACTCTGTCAACCATGCTGGAGTACAGTGGCGTGATCTCGGTTCACTGAAACCTCTCCCTCCCGGGTTCAAGCGATTCTCCTGCCTCAGCCTCCTGAGTAGCTAAGATTACAGGTGTGGACCACCATGCCTGGCTAATTTTTGTGTTTTTAGTAGAGACGAGGGTTTCACCGTGTTGATTAGGCTGGTCTCGAACTCCTGACCTCATCATCTGCCCACCTCGGCCTCCCAAAGTGCTACGATTACAGGCATGAGCCATTGTGCCGAGCCTTTTTTTTTTTTGAGATGGAGTTTTGCTCTGTAGCCCAGGCTGGAGTGTAGTGGCATGATCTCCGCTTACTGCAACCTCCACCTCAGGGGTTCAAGTGATTCTCCTGCCTTGGCCTCCCGAGTAGCTGAGATTACAGGTACCTACCATCATGCCTGGCTAATTTTTGCATTTTTAGTAGTGATGGGGGTTTCACCATGTTGGTCAGGCTGGTCTCAAACTCCTGACTTCACGTAATCCACCTGCCTCAGCCTCCTACAGTGCTGGGATTACGGGAGTGAGCACCCGGCTGCCTATACTCTTAATCACTACCCTGGAGTACTTCTCAGTGCTGAGTCTGTAACTCTAAGCAAATGATAATTAAATAATTACCACAATATGCCCAAAGTTATTTTATTAAAACAAATTTATGAAATGATACAGTTTTTTCACATGGAAACTGGGTTCTTTTGTTTACTTTGGATGGATGTTTGTTTGGGAGCTGTTTTCATTTGTTAAATAAATATTTTAGTTGGGTGTTTAGGTAGCAAGTGATCTTGGTGGCTCCCTGCAGTGTGTCCTGCGCTAG
This sequence comes from Rhinopithecus bieti, assembly GCF_001698545.2. NCBI lineage: Eukaryota > Metazoa > Chordata > Mammalia > Primates > Cercopithecidae > Rhinopithecus > Rhinopithecus bieti. The sequence continues at coordinate 123,578 of NW_016813984.1, forward strand.
TGAGCACCTAGTGAGCATTGGTTGAGTGTGTCCGATGGATTTACCACACTCATCTGTGAACCTATAGCTCAGCTAATCCCCCTAAATCTGTGAGTGGCCCTTCTCAGCTGCTCTGCAGAGGACTTTGTGGAGCAGGAATTTATTGTGACCACCAAACTACTCTTGTGACTCTTCACCAAGCGCTTTTATCATTCTCTAGTAGGATTTGAAAATTCAAGACACTTTAACTCAGAAATATCCTCCACACAGGGACTCATTAAACGAAACTAATATCCTGGTGGGCAAAATGTAGGAGAAGAAAAGTGGATTTCATGGGCCATTATAAGTCACTGTCTTGAGCAGTGCTTTGTACATGGGGACTCCATCTGTGTATAAAGGATTAGTGAGCAGGATACACACAGGGAAATGTGTAGGGAATGTGTGATTCTGATCTTTTTAGAGGCAAATCCAGTTTAAATGTGGAGAGTGGCACTATTTTGGCTTCCTAGCAATTCAAGGTCTAATGCTTACGTTTAAGTAACAAAGATGTTTGCATTGATGAAGCATGACCTTGGCAATTCTTAGATTTGGGGATTGGATAGACTATATGTCCTTCAGTAAACTATTAAATCATCATGACCACTAGGTAAATGGTGGATTAACTACTATAAAGATTATTTATGAGTATTCCAACATCATTCACCTCCATCCCCTTATCAAGACTAATAGACAAATTGTTGTCATTTGAATGAGAGCCAGAAGAGCCCTCCCTCCCTCCAATTAATGATGGGCTGGAAAAGAGCAAGGAGACCACTTTTTGTGATAATCTGTTTTGAATGTTAGGGGATTTTAAATATTCTTGTATCAGAATCCATGAAGCACAACATTAGTATTTATTTTGCTTAAAAGTTTGCAGTCATTTAGTAGCAATTTCTTTTCTTAAGCTTTTGCA
>NW_016813984.1:124760-130243 GCF_001698545.2 Rhinopithecus bieti
ATTTAGTAGCAATTTCTTTTCTTAAGCTTTTGCAGAAACATTAAGGTTTAAAGAAAATAAAATAAAGAACACTTTATTAAAATTTTCTCTCCATTGCTTGTTTTTTTTTTTTTTTGTCATGTATTAAACATATATCACAATGTGGGCAACATATTTTTTACAAGCTTCCTTGATTGCCAGGGGATTAATCAAACTGGCTATATGTGCCCTTTTAAACCAAGTAATTTGGCCGAAAGCTTGCAATTTTATGAATACGTTGGAAAATCTTACTTATTAGCTTGGGAAGTTTTCCCCATCCTTAGGTAGCCAAAGACAACTTTACTGGGTTTTGTGGGGAACATTGGTATCAGATGTGAAGTTCTTTCTGGTCTACAAGGTGGTCTTGAGAAATTATTTCCGTATTTCACCATATTACTATCAACAACATTTGTGTTCCTTTCAGCCAGGATGAGAATTGCTATCTGGTTTCAGAACTTAGAGGCAGACTTTTATGGGTCAGAGAAAGCTGAGCATTTGGGTTCTAGAAACCTTTACATTGGGTGTATTTTTCTTTCATTGTTAATATCGTGATACAGTTATAGATTTGCTTTAATACACATAGGTGAACTTTGAGTTTCTGTATTTATTTTAGCACACATTTTAGAGATAAAATTTATTTAAAGTTTTAGTAAAACATTAATGCAATTTAGGATTTTCAGCACATAAAGTAAAAGTAAGTCTGCATTGAGGTCCCAAAATAGCAGCTGCAATTTGGCTCTATTGATTTACCAAGTCTAAAGTAAAATTTCACATTTGAAAATAAAGGAAAGGAAAAGTAATTTTATGCTATGACTATAAAATTTCTCTCTCTAGGAAATCATTGCATATTTCAAATTGGACTTAATCATAAAGAGAATAATTAACTGACAGTTACAGCTGATGTTATTAATATTACTGCACAAAGTCTGGGTTTGACCATAAAATATTTAGCCAAGCTATCTTTTGGAATTCAAGACTATGAGAACCATATCTTGCTTGCACACTGCTGGCATGTGAAACTCAGTGCCAGTCTCATGGAAATGGGACCATTTTAGGAGTCTTCCTGTGTATAAATTAAATAGAGCAGAACTTACAGTTAAAAGTGGTAGAGCAGTTTGTGTTTATCATTGCTTGCTGTCATGTTGCTCCTATAATTACAATAAAAGAACAAAAAGGAATAAACTCCTGTGGTCAAAGGGAAGTGGAAATGAAATAGCCATTGCTGGGGAAGAAAGATGATGGTGGAGTGGCTTTCTCATGCATCTCACAGATTTTGCAAGCCCTCTGATTGAAAGTTGCCAGTACTGTTTGAGGTTGGGTCAGGGGAAAGTGGGAGAAGTTTGAAGCTGAAAACTGAGAGTTTGGTTGAGAATCTTAAAACGGCACACTTTGACTCTCAGAGCTTTCCCCTTCTTCCTCACCTGCACAGGAGAACAGAGATTTGTGTATTTTTCTGGAAAAACTGAACTCTGTCTTGGTACCCTTAGCCCAGAGAGCATGGTAAGGCTCTGAATAGACATCAGGAAGATTAACTGACACCAGGAGCTCCCCTAGTTCCTGAAGCTATACCTGTTTGCCATGGCTTGAAGTGTCCCCCAAAGCTCATGTGTTGGAAAGTTAATCCCCAGTGCAACAGTGTTTGGAGGTGGGGCCTAAAAGAGGTGATTAGGTCATGAGAGCTCTGCTCTTGTTCTTGAATGGATTAATGTTATTGCAGGAGTGGGTTAGTTATCTTGAGAATGGCATTGTTATAAAAGTGAGTTTGACTCTCTCTTACTTACTTGCTGTCAGTGCATTCTGCTCTTTCACCTTTCTCCATGGGATGATATAGCAAGAAAGCCCTCAGTAGATACCAGTGCCATGCTTTTGGACTTCCCAGCCTCCAGATCCTTGAGCCAAATAAATTTCTGTTCATTGTAAATTACCCAGTCTGTGGCATTCTGTTATAGTAGCATCGAATGGACTGAGACAGCCTCCCATTGCCAATGAGCCCCCAATTAAAGAGTGAGTGCTTTTACTGGGAGTGCAGTATAGTTACAGCATGTAAATTGATTACCTTACTTTGAGCCTGCCAGTTGGTAGATGACACCCAAGCCTATGCACTGTTGAGCCTCATTTTGAAATGGGAAGGGCTGCTAGGAGTCAGCAGATGTTTGAAAGCCTCCACCAACAGAGCCTACATTAACACAAACAAAAGGAAGGAGCCACTTAGGGGAAACAGGAATTTGGCGTGTATCCTCAGAGAAGTGGGAAAGTAATTGTCTTTGAAACAAGAACAGAATGTGATTTAAAAAAAAAATCAGAGAATAAGAAAGAGATCTTGGAGATTAAAAGTGTGATGTCAGAAACAAGATCTCAAGTAGAGATTGGAAGAGTGGATATAAAAGTGGTAAGTAAAAAATATCTTATAAATAATGTCTGACTTGCAATCAGGAAGGAGCTTTAGAAGCATAGTATTTAGAATTGCATAAACTGTTGTCAGAAGAAACAGATAACAGAGGAAAGGGGATGCCCCAAGCCTGCTGCATTGTGTTATCATCTTATTTTATTGAAAACAAACTTATGTGCATTTATTACTTGGATAAAAATTGAGAAATATATAATGAGATTGAATGTACAAGTCATTTTATTAAAACATTTTATTGATAGTACAGAAAATGCTGCACTGTTCCTTATTTTGGCAGTTTCATAAACCTCTGTGAATAACATGGTCCCTTAGTTTTTTTTTTTTTGGTAGCTCTCTTTTCTCAGCACCAAATTCTTGCTGTTGTCAGGCACAGTGATCCTAATATTTTTTATACTTTCTGCCAGGCCTAAGAAGCTTCATGGCTTTAGAAATCATCTAAATCATCACATTGTGTGTGTGGTTGTAAATATCCAAATTATTTTGAGGCAAGTTGCTCCTTCGATGTGACGGCCACGTATTTTCCATATTGCTGGTGATAGTGGGAGTGTTTTCTGTGAGACATTTTATACTTGTGGTATATTTAGCTCACTGGTAGTGAAATATAAATGCAAGGAACTTGGAATCCTGAACGAGTACTAAGAGCGAGCTGACTTTCAAGCTGAAATGGTCTCTTTCCAACATTTTCTGGCCGATACACCACTTTTAATAGTAAGTGGCTTCCTTCTGCTCTTCCCCTTCACTTGTAACCTTGCATGGCTGTTGTAACACAGACCCTCACAGAATCTTAGATCTGGAAGATGCTTTAAGGGGCCAACCAGTCCAGTTATTTTCCCCTATGCCTGAGGAATCCCACTCAAGGAGGGAGAAAATGATTTTCTCAAGATGAAACTGTTCCTATGAGATGACTAGGGGTCGGAACTTGGCATTCTTTCTGCTTTTCTAGGCCACCTGGACCTAAAGGACAGTTCTGACTTTCCTTCAAATCTCATGCTATTGTTGATGCTCGTCTGGTAGATTTGTACCTGAGAAAGGATATTTCGGAAGGGATTTTAGGCTTCTGTTGGCTGTGTGAAGTCGAGGGGATTTTGTGAGTATTCTGTAGGAGATGTGACGCTTCTGGATGAAAGCAGACAGATCAGGCCGACCTTGGGCTTGGAGTCTAAGTTTTAGAGACAGAAAACAGGGAGGGGGTGAAGGAGAGGGGAAATGGGAGGAGGAGAAGGAGGAGGGGTGCCAGGATCCTTTCTTTTCCTGTTACAAATTTTCCTTTTGGTGGGAGAGAGTGAGAAAGCTCCTGAATGTAACTGGAGCTGCTGAACTGAACTGGTCAGAACCTGTCTTAATTTGTGTAAAATAAATGCTGTGGTATTTATTCTTCCAGAGAAGCCCGCATAACGCAACCAGGGCCCGCTGGCTGCTCTTGAGGTTCTGTAGAGCTTGGTTTTGGTGTCTTCTCTGAGCCTGTTTTCTGCTGAGGCAGCCTCTGGGTGTTGCCCACTGGCCTAACTCCCTCCAGGTTCGGCCTTTCCCCTCTCATCAAAGCTGTTTTTTCCCTGGACTTTAATGGTTGGCTGATTACAGCAGTTCATAGTAAGGTGTTAATTATAACTCTTTCGGGTGGTTATGTGTGTATATTCAGAGTTGTTACAGAAGTAAGATGGGGCCGGGCTGCGTGTGGTGGCTCATACCTGTAATCCCAGCACTTTGGGAGGCCGAGCGGGTGGATCTCCTGAGGTCAGGAGTTCGAGACCAGCTTGGCAACAGGGCAAAACCCTGTCTCTACTACAAATAACAAAATTTAGCTAGGCGTGGTGGCGGGTGCCTGTAATCCCAGTGACTCGGGAGTCTGGGGCAAGAAAATCACTTGAACCTGGGAGGCAGAGGTTGCAGTGAGCCAAGATCACACCATTGCACTCCAGCATGGGCAACAAGGGCAAAACTCTGTCTCAAAACACAAAACAAAACAAAAAAACAAAAGAAGTTAGATGGGGCGGAATCCCCAACTGCTAGGCGAGAACTAGAACAACACTGTGATGGAAATCGGAGTGTAATACATTCCGCAACCCCACCTGTCTGCTATCTTCCCTTTGTAAGCTCAGGGCCTTAATGGTTCAAGATGAGTCTTTCTTGAAAAAAGGGGAGAAGTTTCTTTCCCCCCCCTTTTTTTTTAAACAAAAGAAAAACAAATATGTTTATTAAGATATGCGTAGTGCATACACATGGGAGTACCCAGACACAAGTAATTCAAAGGGTTGGTTAGAACTGGCCTTATCTAGCATCTTAACAAAGGAATAATAAATTTTTAGAGAGGTGATGGAACAAAGGAAAATGACTTTAAGCTTCCAGGTGTTACCGCAAGTTTCATCAAATCAAGAATATTCTTAGTGCCAGGGGTGTCTCATAGTTGAACTGTTAAGTAACCCTTAAACTTGTTAATGTCTTTTGGGAATTTCTTCTTTTATAGTTGTTTTGTATTAAAACCAAGGAAATAAATATCTTTTGTTTTAAAATAGTATCTTAATTAATTTTATTTTGCACTGTCTTTTTAAGGAAATATTATTTCCTTTTACAATGAGTAAAAATACATCCATTCAGAGCAAAATATAATTGTTTCTTGGTGCATCAGATGTTTCTATCTCAAGATAGTGATCTATTAATAGATTAGGGTTTTTATTCTTTATCTTCATCCCCCCTTCATCGCCCCCATAGACTCCTTTGGCAGTTTAGTGAAGCCAGACAAATTTTTTTTTGAGACAAAGTCTCGCTCTGTTGTCCAGCCTGGAGTACAGTGGCGCTATCTCGCCTCCTTGCAACCTCCACCTCCCAGGTTCAAGCGATTTTCCTGCCTCAGTCTCCCGAGTAGCTGGGATTACAGGTGCGAGCCGCTGTACCCGGCTAATTTTTTGTATTTGTAGTAGAGACGGAGTTACACCACGTTGGCCTGGATGGTCTTGAAGTCTTGACCTCAGGTAATCCACCCGCCTCAGCTCCAAAAGTGCTAGGATTACAGGCGTGAGCCACCGCAGTCGGCCTTTTTTTTTTTTTTTTTTTTTTTTTT
>NW_016813984.1:130449-135355 GCF_001698545.2 Rhinopithecus bieti
TTTTTTCTGAAATGGAGTCTCACTCTGTCACCAGGCTGGAGTGTAGGGGGCCGATCTTGGCTCACTGCAACTTACACCCCCCAGGTTCAAGCGATTCTCTTGCCTCAGCCTCTCGAGTAGCTGGGACTACAGGTGTGTGTCAGCATGCCCAGCTAATTTTTGTATTTTTAGGAAAGACAAGATTTCACCATGTTGGCCAGGATGGTCTTGATCTCTTGACCTTGTGATCCGCCTGCCTCGGCCTCCCAAAGTGCTGGGATTACAGGTGTGAGGCACCGCACCTGGCCTGACAAATATTTTTAAATGCATGAAATAGAGTACATGGCATTCCATGCATACAGTTACCAAAATACTGAAAAAGTCTGTGAGAGTAACATTTGCTGTTTGATTAGTGTGTTCAGTAAGAACTTCTAGCATATCTAACCTCTCTACCCTTCTGAAATAACAATGAGCCAAATGGTATTTTCAAGGTACCTGCTAGAGTTATAAAGTGATATGAGAATGGTTGTGATTTTTGTTGGTGACGCCGTCAAAGCTACCACTAATGATGTGTTTTGTGATCTGCCATCACAATGGAAGGAAATGCAAATTTCTGTTAGAGGTCAGTGAAAATATCTAATTGCTTTTCCTGTCCCAAGTTCATGGACCCCCTGCCTAGTAATAACTCCTGATAAAGATGATGGCTTAAAAAGAGTATTTGTTTCCTTAGACCTAAGCAATGGCAGCAGTGTGCCACAGAGTGTTTTAAAAGAGACAACAATTTTAAATGGAAAGTAGTCTTGGGTGACTGCCCCATATGCCAGGCACTGCACTGGGTGTGGTTGACAAAATCAATGAGCTCTATTATGGCATCTGGCCTCTTGAGTGTGTAGACTAGTACAAGAACCAGACATCAAACTGCAGAGCATACAGATAGTTGTTTAACTGCTTCGGGGGTAGACATTCTGCAACGCTGTGATGGCAAATCACTTGGGAACTTCATAAAGACCCAGAATGAGTGGGAGCTGTGGGAACTTCATAGGGACCCAGAATGAGTGGGACCCAGAATGAGGCAGAGCTGTGTGCAGGCTCTAAGTTGGCAGAATTTGGCCCACAGAACGCCTGAGTGAGGCCGGTGATTGGGAATGAAGTGAGCAGAAGGCTGTGCATTGAGATTGGCAGAAAGATGCAGTTTGCATTTCACTCAGTAGTATTTATTATCCTGATTGAAGGGGCATGGTTTACCTCTTAGTTCGAGGGCATGTATTATTTAGTGCATTAATGGATGGATCCCTAAAAGCATTAGGAATTAGTTTGGAGTATGTAGGTTGAAAAATAGGTTATAAAATTGATGAGAACAAACTCTTGCAAGAGTTAGAAACATAAAAAAGAAATTTTTCTAATGCTAAATTCCTTAACATTTATCCTCACTCAGATTTCTCTTTGGCTTGAATCTAAGAAAAACCTGAGAAGAGAGGAAGGGCTTGGCTTCTCTGTATACCGAGCAATTTCAGCAGTGGTGTTTGTATAAATGCATACCTTGCTGTTCCTAGGCAAATAAGTGTTGTCATACGTCTTCAGATTTTAAGGCGACAGTCTCCACACCTGGCAGAGGCTCAGACAGAGCAGGCCAGGATTGGGCTATTCACAGAGGCAGGAATGTGACCATTCTGGTCCGGGCAGTTGGGGAGGGAGGAACACATCTATCCACGGTTCCCATACTGTTTGACCCTGTTTTTCAATTTGACTCCATCAAAGCACATTCTCCAGCCGAGGGGTACACATCCCTCTGTGACTTCAGAAATCATGCACTGTTGGTTTGGGAGTCTTAGCTACATTTGGAGGACACGCTGAGCCCACGAGAAATGGAAGTGAGATCTGAATCCACGAACGAAGACGGCAGACAGTCACAGGCAGGTAAAGAAGACTCATTGAGAATGTGGTTACTTAAATTTTGTCCACCTGTTCATTGAAAGGAAGCCTGGGCATGACTCTCTGACAAGAATTAGTGTGAAAATTACTGAGTTAACAGATTCTAAATTATTTTGTTCTCTGGGTGACCTAGGAAGTTTTTAAAAAACGTTTTTTTCTTAATAATGTTGTGAAATAAGATAGTTACATGTAAAGAATCTAACAAGGTCAGTCATTAAAAACATTTTCTGAATATGATTTATTCTGCTTACTGGCCTCATAAATCATCTAGGATAGGACCACTGTCAGCCTCAGAGCCTAGCACAGAACCTGGCACTTAATGCGTGTTTGTTGAATATGAATGGATTGGGTCCAGTGTCTAATGATACACTGTGAAAGTTATTCCATCACCTCTCTGTGATGGAAAAAGATTTGCCCAAAGTGTGTGTTATATGAAAGTCGTATGGGGTAGAAATTAAACTGTAAATAAGTTAAGGAGCTGTCACCTTGGCACTATTCCAAATCTCCAACAATTGAGAAGTTATTTAGTGCCCCTGCATCCATTTAATTTGTCCATTTATCTCTTGGTTCGTTCACTGTCATTTATTTCTCTCTGCTGGTGCCAAGTTACGTGATAGGCTGCTGGGAGGCAGACAAGCAAGATCGCTGCTTGCAGGCTTTCAAACACAGCGAGTCAGCAGTGTGGTAAGATGTACGCTCATGATACATACTATGTGCTGTGGGACCACAGGTTAGGAAGGATAAACTCTTGGAGTTTTTGCTCTTCCTCGGAGGGTCAAGGAATGTTTCCCAGAGAAGTGACTTGCAAGTTGGCAGAGAGGAATGTGGAAGGGAGAAATTCCAGACTGAGGAGAAAGTGTTTGGAAAGGCAAATGTTCAGTGAGTCATATGGTGAGATGCCATTTTCAAATGTGTAATGCACCTCCTTGCTCACTGTCCATCATTGCCCCATCCAGCCACACTGGTCAGCTTTCAGCTCTGGGAACAAGCTCTGTTTACAGGGTCTTTCCTCTACCTGGAATACCGGTCCCCAGCTCTTGGCTATCTCCTTCTCCTCCTTCTGGGATTGGGCATTGGATGAAATTGCACCTGCTCAGAGAAGCCTGTCCTGACACCTACCTGAAGTAGACTTTGTACTATTGTTCCCATGATCCACACTTGTCACCATTGTTCATTGCTTTTGTTCACTTGTTCATTTACTTTAGTGTTGATAGGTCCCCAAGACTGTGCTCTCCATATGGGCAGGGACCAAGGTTGTCTTGTTCATGATTGTGTCCATAGTGCCTTGTACAGTGTCTGTTCTGTAGGGGTGATAGATCCTTGTGAATGAATGAATTAATGAATAAGTGAATGAATGAATGAAAAGGCAGAGTCACTTAAAAGAACAAAAGCACTTGTAATGCACTTCCTATTTCTGTTTATTCTTTGAAATTTGGAGTAATTCTTAACTAGCCACTTAGGATCTCCATTAAGAACCGCAGTCAAGACCTTTGGGTGTTACCTCAAAGTAAAACAAAGTGGCAGTATTTTGGATCTTTGGAAGTTAACTTGAAAAAAATCTAAGGACTCTTTAAGTTGAATATATAGGGAAGAGAGAACTCCTACTCAGAATACTTAAGTTACAAACACAAGAAAAATTTATAGATTAAAAAAATTGAACAAAGAGTATCATTAAGTCAAACCGTTTTTAATGGTAATTTTGTAAAGTTATTTATGACACTGCTTTTTATGTGTATTCGCAGTTCTCTAAAACCTCCTGATAATTTTGGTGATTTATTCTTATCTGTGCTCTGAACACTTTATTCTTATAATTAATATCATTATTTTTAACTTACTGAAACCTTTCAACTTATGTAATCAGTAATGTTCTGACGCTGATATTAAGCTTTTATTTATTTATTTATTTATTTGAGATGGAGTCTCATTCTGTCACTCAGACTGGAGTGCAGTGGTGCGATCTTGGCTCACTGCAACCTCCACTTCTGGGTTCCAGCGATTCTCCTGCCTTAGTCTCCCAAGTAGCTGGGATTACAGGCTCCCGCCACCACACCTGGCTAAGTTTCGTATTTGTATGTTTAGTAGAGATGGGGTTTGTCATGTTGGCCAGGCTGGTCTCGAACTCCTGACCTCAGGTGATCCACCCAGCTCGGCCTCCCAAAGTGCTGGGATTACAAGTGTGAACCACTGAGCCCAGCCTGGTATTAACCTGTTAATTCAATACAGTATTCCTGTAACAGACCTTCTCCCATCGATGGGCTCATTTTTATTGCTCTTTGTTCTCTCCTGCTTCTGTCAGTTTTGAGAGCCCATAAAATGGCTTCCTTTCTACAACATCTTATCTCACATTCATATTTTTCATATAGCATGTCACACACAGCATAAGACATTTTCCGTAACATATTATGAGTTGATGATTTCTATCACGTTGAAGAAGATTATACAACAACATTTATCTTGTAAATTCTCTTATAATGGCAGGTAAAAAAAATATTATGTGAAATGGCACATTGAAAAAAAGGAAAGTCTAAAGGTGGATAGCTTAAATGATCGTGATTGTTTTTCCCATTGGATCTTCTGCAGATGAGGATTCCCTGCATAAATCTCTAAGGGGTGGCAGATCAGGCTTCTCAGTTTCAGCCAGGGATGGATGGTTTGCACCTCCTGATGTGTTCATCAGCAACATGATGAAGCCAGTGTCCTTGGCTACTTATTCCAACCTTTTGTTCTCTTCTTGGAGAAATGGGTAAAAGATACACTTATATACTACAAGTGTAGATTTTGGTTATCTTTATTTGTGAAGAAAATTTTTTGTTTACCTCTCATTTTATTCATTCGTTCAGTAAATATTTATCCACCTACCTACTATGTGCTAGGCACTGTGATAGTCACTACGTATTAAAAAAGTATATTGATGATCAGTGCTAAAATTATTTTCAAACTATTTTAAGAGAGGACTCCTAAATTAAAAGAAATTATGTATCAACAGAGAAATGCC
>NW_016813984.1:135661-143650 GCF_001698545.2 Rhinopithecus bieti
CCCCCCCTTTTTTTTCCTACGAAATTGCTACTGGCTAGAGAATGATGATGATTTGCACTTCTGACATCATTGCCTAATGTTGGGTTTCTGTGCCTGGGCTCTTTATGCTGTGGAGGCAAATGGTGTTTTGAGTGTCTTAATTTCACTGGAACGCTGCACCTGTTGCTGGCTATTCTTGCATATGAAATCCAGGCCCTAGAGTCACTTGCTTTCATTTCCTTTTCCTGCTCCCTCTTTCCGGTCTGTGTGTGTGTTGGGGTGGGGATGGGGGGTTGCGAGGGGCGGCAGATTAGTAGCTCCTGTGAAAAGTAACCACCTTCCTGTTCCGTCAAGACTATGATTTTAGCGCCCCCAGGAGTCGTAGTGTTGCGTCACTCTGTCATCTGTCGCCGAAAGACTCATAATCCGGCAGCCTCAAGAGTTTGAGGCGTGGGTTTGTACCCGAGTTTGGGGTTCTGGGGGAGGGGTGAAGTGGAACAGGCTTTCAGCAGCTGCTGCTGCCACCCGATACCTGGAACCTTACTGCTGTTGAGGAACATGTATTTCCTCTTGGCTTCATCTGCTGTTTGGCTATGACTGAGGAAGACAGGCGGTATTGCATAGTATCATTTACTTTCATAAAAATAACTATGACATCTCTAGGCTTCATGTTGGTTCAGGCAATGCTCTCGAAAGCCAGGGAGTTGCTTTGCAAGATGTGTGCTATGGCTGAAGGAACGGCTCAAGAGCTGGGACCTGGCCCTGAGGTTAAATCCACTCACAGCATGAATTTGATGTTTTACTTTGTGTCCTGAAACCTCAGTAACCTTATTTTTCAAGTGAGAGTTGAAACACTGACACAGCTTAACTTGTAAGAATTTTGCAGGCATCAGTGAAAATAAATTGAATGCACTTTGAAGTTCAGAGATTTCTAAAAGTTAATACAGACCAAATTATATCCTGATGATCAAGTAGGAACATCCATAGTTCCAGTACTGTAGTGCATTGACAACCTCCAGGAAGTTACAGTAGCCTGACCTTCCTAATTTTAAACCAACTTTGTCATGTTTAATTTATTCATACTTTTATAGATAGACAGATTTACTACTGGACATTCTCTGGCGGAGAAAAATTTCATGGAAAAAGTTTAATGTGAAATGGCAGATAAGTGGTCCCGACTTGCAAGTTCAGGAATGGCTTGTTCACCACTGAAGACTGCCCTGGAATAAGAGAGCCCAGCTTTGTTCTTGTCTTATTTCTGGATCACCCTTTCTCCTTTGTACCTTCTGACATTGTTTCTGTGTTCCCTCCTCCCATCTGCCACCTGCTCCTTTGCAACTCTGTGGAGTATTTTAATAATAGGTTGTTTGTGCCTGTCTTGCCTCTGCAGTGCTCACTTCCACCTGTTTCCTCAGCCTCTGCCTTCTCCTTTCCCCCTTTTGGCATGCTCTGGCCTGCCTCCGTAGTTGAACCTGATCCCTGAGGCAATGATATGGCAGATGCCTCAACTCTCCATCTATAGCACTTGTCTTGCCTGGCCTGGGAACCGGCTCTTTCACTGCTGTACTACAGGGAACACAGTAGGCGCTTCTTAGACCTGTCAGGGGCCTGGCTCTCCCAAATGCTCTTTCCAGGAACTCTGGCCCTGTGAACCCACTGCTGAATCTCATCGCTCATAAATAAACTCTCAAGTGATAACTGTCACTTGAGTTCTCTAGTTCTCACCTGACTCCCTCTTAATATCATCCTGGAACTGTCTTGGAAACCCTGGAACTGATTTGAAATACCTGTGGTCAGTTCCTTAGCATCAGTTCTGTCTAATGAACACCTAGATTCTTCATTGTCTCTTCACTTTCGGCTCTATGTTGTCACAAGTAGATGATTATGTCTCATTCCCAAGTAGAGATAGGACACATGAGAGTGGGTGGGTGTGCCCGTGGTTAGACAGGACTATCTTTGTGTAGTACCAGCTGCAGCAGGATCTACAGTGACTCACACATCTTCTGAGTGGCCAACATCCTCAGATTTGCATGTGGGCATTTGCAAGAGGAAGCACACAGATCCTGTGATCAGGGCTGAGATGCATACAGGTGTGTCTGCTGGACGGGCAGGTGGTGCTCAGTGGAAGAAAGGTTATAGGCAGGGAAAGTGTTGCCTCATGGAGGGTGATCCTGATATAGTGGGAACTTCAATCCAGACTCCGACATCACCATGGGCAAGCCAAATGACAGTAAACAACCTTCAGGGCTTGGGGACATCAGCACACTCACCTGCAGAGAGCCAGACGGAAGACAGGCAGTAGCACAAGTTTTCTGAGGTAGAGATTGTGACTGTAGGTGACCAAGGAACAAAATATTATGAAGACCACATTGGGGTTCATAGGCTGGTGGCCCTGTAGGACACTTGGTCACTTTTCCTACTGTGTGTGTGTTTTTTTTTTCCTGCCAACACCAAAGAGTAATCTCTAGGTGTCTCTTCTTTACTCCTTCCCATGAAGCTTGAAAGTTCTAAAGCTCACCAGAAACTAGAAAAATTTTCCTCACTGTGACAGCAAGTGTGCTTCCAGAAAACTCACTTGCTGACCTTTGTTCCACAGCCCAGCAGGTTGCCACCTCATTTATAAAAACAGATTATGAAGAGAGTCCAGAAAATTACTCCCTTTTCTTTCTTTTTTCAAGTAGCATTTTAAAATTCCTTTCTTTTTAAAGTAGTTGGGTTGTTTTATTAATTTCACTGTTGCCTTAAATGACAATTCTTGTCTCCCTGAAGAACTCTTGGCCTTCCTTCCTGCCACTAGAGTGAGAAGTTCTAAGCTGGAGGGGCCGTCTCAGGGATGACTGCTTTAAGCAGCCAGTCATGTAGGGTTGCGTCTGTGGCCCTGGCAGATTGGATCCACTTTCTACCAAGTTGGTGGCATCACTTGGCTTCCATGTAGTGTTTTTCTGTTCTCCTGCAGATCGCTGTTGGCCACTGGAGGCCTCACCCACTGAGTTCCAGACAGCTGCCACTTCCGTTTAGAAGCAACACTGCCAGTGAGAAACCCTGCCACACACAACACACACACAGAGACACACATACAGAGACATACACACAGACATACACAGTGACACACACACAGAGACACACACACACAACACACACACACACACACACACGTGAGAGGAGGGCCACCCTGGGATGAAACCCTGAGTTCCGTCGTCTCAGCCCACTCCTTCTATCTCCTGGTGGAGGAAGAAGCTGTGTGCCCCTATTACTACCACTCTTTATCTCCTCATTAAGGGCTTTGGTGCGATTATTATCTCCCTTTTAATCTCACTACTTGCAGGCAGCTTTCTTGAGAACGGTTATAATTTCATCCTGAAATACAACTTCTAGGAGTTTTCTTTTAAATTCATCATTCCAAGTAGGTGTCTTTGTCTGTTTGCATATTAGAAAATGAAACCAATACTTAAATATGATTTTCCTGCTTTTATTGGTGTGCTATTTAAGGTCTGTGTCTGACGTCTGGCTCCGTGTGGTTTGGAATACTTTATTATTATTATTATTTTGAGATGGAGTCTTGCTCTGTCTCCCAGGCTATAGTGCAGTGGTGCGATCTCGGCTCACTGCAACCTCTGCCTCCTTGGTTCAAGCGATTCCCGTGCCTCACCCTCCCGAATAGCTGGGATTACAGGTGCACACCTCCACGCCTGGCTAACTTTTGTATTTTTAGTAGAGATGGAGTCTTACCATGTTGGCCAGGCTGGTCTCAAACTCCTGACCTCAGGTGATCCGCCAGCCTCAGCTTCCTAAAGTGCTGAGATTATAGGCATGAGCCACTGCGCCCAGCCTGGAATATTTTCTAAGCTCTTTGATGATGGCATCTTAGATTTAACTCTCTCTGACTTAATTTTGTTGATTATAATGTCATTCAATTCCATTTGTATACTCATATGGAAACAAAGGCATGGTTTCAGATTTCATTTATATCTCCATGCTTTGGAAAAACAAAGCATGATTTGGAGAAACCACTCAGCCCATTAAATACCATCCTTGACATTACTTTTTTGGGTTTGCTTGTTTTAAAACAGTTTTATTGGCTTTTGCTTTTATAATTTTTTGAACCATGTCAACAGTAGCATAATGAGTATCTTTAGACATGTGCTGTTAAAAACATGTGAAAATTCTTTTCTTGTCAACACGAAGAGTTTTGTTTATAATCGTTACTGTGATCAAGAACTAAGGTGGAATTTCCTAGCTAGACACAAATGAGTTTTAAAAAAGGATGAGTTTGCGTCCTTTGTAGGGACATGGATGCAACTGGAAACCATCATTCTTAGCAAACTATCACAAGAAGAGGAAACCAAACACCGCATGTTCTCACTCATAGGTGGGAACTGAACAATGAGGAAACTTGGACTCGGGAAGGGGAACATCAAAAAAAAAAAAAAAAAAAAAAAAACAAAAAACCTGACATGCTCTTCCATTATTGGTTAAGTTGTATTCTAAACAATATTAGTCTGATGAAGATATTAAGGGGAGTTAATTAGACTGTGAGATTCTTGAGGACAGTTGATGCCTTTTCATTTTGCATTCTGCTTGGGCACTGTGTAGTTGATCAGTATAGTCATGGGATTTAGTTCTGATCATAGGGAGCTGTGTGAACTGCATGAAGGAGATGAGACTCCATCCTCACATGGGAAACCTTTAAGGATTTTGAAGCTGGGCAGGTGCAGGTTATTAGAAAGATCACTCTGGGCTCTGTGGGAGAGTGATTCAGAGGGAAGAGCCCCTAGAGGCCCATGGAGCATTGCAGGTGGCTCTGCCAGGAGACCAGGTAGACGATGTGGTGAGGGCGGGTGGGAGATGGATGAAGCTGTGGATTTCATAGGTACAGATTCATCATCCTTCATCTGCAGCTACACTATTGAAGAAGACCTCTGAAAACCAGAAGGCGTTTTATTTGTAGTTCATTTGGCAGGAAAACTTGAGTTTGACCTGAACTCATTTGGTGTTGAAGCCTGACTTGAACAGTTGGGACACTTTTAAAGTCCTTACGTATGTCAGGCATCTTTCATAAAACATATGTATTTGCTGCAGGGCTATTCATGTGTTTGATTAGGGGAAATTGCCCTGGATCTTGCTGTTTTTTGTTTTCACTGTAATATATGACTTGTGCTATATAACTTTTCTCAAATGGGAAGAGTTCTGGTTCAGCAGCACCCCTGACCCTAGGGTTTTGGAAAAGAGGTTGTGAAACTATTTGACGTGTGTTTATAGGATAAGGTTGATGAAACTGACTGATAAGAAATGGAGGCAAGATCTATGGAAGAAAAGAACATTTCTGGGAAGACTCAAAAGTTAATGATGGCGCTGCCTCATTAACATTGAAGGGAAGTAGAACTTTAGGAAGGGTCAGAAATATTCATTAGACAGGCATGATTTATTGAAAAGGATGCATCTTGAATTTTGAAGTGTTGCTTGTATGTGATCTTGGATTGAATCGTAGGCCAGAAAAGGGGCAATTGCAGAAATTTGAAAAGGCCTATAGATTAGTTCATAGTTTTGCTTCTATGTGAATTCTCTGGTTTTCATCATTGTACTCTGGTTATGTAAGATGGTAATATTTGGGGAAGTTGGACGAAGAGGATATGAGAACTCTGTGTACTCTTTTCTTGTTTTTTTCTTTACCACTTCTTTTATAAGTCTAAAATTATTTCAAGATAAATGTTTGAAAATGAAAAAAAGAGCTGTTTGTCATATCAGGGAATGGCATCATCCATGATGCTTTTAAGTAGAGAGTATCTATGAGCAGAAGTCTAGTTTTCTTGGAGAATTCGAAGTCTAAAAGTGCAAATCGGGTAAAATTTCAGTCAGGTCTTCACCCCTCCCAATTTTTTCTTTTAAAAAAGCTGACCTGGTTTCTATTGTAAGATTAACTTTTATATTCTGATCTGAGAAAATGCTTGACTGTAGTTTAAGTGTACAAAGAAGAGTTCTAGGCTGGGCGTGGTGGCTCATGCCTGTAATCCCAGCACTTGGGGAGACCAAGGTGGGCAGATTGCTTGAGATCAGGAGTTTGAGACCAGGCTGACCAACATGGTGAAACACATCTCTACTAGAAATACAAAATTAGCTGGGTGTGGTGGCATGCACCTGTAATCCCAGCTACTAGGGAGGCTGAGGCAGGTGAATTTCTGGAACCCGGGAGGCGGAGGTTGCAGTGAGCCGACATCACGTCACTGTACTCCAGCCTGGGAGACACAACAAGACTGCATCTCAAGAAAAAAAAAAGAAGAGTTATAAAATAGAGAGCTCATGGGAAGTGCCATAACTTGTCCCTTGCATTTAGTCTCCCTGGTGTTGGAGGGTGTGGTTTGGCTCTAGTTCTTGTTTGTAGCTCTGCAAGGTGAGGTGTAGGTTTATTAGTTAGGACTGACAGTTATAATATGATGTTCAAAGCCAAGAGGGTTTACAGATAACAGGGAAGAATGAAGAAGATGTGTACCTTTCATGGCCAAGGTCAGCTCGCCTGGATTTTGTGGTGCTGATGCTGCTGGGTGTATATTTTCTCCATGGAGAGAGGATTGGTTTCTGAATTCCTTTGCTTTCCCCTCTCACTTCGACACTACCTCCTGTAGTTTCAGCTAATTTGTTCTGTAATTCTCTCTCCACTCCAATTCTTTCTTTCTTTTTTGATGAGAGTAGACCTAGGCTGGCAGCCAGTTGCTATTGAGCTATAATAGAGCTAGTGGTATGAACAAAATTTGATTACTGCTGTCAACACCAGATTGAATAAGAAAGTGCATACCCTAGACAGATACTTGCAACATAAATGGTCTATTGATTTCACAAGAACTAGAAAATGAGGCCACCGTGTAATCTAGCAGAACAACGGATCTGTGAATAGAGTGGGCCCTGACATTGCACAACGGTTTTAAAAGTGCCCTCCTATCGATCTTTTAGAAGAACCTTGAGATAAACTGATTTTAGCTTCTGATTTTCCTTACCATCAAGTATTTACAGAAACTCCAAGGAAGCCTTTGCACTTGTGTGTGGGCAATGGTTTGCTTTTCCTCCATAGCATCTAGTTTGGGGTTATATTGGCTGTTACAGACCTTATTTGCTCCTGAGTTATCATGGCATTTCCACTTAGCTTAATACAAATGTTTTAGGAGTTTCCCACCATGGAAAGTTCTGTTTAACATATGAAAGTTCAATGATCAATTTCATAGTCAGCTCTAGGGCAAGAAACAATGGATTACAGAGTATAGCCTTGGGACACGGGAAATTTTTTAGTAGATGGATGAGTCATATTATTAATATATGCTGCAAGACCCGAGGTCTTACATCAAAAAATAAGGAAAAAAGTTTTAATTTTTTAAAGTTAATAGCCTTCTGATATTTTCTTTGTTATATTTTGTATAGTTTTGTTCTGTTTAGTTTGGGGGGATCAAAAAAATAAATACTAAAATAGAATGTTTTTGGAAAAAGGTAATTAACATCATTGTACATGAATTTGCTCTAACACAGTAAGGTCTGGAAAAAAAAAAAAAAAGATTTTCCCTTTGATGTAGACTTGTTTCAATAATTACTATTCTCCCAGTACTGCACTTTTGAGAGGGAAGGAGAAATTGTTGCTGGTGTCTAGATCTTGACTTGTTTTCCTTGGCTACCTTCAAAATTTGAGATACTGAATCTTAAATCACATCTGGTCTAAAAATTCTTCCTATAAACAGTTATGACTATTTACTGACAAAAGGCTGCTTTTATTGTGCCTGTTTTTATTTCAGAGGAAGACACATAAAGACAGGTGGAAAGAACTGATTTGTAAAGATTGAAATGTCATATTTACATTCAGAATTTCATTTCCTTACCGGTTTTCAGAAGAACCCTTTGGTAGAGGAAGCAGGGCCAACTTCTTTCACAGCCTCTTACTGTAGATAGAAATATGAAGTCCAGCAATATTTAGCTGGTGTGAACTCATACAGCTGTACCAAGAACAATGTTGAAAATCTTTGATTCCTATTG
>NW_016813984.1:144071-151936 GCF_001698545.2 Rhinopithecus bieti
AAAAAAAAAAAAAAAAAAAAAAAAACAAAAAACCTGACATGCTCTTCCATTATTGGTTAAGTTGTATTCTAAACAATATTAGTCTGATGAAGATATTAAGGGGAGTTAATTAGACTGTGAGATTCTTGAGGACAGTTGATGCCTTTTTCATTTTTGCATTCTGCTTGGGCACTGTGTAGTTGATCAGTATAGTCATGGGATTTAGTTCTGATCATAGGGAGCTGTGTGAACTGCATGAAGGAGATGAGACTCCATCCTCACATGGGAAACCTTTAAGGATTTTGAAGCTGGGCAGGTGCAGGTTATTAGAAAGATCACTCTGGGCTCTGTGGGAGAGTGATTCAGAGGGAAGAGCCCCTAGAGGCCCATGGAGCATTGCAGGTGGCTCTGCCAGGAGACCAGGTAGACGATGTGGTGAGGGCGGGTGGGAGATGGATGAAGCTGTGGATTTCATAGGTACAGATTCATCATCCTTCATCTGCAGCTACACTATTGAAGAAGACCTCTGAAAACCAGAAGGCGTTTTATTTGTAGTTCATTTGGCAGGAAAACTTGAGTTTGACCTGAACTCATTTGGTGTTGAAGCCTGACTTGAACAGTTGGGACACTTTTAAAGTCCTTACGTATGTCAGGCATCTTTCATAAAACATATGTATTTGCTGCAGGGCTATTCATGTGTTTGATTAGGGGAAATTGCCCTGGATCTTGCTGTTTTTTGTTTTCACTGTAATATATGACTTGTGCTATATAACTTTTCTCAAATGGGAAGAGTTCTGGTTCAGCAGCACCCCTGACCCTAGGGTTTTGGAAAAGAGGTTGTGAAACTATTTGACGTGTGTTTATAGGATAAGGTTGATGAAACTGACTGATAAGAAATGGAGGCAAGATCTATGGAAGAAAAGAACATTTCTGGGAAGACTCAAAAGTTAATGATGGCGCTGCCTCATTAACATTGAAGGGAAGTAGAACTTTAGGAAGGGTCAGAAATATTCATTAGACAGGCATGATTTATTGAAAAGGATGCATCTTGAATTTTTGAAGTGTTGCTTGTATGTGATCTTGGATTGAATCGTAGGCCAGAAAAAGGGGGCAATTGCAGAAATTTGAAAAAGGCCTATAGATTAGTTCATAGTTTTGCTTCTATGTGAATTCTCTGGTTTTCATCATTGTACTCTGGTTATGTAAGATGGTAATATTTGGGGAAGTTGGACGAAGAGGATATGAGAACTCTGTGTACTCTTTTCTTGTTTTTTTCTTTACCACTTCTTTTATAAGTCTAAAATTATTTCAAGATAAATGTTTGAAAAATGAAAAAAAGAGCTGTTTGTCATATCAGGGAATGGCATCATCCATGATGCTTTTAAGTAGAGAGTATCTATGAGCAGAAGTCTAGTTTTCTTGGAGAATTCGAAGTCTAAAAGTGCAAATCGGGTAAAATTTCAGTCAGGTCTTCACCCCCTCCCAATTTTTTCTTTTTAAAAAAGCTGACCTGGTTTCTATTGTAAGATTAACTTTTTATATTCTGATCTGAGAAAAATGCTTGACTGTAGTTTAAGTGTACAAAGAAGAGTTCTAGGCTGGGCGTGGTGGCTCATGCCTGTAATCCCAGCACTTGGGGAGACCAAGGTGGGCAGATTGCTTGAGATCAGGAGTTTGAGACCAGGCTGACCAACATGGTGAAACACATCTCTACTAGAAATACAAAAATTAGCTGGGTGTGGTGGCATGCACCTGTAATCCCAGCTACTAGGGAGGCTGAGGCAGGTGAATTTCTGGAACCCGGGAGGCGGAGGTTGCAGTGAGCCGACATCACGTCACTGTACTCCAGCCTGGGAGACACAACAAGACTGCATCTCAAGAAAAAAAAAAGAAGAGTTATAAAATAGAGAGCTCATGGGAAGTGCCATAACTTGTCCCTTGCATTTAGTCTCCCTGGTGTTGGAGGGTGTGGTTTGGCTCTAGTTCTTGTTTGTAGCTCTGCAAGGTGAGGTGTAGGTTTATTAGTTAGGACTGACAGTTATAATATGATGTTCAAAGCCAAGAGGGTTTACAGATAACAGGGAAGAATGAAGAAGATGTGTACCTTTCATGGCCAAGGTCAGCTCGCCTGGATTTTGTGGTGCTGATGCTGCTGGGTGTATATTTTCTCCATGGAGAGAGGATTGGTTTCTGAATTCCTTTGCTTTCCCCTCTCACTTCGACACTACCTCCTGTAGTTTCAGCTAATTTGTTCTGTAATTCTCTCTCCACTCCAATTCTTTCTTTCTTTTTTGATGAGAGTAGACCTAGGCTGGCAGCCAGTTGCTATTGAGCTATAATAGAGCTAGTGGTATGAACAAAATTTGATTACTGCTGTCAACACCAGATTGAATAAGAAAGTGCATACCCTAGACAGATACTTGCAACATAAATGGTCTATTGATTTCACAAGAACTAGAAAATGAGGCCACCGTGTAATCTAGCAGAACAACGGATCTGTGAATAGAGTGGGCCCTGACATTGCACAACGGTTTTAAAAAGTGCCCTCCTATCGATCTTTTTAGAAGAACCTTGAGATAAACTGATTTTAGCTTCTGATTTTCCTTACCATCAAGTATTTACAGAAACTCCAAGGAAGCCTTTGCACTTGTGTGTGGGCAATGGTTTGCTTTTCCTCCATAGCATCTAGTTTGGGGGTTATATTGGCTGTTACAGACCTTATTTGCTCCTGAGTTATCATGGCATTTCCACTTAGCTTAATACAAATGTTTTAGGAGTTTCCCACCATGGAAAGTTCTGTTTAACATATGAAAGTTCAATGATCAATTTCATAGTCAGCTCTAGGGCAAGAAACAATGGATTACAGAGTATAGCCTTGGGACACGGGAAATTTTTTAGTAGATGGATGAGTCATATTATTAATATATGCTGCAAGACCCGAGGTCTTACATCAAAAAATAAGGAAAAAAGTTTTTAATTTTTTAAAGTTAATAGCCTTCTGATATTTTCTTTGTTATATTTTGTATAGTTTTTGTTCTGTTTAGTTTGGGGGGATCAAAAAAATAAATACTAAAATAGAATGTTTTTGGAAAAAGGTAATTAACATCATTGTACATGAATTTGCTCTAACACAGTAAGGTCTGGAAAAAAAAAAAAAAGATTTTCCCTTTGATGTAGACTTGTTTCAATAATTACTATTCTCCCAGTACTGCACTTTTGAGAGGGAAGGAGAAATTGTTGCTGGTGTCTAGATCTTGACTTGTTTTCCTTGGCTACCTTCAAAATTTGAGATACTGAATCTTAAATCACATCTGGTCTAAAATTCTTCCTATAAACAGTTATGACTATTTACTGACAAAAGGCTGCTTTTATTGTGCCTGTTTTATTTCAGAGGAAGACACATAAAGACAGGTGGAAAGAACTGATTTGTAAAGATTGAAATGTCATATTTACATTCAGAATTTCATTTCCTTACCGGTTTTCAGAAGAACCCTTTGGTAGAGGAAGCAGGGCCAACTTCTTTCACAGCCTCTTACTGTAGATAGAAATATGAAGTCCAGCAATATTTAGCTGGTGTGAACTCATACAGCTGTACCAAGAACAATGTTGAAAATCTTTGATTCCTATTGGAAAATAGCCACTGTTAAAGATGGACACCTTCAGGACCTCACTTCAGGATTGTAGCCAGTATCCGTTCTGACTAGGTGGTGCCCACGCCTCCCTGGCTGTTCTGTGTTTTGAATATTTAGTCCTGATTCTAGAAATGAAGACATTTTTGGCCTATGGATAAAAGATGGGTTTCGATAGCCATTAAGGAAATGCAAATCAAACCACAATGAAATGTCACTTCATACCCAGTAGGATGGCGATAATGAAAAAGACAAATAATAATAAATATTGGTAACGATGTGGAGAAATGGGTATCCACATACACTGCTAGTGGGAATATGAAAGGATGCAGCCACTTTGGAAATCTGTCTGGCAGTTCTTCCAAAGGTTAGGCATAGGGTTGCCATATGACTCAGCAGTTCTACTTCTGGGTACACACACACACACACACCCACACACACACCCACACCCAAGAGACATGAAAATGTATGCCCACATCAAAAACTTGTACACAAATGCTCATAGCAGAATTAATTGGTATTAGCTAAAAGATAAAAACAACCCAAATGTTCATGAACTGATAAACACATAATAAAATATGGTCTATCGATACAATGGAATATTTTAAAAAGAAATGAAATACCCATACATGCTGCAACACGCATGGACTTCAAAAACATTATGCTAAGTGAAATAAACTAGTCACAAAAAACCATATACTGTACGATTTCTTTTATATGAAATGTACAGAATAGGTAACTCTACAGACTGGAAGTAGATTTCAGTGGTTGCCTTGGGCTAAGGGATGGGGATCGATTGTGGTGATGGTTGTAGAATTCTTTGAAAATACTAAAAATCATTAAGTTATACAGTGTAAATGAGTTAATTGTATAATATATGAATTATATATCAATAAAGTTTGATGCAAAAAAAGATTATTGGGTATTGACTGTGTGACATCATCTGTATCACTGCGCTTTTCCCGGTCTCCCTGCCTGTGACAGTCCTAGAAGACAGGTGAAGTCAGCCTGTCCATTTTACAGATTTGGAGACTGAGGCTGAGAGAGAGAGAGAGAGAGAGAGAGAGAGAAAGAGAGCGAGAGAGAGAGAGAGGGAATTTTGCCAGAGTTATACAGCTGCTAGTCTAAGGAAAATGCAGAGATGAAGAGGAGGAGCGAAGGGGAAGTACTGTCAGTTTCTCTTTTCTGTACCACAGTACAGTAGCAGGATGAGAGATGCCTTTGAATTCAAACCTGTGTGTATCCTGACAAAGATACATATTCTATGAAAAGTCTTTGATAATAAGTAGAAAATTTCTATTTCACAACAAGCAAGAAAAAGAATGAGAAAAGGACTAGAAAGTAGATAATGATCATATGAATAATGATTTTTCTTGCTTTTTGCATGTATGTGGAGGACACATGCAGAAGTGACAGCAGGAGTTCGAGACCAGCCTGACCAACACGGTGAGACAACGTCTCTACTAAAAATACAAAAAAAAAAAAAAAAAAAAAAAAAGCCGGGCATGGTGATGGGTGCCTGTAATCCCAGCTCCTTGGGAGGCTGAGGCAGGAGAATCACCTGAACCCAGGAGGCGGAGGTTGCAGTGAGGCGAGATCATGCCATTGCACTCCGGCCTGGGTGACAAGAGTGGAAAAAAAAAATAATGATAATAAAGAGAGCAAAGTGACCACAAAAGAGAATAGGCTGGAAATATTAGTCTAAATGGTGGCCTCTTATCTTATAGCTGCATGTGGTTAAGTTTATTTTTTCCATAACAGCAATTTCTAAGGGATGAAGAAGAAATCCTTTTGAGTTTTACTTCCCCAAGGTATATATAGCTACTACAGTGAAATAATAAGCCCAATTTATTCTTTGAAGTATAGTTAATATGTAACAAAACTCCTAAGGCCAGTTGTATACCCAGGGCAATCACCTTCTAACACCTTTATTTATGTACACAGTGGGTAGGAAGGTGGGTGGAGTGCCCCTTCCCAGCTGACACTGTCAAAACAGGAAGCAAAGTTATAATCTCTGTCATAGGAACATGAATAGAGGCCCTTAGTTGTGACTATTAAAAAAACAAAAAACCTACCTAAGGAGTTTTCACTGACTGCAAAGTGTAACTTCCTGTCTGGTGTTTAGAGGAGGTGGGGTTAGTTAGGTTTAGTCAGATCCTCTCATGAGAAAAATAAAAGCCACACACACACAAAAAAAGGACATCCCAGTGTGCAGTTCGAAGGCTGCTTTTGTTGTCCACTTCCTCTACATCTTTTACCTCGTCATCTAAGCAGATGTAGGTGATGAGCAGCCCGGCAGTCACCACGTTTCACTGGAAAAAGTGCAGATTGGATTTGCCAGAGCATGTAGCTGTCCAGGCTTGCAAGAGATTACCAGGTAAGTTTGTCAACTTGTGCGACTCCCAGCCAGTGAGGTTTTCATAAGAAGCGTCTCTGAAGACAGGGCTCTCTCGTTCACTTTTGTTAAGTAACAAAGCTTAGGACCAGGCTGGTGACGGGAACAGACAGCCTGTCCTTCCTGCTGCCACATCTGTTGTGGACCCTGAAGAGTAGAGACTAACGCTGTCTGCTTCACACTTCTCTTCAGGAGGTGATAATTCACTAGAGTTATTAGCTTCTTTGAAAGATTTCCAGGATCCCTACATTTGTGGTAATAAATGTGCTTCACTTTACCTCCCTGTGTTTTCAAAATAGCTTACTCTGTGCTGACTGTTTACTGCCATATAGAGAAGAAGCCTCCTTTGTGGTGTTGAGTATTGGTCGACCTCATCCCGTATTGTATTTTATTTACTCTGTTGGCTAAAAAGGCATTTTACTTCTTGAAATATTTAGTTTCAACCTGAGAAAGGGGAGAATAAAACGTTTGTACTTTGGGGGACTGTATAAGCGCTGGGGTTTCTGTTTCAGTGCAGGCTTGTCTATGAGACGTATATATGCGTAACTTCATGTAGGGAAAGTGTCATGTACTTTTCTCTCGCTGAAGTTTACTTCCAGGGTGACTTAGTTTTTCTGATCAGTTTAGATGTTCATATCTTGTTTAATGTATACATGTGTGTACTGGTTGTATGAACTTTTGGAGGGAAAAAAAAACCCAAGTGATGTGTTTTATTTGATTATACACATCATGCATGAATGTTGTCACTATGAAAAACTTTGAGGCTGGTTGGTTTTCTTTTTTAATGTTTTTGTTTCTTGTAGAATTACTCTTTCCCTCTTAATGTTTTCCTTCTTAGCTTCAGTGAATGAGGTGGTAAGGGGTTGTAAGTGTTGTCTCTGTGGAGCAAATTCAAACCAAAATGATTGGAGCTGCCCATATTTTCTTAGTGAATTGGGTTTCTTGAACAAGTGGCATAGAAGATTGGTGTACTACAATTCTCATCATTAGCTGTTACTTCTTTCTTAAATAACCATGTGATCCCAACACAAAATCAAAATACCTCTCAGGGACCTGAATTAAAACTCCATGCGGGCCGGGCATGATGGCTTGTACCTGTAATCCAAGCACTTTGGGAGGCTGAGACAGGAGGATCACTTGAGACCTGGAGTTTGAGACCACCCTGGGCAACATAGGGAGATTCCATCTCTACAAAAAATTAAAAAATCAGTCAGTCATGGTGGCATGTGCCTGTGGTCCCAGCTATTTAGGAGACTGAGGTGGGAGGATAGCTTGAACCTAGGAGTTTGAGACTGTGATGAGCCATGATCATGCCACTGCAATCCAGTCTGGACAACAGAGGGATATCTTGTCTCAAAAACCTGCATAGGAGCATCTATTGCAGACTTGTGACCTTTTGAAGATTTCCTTTGATTGTCACTAAATCCTCTCTCTTTCCCCGACATTGAGAGTCTCTGTAGTCAGCTCTGTAGTCATCAAAGGGTCTTGCTACAAAGGGTCTAGGGTAACCATAGTGTTTGAAATCAGAAGACAACTAGAAGAAAAGCACAAACAAACCTTTAAATAATAAGCAGGCCTTGACTGGGGGCGGTGGCTCACACCTGTAATCCCAGCACTTTGGGAGGCCGAGGCAGGCGGATCACCTGAGGTCAGGAGTTTTAGACCAGCCTGGCCAACATGGTGAAACCCGGTCTCTACTAAAAATTGGTCGGGCGTGGTGGCGGGTGCCTGTAATCCCAGCTACTTGGGAGGCTGAGACGGGAGGATCACTTGAACCTGGGAGGCAGAAGTTGCAGTGAGCAGAGATCACACCATTCCACTCCAGCCTGGGTGACAGAGTGAAACTCTGTCAAAAAAAAAAA
>NW_016813984.1:152219-171650 GCF_001698545.2 Rhinopithecus bieti
AAAAAAAAAAAAAAAAAAAAGCAGGCTTTTAAATGAGTAGCTACAGTGTTAAATATATTTAAATGCTGTGCTGGTTGAGTTCTGGTTCATTTACATAACATTCTTTCCTGCCCTATAACCAATCAAAAGGCTTTTTAGGAAAATAGCATTTTAAAAAATAAAATGTATTTCAGTGCATGTTATTTTAATAAAAATAGAAAACCAATGTGTACATGATTTCGAATTTCACAAGGGCCTAGATTGTCATCCGTTATTACTGAACTGAATTTTTTTTGTGTGTCCATAGTATAGACTCTTTAGTGATCTTGTTAGAAATAAGGACATTAAATTGAATGTTAAAAATAATATTTACAGCCGGGCACAATGGCTCATGCTTGTAATCCCAGCACTTTGGGAGGCCGAGGCGGGCAGATCATCTGAGGTCAGGAGTTCAGGCCAGGAGCCTGACCAATGTAGTGAAACATTGTCTCAACTAAAAATACAAAAATTAGCTGGGCGTGGTCGTGGGTGCCTGAAATCCCAGCTACTTGGGAGGCTGAGGCAGGAGAATCGCCAGGACCTGGGAGGTGGAGGTTGCAGTGAGCTGAGATTGAGCCACTGCACTTCAGCCCTGGCATCAGGACGAGACTGTTTAAAAAAAAAAAAAAAGATCTCTATCTCTCTCACTATCTCTATCACTCTCTTTCTAGCTAATCTATCTATCATCTATCTATCATCTATCTATCTCATCGCTATCTCTATCATCTAGCTCTATCATCATTTTCACTACATGTTAACAATAATATCACTGAGATAAACCAAAGTTTTAAGAAAAGCTTGAAAATGTGAAGTGAATAATTTGGAGGCACAATTGGACATTTAGGCATCTATGAAGGCCCAGATGACTCATGTCTAGAAATTGCTGCTGCTCAGGAAACCACTCCTGGGAGCCTTGCTCGTCTTGCCATCCTTCCTGCTTTCTTGCCGGCTGACAGGACTCTGTGTCAGCTGTTTCCTTTTTAGATGGAAGGGTTAAAAGATTCACTACTTGGGTTCCCCATTAGAATCACCACCATGCTGGTGCCCCACAGTCAGAGATCGCGGCTTGATTGGACCGAGGCCCTGCTCTGTAGCTTGTCAAAAGCCAGCCAAGGGTGTCCAGTGTGGAGGGTACAGGGTAATGTATTCGTCCCCTACTAGACTGAAAGCTCCATGGGAGGGACTAGAGGCAGCTTCGTTACTGCTGCCCCCCAGCACCTGAATGTGTGCCTGATGTGCAGGAGAGGCTCAGTAGCTGCTTGTGGAATGAATGAATGAATGAGTTGCTTTGAGTAACAGGAAGTTGGAAGAAGATTGGACAGAGGCTTAGTTATGGTCTTTGCTGATGTAAGAGAGTGTGCTATGTTATGCTGAACAGTGGCTGTCATCTTGGAAGACACTCTAGGAAATGGTCACAGGGGAACAGATGGCTGATCTGGGGGAACGCTGAACAGACCTCTCAGAAGAGACAAGGCTGCAGGGCAGCGGTGTCCTTATGAGGCAAGGCAGGTTGAGAACTTTGGGAAAGAGAATTTCATCAGGGGCTGGGTGTGTGTGTGTGTGTGTGTGTGAATGTGGATGTGAGGCCAGGTGGGGACACTCCTGGGAGAATCTCCTGAACTGTGGCTCATTCTTTTTTTTTTTTTTTTTTGAGACAAAGTCTCGCTCTGTTGCCCAGCCTGCCGTGCAGTGACACAGTCTTAGCTCATTGCAGCCTTGACCTCCCAGGCTCAAGTGATCCTTCCACCTCAGTCTCCCAAGTAACTGGGACTATAGGTATGTGCTCCCATACCTGGCTAATTTTTAATATTTTTTTTCTGTAGAATTGGGGTCTCGCCATGTTGCCCAGGATGGTCTTGAACTCCTGAGCTCGAGCGATCCTCCCCGCTCGGCCTCCCAAAATGCTGGAATTACAGGCCTGAGTCACCATGCCCAGCAGTGACTCACTCTTAAAGGAACTCCAGTCTTTTGTGTTGGAACTCCAGGAGGTTGACGACCACACTCATCTATTCAGTCAGCATTTGCTAGGTGCCTGGCACATGCCCAGCTCTGGGGAGGTATGGGGATATAAAAATGAAGGTGATTTGGTTCTTCCCTGTGAAGGTTAGAACCTGGAAGGGATGGTGTGTGAAAGTGAATGCTAGGTTTGCTGGTGGCTGAAAGGAAGGAATGTGGTCATCTTTGTCATATGTTAGGGATTGCCTGACCCACCAGTTGACTGTATCCAAATAAAGGAACACAGAATTTGGAGTGATCACAGGGCAGTGAGATTTGTCTGGGAAGGTATCTTAGGACTTGTGAATTTTTTTCAGATCTTAATAATTACAGAGAAAATGAGTAGGTGGTTAGGAAGACCAGGTAACTATAACTTACAGAGGTGAGAGAACGAGAATTGTTAAGTTGGGAGAAAAAGAGTAGAAAGAGTGACATGGTACTGAGCAGTTTTTTTTTTTTTTTTTTTTTTTGAGACAGTCTCGCTCTGTTGCCCAGGCTGGAGTGAAGTGGCACGATCTCTGCTCACTGCAACTTCCACCTCCTGGGTTCATGCCATTCTCCTGCCTCAGCCTCCCGAGTAGCTGGGACTACAGGCACCTGCCATCACCCTCGGCCAACTTTTGGTATTTTTTCATAGAGATGGGGTTTCACCATGTTAGCCAGGAGATCTCGATCTCCTGATCTCGTGATCCGCCCGCCTTGGCCTCCCAAAGTGCTGGGATTATAGGCGTGAGCCACCTTGCCCAGCCCTGAGCAGTTCTTTAAGGGATGGGACTTGGCCCTCAAGATCTGGGTTTCCATTACCGCTGCCATCGGCAGGGTAAGTCACTGAACCCCTGAGAAGGGGACTCCCAACCAGGAGGATCACAGGATCTCCCAACCAGGGAGGATGCCCCAGGAGGATGTGGTCAGGGTTCATGATGTTACTCATGTTAAAATTCTTTGCAAGCTATGGTAATAGTTCCAGGTAAATAAATGGAGTAATAAATTATGTAAAAATTATAAAAACCTAGTCTGTTGATAATGGGCTCTTTTAGGTAGATTCTAGGGTAGGAAATCAAACATTATATTCATCATGGTACTTGAAATATATTTAAGCTGAAGCTGTATACTCCATCATGTTTTGGTATATTTTCCTTGACATTACTTGAAAGGCATGCTTATGAAACTGGATTTGGATCTGTTTCATGTTTTCACTTGGGTTCTCTGACCCCTACTTAGAGGGCACCAGGTGCTTCCTATTCTAACTGTTTGCAAATTCAAGACTTGGTTGGAGGGCCATTGAGGGGACTGGTGTGGGATTAGATAGGATCTGGACAAAGCGACTCCCTTGCTCCTGCTCCAGTATTTTGACCTTCATTTGAACAGTTCAATAAACTGGCAACTCAAGTCGTTTTTTCCCACTGAATTAGAACTTTCATTGTTTTGCAGAGGAAGATGACTCATAGCCGAGTTCCACCATTGTGCTAAAGTGAAATTTCAGTCTAGGACCAAAGGAACACAGGCCAAACTTTCTGTCTGAGATGCAGAGTATTGAAACTTGGATTGTGAGCTGGGCAGGAATTCCTGTGGCCCTCTGTGTGGAGTTGCTCTCAAGGAAAAGGAGCGTTTAAATACATTTTGACTTCAAATTTACTTTTAGTAATATAGTTCAAATATCTTTTAAAATATCTTAAGTAATCAGACAGTTTTCTAAAAAAAAAGTAATGCAAAATGAAAATTCTACAAAGTAGAAAATAGTCATTTCCTTCCTCTCTCCAAAACCATTGTTAATAGTTTTGTTTCTTCTGCTACACTTGTTTTCTATGAATGGAAAAATACATGCCTCTATGGGTAAGCATGGCTTTTCTTTTTTGAACTAAAATTGAAACCATCCTGATTTAGTGGCATCCCACTTAAAAAATTATTAAAAACCGCCTGTGTACATGGTATCTTAGCTTACTTGGGCAATCGCTGGGACAAATATGCTTTTACTGTCAAATCATCTACAACAGATGACATGTAGAGAGATGAGATGTAGTCTATAGTCGTTTGAACTTGCATTTCTTTTTTGTGGAATTGAACTTCTCTGCATATGTTTATTGGCTTTTTGTATGAATTCTTCAGTGATCTGACTTTTCATACATATATTGCTCATTTTCTTCTGTTGCTTGGATCTCTGACTTTTATACTCTTAATGGTTCCAAAGGAAATTCCTACAAAATGGCAGATTTGGGATGACTTATTTGAATTTCTTTTGAGTTCTAAAATGGTTAACTGCAACCTTAAAAGATAGATATTATTTTCAGATCTCTAGGACAGAGGTTTGAGTCTTTGGACTTAGATTCTATAGTATTTTCTCTTTCTTTTTTTGGCTAATATGGAAGACGTCATCATCCCAAACTGTACTGAGACTAATAATTATTTAGAAATACTATTTTATTACATTTTCATATACTGATAAATTATTTCCATATGGATGGTAAGTCCTAGATTTATTTATGAAAAAAGAACCATTTTTTTTGTATATTTTAGGGAGCATGGAGTTAGCAGAAAGATGCTGTTGAGTTAGGCTTAAAATTAAGTCCTAACTATTCTACCTCCTGTTGTGGAGCTGTTGTCAGTCTTTAAAGGTGCATCTTTCTAAAATTTTTTGCACATGACAGATTGCAAGAAGGATTATAATAATTGGTGGCTGTTTGTGTTAGAGCCTTTCAAGTCAATACAGGAAAAAATACATTTAGATGCTAAGTGAAGATAAGACATTAGTTTAAATGAGGCCCCGTATGCACCATCATATTGAAAATTTACCAATTTTTCCTCATCCTTCAATTAAGATTTGTTAGTGATTTTTCACATCAAAGCATTGAGGCTGTAATTCTATGCTGGGTTCATTTAACCACAGATCCAGTAAATGGCAGGAAATAGAGAGCTATACAGGACAACAAATGGCTTGCAGTTGCATGGAGGATATCTTTGTGGCAAGGTGCCCAAAATGTTTTGCTGGTTTCAAAGTTTGTATCATTTGTTCAGAAGGGTTTTTATTGCTTGAAAGCAAGCAGGCAAGCAAAGGAAAAGGGCACGCAGCTGCCTCCCCTATGATTCTGTGCTGTATGACCTATTTGCCTTTGGTGACTTATATAAAAAACTTTATTTAGTCTGCAGAGAGGTTATTTCTCCAAATAGAGGTGAACTGTCATAGTAGTCTGGAAACGTGATAGATTTCAGTTGAATGCCGCTGATCCAAATACTTGGAGAGGCTGGGCTGTGTGACACTTGTAAGATAGGCTCCTTGCACAGATTCTTCCAGGTCACTTGCCCTTAATCATCAGTAGAAATACCTCATCAGATAGCGATCCACTTGGCGCTCTGAGAAGCAACTCCTCCTATCACACCGACACTGCTACTTTTGTCCTGGCTCAGCCAGTCTCTTGCTGGGAACCTGCTGCCAGAGTTAGTCTCTTGGCTTCTGCCCTGGCCTATTTTCTTGTTGACTTCTGGATTCTGTGCCTTTAGCTTCTCCTTGGACTCATTGGCCATGACTCTCTTTCTGGTATTAGTAGCTCCTGTATTGTGTTTGAGAGAAGAAATTTATTCCCCTAGCAGATTCACTTTCTACTGAGATAACTCTAACCCACCCATGCAATCTAGCATCTGCCAATACTCTTGAGACCTGCTGATTGTTAATCAGTACTTATTATCTAACTCTGAGTAATGAGTGTTATAGCAGGAAAAGTAGAATCTTTTTTGTGTGTGTATGAATGTGGTTTAAGGCACTTTTGGGGATAGAGCAGAAATAAACATCTTGAAATGAATTATTGTATCATCTTTGCCCATGTGAATTCTTTAAAATAATTATTAAATTCTCACTTTGCTTATATGCATTAAAAATTTCATAGTGATGGTATTTAAAAGAGGGAGGTAACGGATATTTTGCAAGTGGGTTGAGGAAATAGTTCTTATTTTCCTTTTCACGTCCCATGGGACCCTTTGTATCTGTCTGCCTCCCTCCTATGCATTTCTCCTACTGTTGGAAGGAGGATCTTATGTTTTATGATGAGAATTTATTTGGTGACTAAGTGAAGTGTGCACTAGTTTTTAAAAAAGTCCTTGAGATTGCATTCTGTATATTTGCTGAATTTGTTACTAGGCCTTATGCTGCAAAATTTCTGAGGTTGTTCAAGGTAAATCTATGTCTTGATTACTGAAATAAAGTATTTATTTCCCATAATTTGGAAGTCATTCAGTAAATAAAATTTGCCTGGTGTTTTATAATGAATCATTTTTATCATATTGGGTTTGTGTTAGGAAGACTGTCCACATTGATTTTCCAGTAGTTTTCTGAATTTTCTCATTTATTTATGTTTCTTCTTCTTTTTTTCTTTGAGACAGAGTCTTGCTCTGTCACCCAAGCTAGAGTGTAATGGCATGATCTAGGCTCACTGCAGCCTCGACCTCCGGGGGTCAAGCAATCCTCCCACCTCAGCCTCCTAAGTAGCTGGAATTACAGGCATGTGCCACTACGCCCAGCTAATTTCTCTGATTTTTTTTTTTTTAATTGAGATGATGTCTCGCTCTGTCACCCAGGCTGGAGTGCAGTGGTGCGATCTCAGCTCACTGCAACCTTCCCCTCCCAGGTTCAAGTGATTCCCTTGCCTCAGCCTCCTGAGTAGCTGGGACTACAGGTGCCTGCTACCACGCCTGGCTAACTTTTTGTATTTTTAGTAGAGATGGGGTTTCACCATGTTAGCCAGGAAGGTCTTGATCTCCTGAGTTTGTGATCCACCCGCCTCTGCCTCCCAAACTGCTGGGATTACAGGCGTGAGTCACTGCACCCAGCCCTTCAGATTTTTTTTTTTTTTTTTAATAGAAACAAGGTCTCACTATTGGCAGGTTAGGGTCTTGAACTTCTGGGCCCAAGTGATCCTTCTGCTTTGGGCTCCCAAAGTGCTGAGATAACAGGTGTGAGCCACTGTGCCTGGCTATTTATGTTTCCTAATTACTGCAGCGCTCATTTTTCTGTCAACTTCAGCTATGCCACACATGACTAGGAATTAGAAATAAGAAAACAGTAACCAGCCTGGCCAACATGGCGAAACCCTGTCTCTATTAAAAATACAAAAATTAACTGGGTGTGGTGGCGAGCGCCTGTAATCTCAGCTACTTGGGAGGCTGAGGGATGAGAATCACTTGAACCTGGGAGGTGGAGGTTGCAGTGAGCTGAGATATTGCCTTTGAACTCCAGCCTGGGCAACAGAGCGAGACTAAAACAAACAAACAAAACAAAACAAAACAAAAAAAGCCTAAGGAGCCAAAAATAAATGACTCAGTGAACATTTATTGAGCACCTGTGGTTTACTGGGTGCTGTGGTAGTTGTTGAAGGTGCTGGGATGTTTTAAAGTTGGTTTTAAACTTAAGGATTCTACTTACTGGCAGCCTAGAACCACTGCATATGCCTTGCAGAGATGATGGACACTTGTCTCCTGACCTGTGCAGTGCAGGCACATCAGTGAAGTGCCTTAGATTCTAATTTTGCAACTGTTTTCACACTTTGGTATCAGTTTCTAGATCTAAAGCAGTAAATGAGAAAGGTAGTGGGTGTGAGTACTGCTATAAACTGACACCCTGACAATAATGATATGCTTGTTGACAGGCTGATTGCAGAGGAGATGAAAAAATAAAGGGCAGGACAAAAATGTCTCAAAGCTCTGCCCCCTGGATCAATAGGAAGCTATATTTTGCTACTCAAGTAGGCTAACATTGGAGAAATAATTAGCATGTGAAAAAGTTCTTCCACCGAAAGGACCATGCAAGTTAAGGCAGGTAGTTTGGTTTTCTGTGCTGCAGCATCCTACCAGGTTCTAGAATCCTGTTTTCGTATTTTGTTGGACCCAACTGGATTAAAACAAAGCGCCTTTCTCTGGCTGGGTAGTGGCCTGAGTTAGGTGGTTTCCAGTGCTCTGATTGGTACTTTGAGCAGGTGTCCAGTGAATTTCAGAAGCAGGGTAAATGTTCTTGGTATTAAGCAGTTCTCTGCTGGATGCCCGGCCTGTCCTCATGGTTCATGCTGCCCTTAGGTCATCAGCCATTCACTCCTATGGTCAGTTAAGGACACCTTCTCTATGAATTCTCTGCTGACCTCCAAGTGTGGGTTGGGTGCCCCTCTTCTCTGCTTTCTCCTTCCCTGCTTGGATTAAATTCAGAGATTCTAAGATGTCTTCATCTGTCACAGCATTCATGACGGATGTTACTGATCAGTGTTTTTGAAAACGAGGTCTATCTCTGCATGGTGCTGTGAGATAGGTGGAAACCTATCTTTTAATAATCTCTTCAGGTGGCCATTGTGCATGTTTGAGAACCTCTCCTTTAGACCATGAGCTTGAAGAAGGTCCTGTTCTTGTCTTTGAATCTTTAAACCTTCCCTAGCTCCTGGCACATTTTTCAGTTGCTCAAATTTTTTGTTGTAGTTCAGTGAATGAGATAGAATTCCTGTAATTTTTTTGTTGTTGTTCGGTGAATGAGATAGAATTCCTGTTACCACCTGTGGAATCCAAATCCAGCAATGTGATCAAAAGCCGCTTGAAGGATTTTCGACCATTTTTCACTTCTCTCTCTTTTTTTTTGAGACAGAGTCTCTGTCACCTAGGCTGGAGTGCAGTGGTCTAGTCTCGGCTCGCTGCAACCTGGGCTCAAGGGATCCTCCTACCTCAGCCTCTAGAGTAGCTGGGACTAAAGGCATGCACCACCATGTCCCACTAGTTTTTGTATTTTTGGTAGAGACGGGGATTCCCTATGTTTCTCATGCTGGTCTTAAACTCCTGGGCTCAAGGGATACACCTGCCTCTGCTTCCCAAAGTGCTGGGACTATAGGCATGAGTCACATGCCCAGCCGATTTTTCCATGTTGTTTTGTAAATCAACATTATGTGAAACCTAAAATTGAATATGGATATACAAAAATAGCTTTTCTTATTTTCTTGCCCAAGGAAATAATACTGTATCTTTATTATTATTATTATTATTATTATTATTTTGAGACGGAGTCTCGCTCTGTCGCCTTGGCTGGAGTGCAGTGGCCGGATCTCAGCTCACTGCAAGCTCCGCCTCCCGGGTTTACGCCATTCTCCTGCCTCAGCCTCCCGAGTAGCTGGGACTACAGGCGCCCGCCACCTCGCCTGGCTAGTTTTTTGTATTTTTTTTTTTAGTAGAGACGGGGTTTCACCGTGTTAGCCAGGATGGTCTCGATCTCCTGACCTCGTGATCCGCCCGTCTCGGCCTCCCAAAGTGCTGGGATTACAGGCTTGAGCCACCGCACCCGGCCTGTATCTTTATTATTAATATTTTCACCTGTTTTGAAATAAACTTTTAATTTTAGAATAGTTTTACATTTACGGAAAAGTTGCAAAGATGGTATGTAAAGTTCCCCAGTTACCAGTTTTCCCCACTGTTAGCATCTTACATTACTATGTTACATTGATCACAATTAATGAACTGATATCAATATTATTATTATTAAAGGCTTTAAGAGTTATTGTTGAAGATTTATAAGTTTATAGATGAAATAATATTTAGAACACACCAGCTTTGAATTAGAAATATTTTAAAATTTAAATTCTTTGATTTTAAGGATTCAAACTTTTGGATTCTCATATGTAGTCATAGTTGGGAATATATCCACAAAGCAAATAGACCAATTCTTGTGAGAATGATTCTAAAACAGGTTTTTCAGGTGTCATTCACCTTCTGGAACCTTGAAAGGGGGAAGGTTACTTTCAAAGCCCAACATTCATTTAATCTGTAGTACTCCATATGAATGGCAATCACTACTTATCGACGTCTCAGGTTTTGTTAGATATGATATTTGTTTTAATTATTTATAGTATATTCAGGCAGAGGTGCTATTCAAAATATCTAACAGGTTGGCATAGGCTTCAGCCAATCAGATTGCTGTTCACATAATCAGAAGGGATGCTGGCTGGTGAATGTGTCGGTCCTATTAATGTCTAAAGTGTCCTAAAAATGTCTCCAGACATTGCCAGATGTCTCGTAGGTGGCAAAATCACTTCTGGTTGAGAACTCCTGATATAATGCAGTTAGAACAGGCTGGCACTGCTCTAGTAACTGCTTTCTAAATATTCACTATTATTATTGTTGTTGGTATCCTTCATTTGTTATTTCTGATAACTTTTAAACATATACTACTTAGCCCCAGCACTTTGGGACGTTGAAGTGGGTGGATCACTTGAGGTCAGGAGTTCGAGACTAGCCTGGCCAACATGGTGAAATCCCGTTTGTACTAAAATTACAAAAATTAGTTGGGCGTGGTGGTGAATGCCCGTAATCCCAGCTACTTGGGAGGCTGAGGCAAGAGAATCACTTGAATCTGGGAGGTGGAGGCGGAGGCGGAGGCTGCAATGAGCCGAGATCGCACCACTGCATTCCCTCCTGGGCGACAGAGCAAGACTCCATCTAAAATGTAAATATAAATATATATATGTGTGCATGTGTGTGTGTATATATAAGTGTGTGTGTATGTGTGTGTATATATAGATATGTGTGTATATATACACACATACATATACTGTTTAGCAAGACATATTAGGATTTCTTTACATAGTTAAATCACCACATGCATAAAAAACAAAGTCACATTTTTTGTGAGATTTACTCAGAATTTGTCAGAAACCCATAGGCTGTTGCAGGAAGAAATGAAAGTTCTATTCTTGAGGGAGATTTTCAACTTTTTTTACTCGTCCTCACCTGCCATGTTCCTGACACTGCAGCCTCGAGAAAGGTTTGAGACTGTTGGAGCACATGAATGTGGAATTGGTAGACCACTTGTTCTTCCAGACTTCCTCACATCCACCCATAACCTGCTTTTAGTTGATAGTGGCTCAGCAAAGATAGGAGCCTGTACTTCGGCTTATACCAAATTCCCCTCATTTCCGCATGATGATATGTTATTAGTATCCTGATCCCTGTTATTTGTTAAGTTAAGCTGTGCTTCAGGAATCTCAGAAGATCACAGCATTTTGTTTTCAGTGGCTTCATTTCATAATATATGCTCTGAGCAGGTGAGACTAGACTTAGAGACATTGAAGCCCAACAATTTAATATCCACAAAGAGTGTTTTATTTGTAGTCCTCCTATCCTTTCCTCTTCAATGTTCTAGAAACAGATGCTTACATTGTGTAAACACTTCTTCTATTACTGATTCTACAGTATCCAATTTCCTATTAACAGGATGAAGATTTTGTTTTTTAATCCTCAAGTCTGAGAGAATGGAGTAGTCAGTGGGATATGAGGATCAGATAAAAATCTCCCCATGTTAGAATCATTGATCTCAGTACTTTCTGCAGAAACTGACAGCCTTATTTTTTTTCCTCCTTTGAATCCACTTAGGTATTTTTGGGAGACATTCATTTGCTGACATTGGTTGATAATAATAATTATTATTTCAAATGAGATGCTGCTGGTAAAATTATTGTTAAGTCTACTCAACTTAGTAAACTTATATCAAAAGCCAGGTTTTACATTTGGTAGAACAGAGATAGTCAGTTCCTTGCTGTAGGGAGAGGAAGGGTAGGAGCCTATGGCTGCCTCACCACCATCTTGTCCCCAACCATTCTTATACACTCTTTTGATTGAAGCACTTGGGCTTTGGAGCCAGACTGCCTGAATTTGGATTCAGCTATTTTTAACTGGGCAAATTGCTTAACTTTAAATGTCTGTGCTCTTTGCTGAAAAATGTGGACAACCAAATCATCTATCTTATATGGATATTGTGGGTATTAGACTATATGGTAGTCCATTTAAGAAACATTCAGTAAATGTTGTTCATAGTAACATCAATAATGTTACTACTACTAATATGGCTGCTACTTTTGATAAATTTAGAATAACAGTTTAAATTACCATATATATTAAAACTGTGTAACAGTACAAATTATCTTAGTTGAAATACCATAACAGTGTGTGTATACACACAGACACACACATACACTTTTTATAATGGAGCTGCTAAAATGAATCAGGTTTAGCTGAATTGAAATTTGATTATTTTTGCCTCTTAACTCTAGGTGATAGTGAGCCATGAAATAAGTAAAATACAGAAGGATGTAGATATAACATGTAGATTTTTTAGCCTTACATGAAACAGTTACGGCTTCAGAATTTAAAGCACCAATATTTGATGGGGTCCCATGGAAATTCTTATTCCTAATTTCTTAATATTAACCATCTTCTTCTTATTCTATTAACTCTTGTGTTGTTTAAAAAGATTCCAGTATTCTTTCTTTCTTTCTTCAGTTTTTTGAGATGGGGGAGTCTCACTATGTTGCCCAGGAAGACCTTGAACTCCTGGGCTCAAGTGATCCTCCCACTTCAGCCTCCTTAGTAGAATATTCTAGTATTCATATCTTCATTGTTGAGTGCTTTTCTTTTAAAATTATAATAACATTTTAAAAATTAGAAAAGAAAGAAGCATCCATTTCTATTTCTACCGTGTTAATACAATAGTAACTTTCATTTGTTATTTTCCCATCTAGTCTTTATACTCATAAAAATAATTGGAATTATGTAATATTTCTAATTTTAGTTCTGGTGGTTTAGTTTGACATTACTTTATAAGCATTTTCCATTTTTTTCTGTTAGGTAGTTATACCATCATTTATTTAACGATTTTCCTGTTTTTGTTTTTAGTTTACTTCTAGTTTCAACATTATGGATAATAGTACAGTGAAAATTATTTTTATTGATCTGTAGAATGGAGATAATACAAGTACCCCAGGGTTGTTGTAAGGATTATATGAGAGGATAGATATAAGGCAGGTTTGTCCACCGTGATATAGTTCCATTTTGCTGTGGGAGCTGTCCTGTGCTTTGGGGATGCTGGACAGCATCCCTGGCCTCTACTCCCCAGTGGTGACAAACAAAAATGTCTCCAGACATCGCCAGGTGTCTCGCAGGGGCAAAACCGTTCCTGGTTGAGAACCCCTGCTATAAAGTCAGTGGAACAGCCTGGCACTGTTCTGATGAGTGCAGCGTAGATATTTGCTACTATTATTGTTGTTGGTACCATCCTTCATTTCAGGTATTCATTTAGGTAAATTCCTAGAAACAGAATTTATGGGATGAGAGGTTAGTTTTAGGGTTTCTGATATGCCCTTCAGAGGACTGTAACACGTTTAACGTCATCGGTTTATATAAATATGTCAGTATCTCTGAGGCCCAGCCAGTATTGAATTGTGAGTACCCAAAATACTGTTTTGTCTTCAATTTCTGTAATTACTAGTCATCATGAGCATTTATGATTTTTTTTAATTTGCATTGCCACATTTGAAGATTCTGGTGACAACCTTTGTCTACTCACTTTTTTTTTTTTTCCCCCCCCTGGTTTTTTTTTTTTTTTTTTTGGTTGCTCTGCCATTCAACAGTTAAAGTTGAATGAAATTCATCCCTCAGTAGCCAAGCCTGTATTACATTTCATTGCTTGATGTTTAACAGCCTCTGAGTAGAACATTGATTCAGATCCTTTTGGATTATTGTGTTTTTCCCAGTGGTGCTGCATAATATGAAACCTTCCAAAATTTAAATATAAGGATAATTTTGTGGAAAACAATTCAACTCTGTATTCAGTGATATGTATCCTATAACAGAAATGATTGCCTCTGGTTTCAGTACACTTTTATTTCCCTCTCCTCTCCTCTCCTCACCCCTCCTCTCCTCTGTCTCCCTTCCTTCCTTCCCTCCTTCCTCCCTTCCTCCCTTCCTCTCTTTTCTCTTTCCTCTCTCTTTCTCTCTTTCTTTTCTTTCCTTCTTCCTTTCTTCTTTTCTTCATGTCTCACTTGGTCACCCAGGCTGGAGTGCAGTGGCATGATTTTGTCTCACTGCAGCCTCCACCTCATGGGTTCAAGGGATTCTCCCTGCCTCAGCCTTCCGAGTAGCTGGGACTATAGGTGCCTGCCACTATGCCTGCCTAATTTTTGTATTTTTAGTAGAAATGGGGTTTCACCATGTTGCCAGACTGGTCTCGAACTCCTCACCTCAAGTGATCCATCCACCTTAGCCTCTCAAGGTGCGGGATTACAGGCATGAACCACCGTACCAGACCTGGTTTAAGTACCGTTTTGGAGATAACCCCAATCCTAGATGTAGCAGAGGCTGCTGGTGACCCCACTCTCTGCCATCAGTACTTCTGGTGCACTGGGACTTCCAGCTGCCCACACCTGCATGACTTTGCCTGAGGGCATTCTCTGGCTGGAAAGTTCACACTCAGGGCTGGCAAGAAGTGTCAGCGGCCAGCAACCCATAGCCAGTGACTGCTGCTGTAGTATAAATTCTCCAGCTCTCTTGCATCTCAGGTCAGCTGCTTTTGAGATGAACATTTTATACTGCATCTCCAAGTTCCCAGTTGGGTTGTGATCCAATGGTAACTTGCTGGATAATGACCCTTTTATTATTGGCCGCCTTTCCTTCTTTGTCTCCTTTCTTTACTCCCTACCAGTGTTTCCTGGGATCACTTCTGAAATAAACTACTTATACTTGAATCTTTGTCTCAGTGTCTGCTTCTGGGGGAATAACCAAACTAAGATATTAGCCAACTTTTCTTTTGACCTTGATTGATGAAAGAAGAGGAAAGATCAGACCAGGAGAATAGAAATATTTTGAAGACCTGTCTGTATAAAAAGTAATGAATTTAACTTCACCAGTTCAAGAGACTGGATAAGTAAATATTCTTGTTATGCTGCTGCCCAGGGTGTCCTAAGAAAGAGTCTTCAGATTGTACTATGGGATTAAAGCCAAGGCAGATGGTACTTAATATCCCTGCCTAATGTGACTTTCCACCCACTTTCTTTACACTATAGTCTGACTTAGGGGCTTGCTGGATTTCAGAAAGACTAGCTTTTAGTTTGTGACTAAAAAGACTGGCGGATGTTAGGAAGGGGAAAAACACCTTATCTGGTGCTCTACTAATTTTGTCCTTGAGTTTGAGCTCATTATTAATGCCCAGGGAAAAGTTTTAGCTTGGCAGGTAGGACAATATTAGTTTTAATTGTGAGCTTAATCCAGAGGGCTATGTTTGAGTTCAAACCATCCAGGAGTTTTCCAGCGAAGTCCAGAATCTTCCAGGGAAGACCAAGTGGATCTATTTCTGGATGCTAAAAGGGTCATTGCAGGGCTGATAAGGAAATAAGTACCTTGTTCTTAAAAAATATATATATATTTATTTATTTATCTTTTTTAGAGACAGGGTCTCTCATTCTGTTACCCAGGCTGGAGAGCAATGGCATGACCATGGCTCATGCAGCCTCAACCTTCTGGGCTCAAGTGATCCTCCCACCTCAGTCTCCCAAGTAGCTGGGACCACAGGTGTTTGACACCACACATGGCTAACCTACCTTCCTTCCTTCCTTCCTTCCTTCCTTCCTTCCTTCCTTCCCTCCCTCCCTCCCTCCCTGCCGCTCCCTCCCTCCCTCCCTCCCTTCCTTCCTTCCTTCCTTCCTTCCTTCCTTCCTTCCTTCCTTCAGATGGAGTCTCACTAAGTTGCCCAGGCTGGTCTTGAACTCCTGGGCTTCAGTGATCCTCCTACTTTGGCCTCCCAACAGTGCTGAGATTACAGATGTGAGGCACCTCACCCAGCCAGAGCTGCCTATTTCATTAGAGAGACATAGGTCAATTCCTGGGATTTTTTTTTTTTTCTTTATGCTGCCACTTTCTTACTTAAAAGAATAAAAATCAAAGCCAGATAAATCACAGTAATCATAATAATGACAACAAGAAAAGGAGTAAAATAGAGTTGTAAATGTTTGCTTTGTTATTAAAAATATCAACTCATTGGAGCTGATTTATATAAAGTTAAATCTTGCTAGAATTGCTGGATTCCTTCATACATGGGTGGAGTGGGAATGCTGAGATCTTGGTGTGGGCATTCCATGCCAGGGTAGAAATTTCCTGCTCAGGCACTTAGTGAAGGAGCCAACTGAGGGAGGGTAGGTTATGTGCCCGCCCATCTGGGGGCACCCAGCGACCTGTGCACACCACCATGCATCTGCCCAGGACCCAGGCGTGTTGTTCATTGTACCCTTTTCAGACTGCTGACTTCCAGGAGCACTTGTCTTAAAGTCACATAGCTGTATTTTTCCTCTCCAGGAAAATGTTGAATGTATTTTCTAAATAGCTGAGGTCATTGCATGGTCTTCAGTGAACTTAGCTCCAAGTGAGTGTGACCTGGAGTGACCCAGAGTCAGTGCTGGCCAGCATAGGTTTCACATTTTCCGTGTGAAAGTTCTTCTTTTGTTGTTTGTGATTAATAACTGGATAGGATATAAAGCCAAATGATTTCATTGTTGAACACAGACTTGAAGGTCATGAGAAACTGCCCGTTCAAATTACACTTTGCCAAGATGTGGAAAAGGTCTGCATCAACACCTGAATAGTTTTAGAAATACAGCAGAGAAGGGAAAAAAAGGACATGCCATTTTTTATGTGATGTGAAAGTTGATTTCCACTCAATGCACTATCTTGAGTCCTTACAACATCTGACCTGTGAAGCTGAGGAGTTTGCACTGAGTCAGGACTTTAAAACAAAGGTGTAATGAGGACTTACTGTGTGCCAGGTCATTTAGAATGAGTTTTCTATGCCAAGTAATGTGTTCTATTTATGCTTATTTTGTTAAGTTCTCAGTTTTTCTTAGGTTTTGTATTATATGAGTTTGCTATTTTAAAAAATATATTTTAATTTTTTGGGTATGGTTTGTTATTTGAAATATGATTTTGAATAAGTTTTTCAGTACTTAGCACTTTTAATTTTATGTTTTCAAAAGATTTTTTAATGGTCGTACATAATAACTGATGGAGTTATTTTTTCTCTAAAAATAGAGAAACCATGGCACACAAAACACAGTATCTTGCCGAACCATATTTTTTGCTTGTTTTCTATGTGTTTTCTAGGCCTTTGAGTCAGATGTTAGGAAAGGGTCTATCCATCTTTAATTTTCCCACTTGGAGAAGCACTGAAATATTTCTATACAGATGTCCATTTGTATAGTGACCTGGCAGCTACAACTTTAAAATCATTTTGAAATTAACACATAGAGAGCTTGGTTTTCCAGAACTGGTGTGGTGTAAAATGGTTGAAGACTGACTTGGCCTGGTCGGTCCTGTTTCTTTGTAGCATTATTACTATTTGTTTGTTTTCCACATGGGCCTTACATCTCAAGACAGTGTCTAGATCCCAACTCAGTTGGTAGGAATTTGTGCAGTAGCAAAAACTGCAGATGGGCAGAGATACAAACTGCTCAGTCAACTCCCATTATAGTCTTTCCCTGTCTAAAACAAACGAAAGAAAACAAAACAAAAAAGGGAGAGGAGATCATATGGGCATGTATATATACAATATTTTGTTATAAATAAGGAATAAAGTACCATATGAATTCAAAAGGTGAGGGTGGGATGGATTTAGAGCTGGGAGAGAAACCATCTAAAGGCTTCATGAAAGGGGGTACCATTTGCTGCAGATACTGATGGCAGCATT
The DNA here is from genome assembly GCF_001698545.2 of Rhinopithecus bieti. NCBI lineage: Eukaryota > Metazoa > Chordata > Mammalia > Primates > Cercopithecidae > Rhinopithecus > Rhinopithecus bieti. The sequence continues at coordinate 169,747 of NW_016813984.1, forward strand.
AGGACTGGAGCAAAATGTTCCAGGTAGAGGGCACAGAATTAATAGGGGGTGGCTATAGAAAGCATGCTGAATACCATGCTAGGTAGGCATTTAGCCCTGTAGCATATAGATATATCTGAATTTAAAGGCAGCGGGTGATATTCGGAGGTTTGGAGTGTAAGATATTTTGTGATCAGAAGAAGGTGAATCTGTCAGAAGTGTTTAAGATGCGAACAAGGATAGATAGTATGGGAGGTTATTGTGATACCTTCAGAGAATGCTATTGAGGGCCTGGATGTTGAGGTTGGTAGCCTGGGAATATCTGGGCTCTGTTGATGAATTAAATTGAGTTATGGCAAAGCTCTCTTCATGGATTTTAATATTTGAGATTCCACTTCTGAAAGCTGAGCTCACTCTTCTTTTCAGTGTAACTGTGATGGAAGGAACTTGGTGTGTGTGAGTCTCCCTCCTGTTAGGTCTATGCTATTATTGGTTTGTTGATTAGGAACTCAATTGGTAGCTGCAGAAATTGCTTCTGATTGGGACCTGCTTCTCCCCACTGTTTCCCTTATGTTTTCCCCTGAAAGGTAAAAGGAGTGATTTGGGTCAAATGTCTTTTGTTTTGGGTCAGTTTGTGTGGGATGACTCCTGGTATAGATTTTGTATGTGGGTGCTAATGTACTTATAGCTAGCTGGGGCTACAAGCTCAGGGACCTACGGCTTTTCTCTCCTTGCTTCGTGTTTTTACTTCTGATTTTCTGTTTGCCAGTTTGTGATTCACATGCAGGGATGAATGACTGAGAAGTGTTGCAGATGAGTGGGTGTATTTGTTTCATTTTGTGGTTGTTTCGAATTAGCACAAATTTGGTGGCTTAAAACAACACAACTTTAGTATCTTACATTTCTGAAGGTTAGAAGTCTGACACGGGTCTTACTGAGCTAAAATGAAGGTGTTGACAGGGTCATGTTCCTTCTGGAAGCTCCAGAGGAGACTCTTTTCCCTGGTCTTTTCCAGCCTCCACAGGCTGCCCATGTTTCTTGGCTCATGGTACTCTTTAGTCTTCAAAACCAACAGTAGTGGGTTGAGTCCTTCTCATGTGGCTTGTTGCTCGTTGCTCGCTCTGCTATTCACCTGTGTCTTCCTTTTCCACTTAGAAGACCCCTTGTGATTGCACTGGGCTCACCAGGCTAACCCAAGATAACCTCCTATCCTAAAGTCAGTTGATTAGCAAACAAAAAGTTTCATCTGGAACCTCAATTTACCCCTTGCTGTGTAACCTAAGGTACTCACAGGACATGGGCCTCTTTTGCAAGTGGAGAGGAAGAGGATGTATTATTCTGCTTGCCACATTGCATAGCTCTTGATTTTCACTTCTTTTAAAAAAGAGCATCTGCAGAAAGAATTGAGAGTGGTGGATAATTCTCCAGTCATTCCTGCTTTCTCCTGAAATAAATTTCATCACTTTCTTTTGGCAGCTGACTTAGTAATTAATTTAAAAAATAATGTTAGAAGAAGCTTTTCCTGTTCATGTGTGTGTTATGATGCACATATCTGATGGTGGGAAAAAAGGAAAGGAATGACTCAAGTACTTTCAACTTTAGGGACAGCCTAGGATTGGAATTCTGGAGTAGATCATGAGGAGTAGATAGTCAATTTTCTTGTGACAAAAGCATGTACATAAACCACTTAGGATTCTCTACTTTTCACACTTTATTATGAAACTGCATGTTTCAGTTAATGTGATTTAATGGTTTTTTCTGTGTCATTGGCAGGATTGTTACTAAGCGACACACATTCATCACAGTGTTCAAATGTACTTGGAAAGAAAATGAGTAGCCAAACTGAAAGTGGGATTTAAATGACTCCTATTTTTTGAAAAGTGAAGAAGTTCAGAGATTACTTACGGTATTTTTTTTTTTTTTGG
>NW_016813984.1:175015-185536 GCF_001698545.2 Rhinopithecus bieti
TTTTTTTTCCTGAGACTGAGTCTTGCTCTGTCACCCAGGCTGGAGTGCAGTGGCACGATCTCGGCTCACTGCAACCTCCGCCTCCTGGGTTCAAGCGATTCTCCTGCTTTTGGTCTCCTGCGTAGCTGGGACTGCAGGTATGTGTCACCACGCCCGGCTAATTTTTTTATTTTTAGTAGAGACGGGGTTTCGCCATGTTGGCCAGGCTAGTCTTGAACTCCTCACCTCAGGTGATCCACCCATCTCAGCCTCCCAAAGTGCTGGGATTACAGGCGTGAGCCACCGCACCCAGTCTGGGAATTTATTTTCACTAACTTAAAATATTATGGCAGCTGATAGAGATTTATGTGCATCACATTCTATTTCTGACACAATAAACAGCATAATCACATGAAAATAAAAGTTGATGTGTTAAATCAGTACAGCTTATGTTTATTTACTTGAAAGTCTGGAGAGTATACTCGTGGGAGATGTTGCCTTCGATAAATGTTTACCTCTATATATTTTAACTTTGATTTTAAGTTCTGGGGTACAGGTGCAGGTTTGTTATAGAGGTAAACTTGTGTAATAGGGGTTTGTCATACTGATTATTTCATCACCCAGGTACTAGGCCTAATAGCCATTGGTTATTTTTCCTGATCCTCTCCCTCCTCCCATCTTCCAGCCTCTGGTAGGTCCTGGTGTCTGTTGTTCCGCTCTATGTGTCCATGTGTTTTCATCACATAGCTCCCACTTAAAAGTGAGAACATGCGGTATTTGGTTTTTCGTTCCTGCGTTAGCTTGCTAAGGATAATGGCCTTCAGTTTCATCCATGTTTCTGCAAATAACATGATCTCGTTCTTTTTTATGGCTACACATATTCTGTGGTGTATGTGTAACACATTTTCTTTATCCAGTCTACCATTGGTGGGCATTTGGGTTGACTCCATGTCTTTGCTGTTGTGAATAGTGCTGTAGTGAACATACACATGCATGTATCATCATGATGGAATGATTTATATTCCTTTGGGTTTACATCCAGTAATGGCATTCCTGGGTCGAGTGGAAGTTCTGTTGTTAGGTCTTTGAGGAATTGCCACACTACTTTTCACAATGGTTGAACTGATTTACACTCCTACCAACAGTGTGTACGTGTTGCTTTTTCTCTGCAACTTCGCCAGTGACTTTTCCATAATAGCCATTCTGAGTGATGTGAGATGGTATCTCTACTTACATTTTTTGTTTGTTTGTTTGTTTGTTTTTTGTTTAGATGGAGTCTCGCTCTGTCATCCAGGCTGGAGTACAGTGGCACAATCTTGTCTCACTGCACTCCAGTGAGTGTCTGCCTCCCAGGTTCAAGCTTTTCGCCTACCTTAGTGTCCGAAGTAGCTAGGACTACAGGCGCGTGCCATCACGCCCGGCTAATTTTTTGTGTTTTTAGTAGAGACAGGGTTTCACCATGTTTCCCGGGATGGTCTTGAACTCCTGACCTCAAGCGATCTGCCTACCTTGGACTCCCAAAGTGCTGGAATTGCAGGTGTGAGCCTCTGTGCCTGGCCCCTCTACCTGAGTTTTAATAAAGGATTATACATGAGTCAGGATTTGTTTAAAAAAAAAAAAAATCCTTCCTAGATAATTATAGATACGTTACTCAGACCTGTCACTTGTTTTGGTTAATTTTACAGATGTGAATTTTATTTTATAGATATGTTATTTTCATGACTTTCCTCAATTCTTATGTAGACAATGCAATTGTTGTTAAATAATATCTAAATTATTTAGAATAATAGAATATTTTCTATTATGCATTTCTGAAAAATTCAAGTTACTGTTAGAATTAAGTAAGGATTTTGTCATAGACAAATAGATGTAGCGATAGCGTAGTAACCTACTAGGTTAGATACTGCCTGAATCTTTTGTTTTTATATGGATAAATTCTACTAGCTTTTATTTTTCAAGGAGAAACTTAGTTTCAAGAAGCCAGTTATTTGTTGGGTTGGGGCCAGGAGAAAAATGCTAAGAGTGTGGAAACCCCTGGACAAGGAGAAGTTTCTGTTTCTTTCTCTTTTTTTGAGATGGCGTTTCACTCTTTTGCCCAGGCTGGAGTGCAGTGGTACAATCTCGGCTCACTTACCTCTGCCTTCTGGTTTCAGGTGATTCTCCTGCCTCAGCCTTCCCAGTAGCTGGGATTACAGGCACCCGACACCACGCCTGGCTAATTTTTGTATTTTTAGTATAGACGGGGTTTCACCATGTTGGCCAGGCTGGTATCGAACTCCTGACCTGGTGATCCACCTGCCTTGGCCTTCCAAAGTGCTGGGATTACAGGCGTGAGCCACCATGCCCCGCCTTCTGTTTCTTTCATTACTGATAATCCTTAGTGATCTAAAGACTGAGAACCTATAAGCTTGTTGCTACTTTCCCTTTTCATGTCCCATAAAAAGCCATGGTACAGGCTGTTGGGAATTATCACATGGACATTGAAGATAATCTAATTCTGGCCATTGATTTCTTCAGTTTCTTTATCCTGCAGTGTGTAGAAGAAAGAAAACTGCAACGTATATCAAACCAGAAAGACATGTGACATTAAAAGAACAGTGAGCCTGGCACAGAGTAGATGCTCAATAAATGTTTTTTAAAGCAATGAACCAAATAATTTGTTTGTATATGTTAATTTGTTAATTTTTATATGCTGGATTACTTGTTTTTTGGCCTTAGGAAAGGAGTTCATGTTATATCTCAAGGAAAGAGAAACATATCTTTGCCATTAAGGAATATACATGATAAGCTTGGCTGGGTGGCTCATGCCTGTAATCCCAGCACTTTGGGAGGCTGAGGCGGGCAGATTGCCTGAGATCAGGAGTTTTGAATAAGCCTGACCAACATGGTGAAACCCATCTCTACTAAAAATGCGAAAATTAGCTGGGTGTGGTGGTGCATGCCTGCAGTCCCAGTCAGGAGGCTGAGGCAGGAGAATCACTTGAACCCGGACAGGGAGGTTGCAGTGAGCCAAAATTATACCATTGCACTCCAGCCTGGGCAACTCTGTCTCAAAAAAAAAAAAAAAAAGGATTGTAAGTGATAAGGTTTTTTAAAATTAGGGTCAGTTTAGTGGCAATTTGGAAATTACAGGTCAGGATCTAAGAGAGACCTAATGACAATTCTTTTGTGACTTACAAGGTATCTTTTTACTGTGTTTGACTTAAGGGATTTTGTTTGTTTTGTCTTTTAATTTCTGTTTCGACCTTTCATAAAATGAGATCTTATAGAATTCTCTAAAGATAGTATTCATAAACTTTTTTTTGGATTGAGAGCTCTTTAAAAAAATTGATGTGGAGGATATAGAATTTCTACATGTGCTCAAATTCACATATGTGAGGACATGCATTATTTTTCTTATAACTTTAGGAAGTTTGGAAAGTCACTAAAACTTACCCAGATCTGTTCATTTGTTCATTTTATTCATATTTGTTTATTCATTTCCATGGCTTGTAGGACCATCTGACAGAGTGCTACCCTTAGTTGTTTTCTTTCTTTTTAAATACAATATTGTATAGTTGTATTTTAAAAGTCAAACATTTCATCGCATAAAAGTTATACCCTGGACTGGGCGTGATGGCTCATGCCTGTAATCCCAGCACTTTGGGAGGCTGAAGAAGGCAGATCACAAGGTCAAGAGATCGAGACCATCCTGGCCAGCATCTTTACTAAAAATACAAAAATTAGCTGGTCGTGGCAGCACACACCTGTAGTCCCAGCTACTTGGAAGATTGAGGCAGGAGAATCGCTTGAACCTGGGAGGTGGAGTTTGCAGTGAGCCCAGATCATGCCACTGCACTCCAGCTTGGCGACAGAGTGAGACTCCATCTCAAAACAAAAAACAAAAAAACAACAAAAAAATTACACCCTACTCCTAGTGGGGAACCCTCTGATATGGTTTGGTTGTGTTCCCACACAAATCTCGTCTTGAATTTTATCTCACATAATTCCCATGTGTTGTGGGAGGGACCTGGTGGGAGATAATTGAATCATGAGGGCACGTTTTTCCCATACTGTTCTTGTGATATTCAATAAGTCTCATGAGATCTAATGGTTTTATAAAGGGCAGTTCCCCTGCACGTGGTCTCTTCCCTGCTGCCATGTAAAACATGCCTTTGCCTTTCCTTCGCCTTCTGCCATGATTGCAAGGCCTCCCCAGCCATGTGGAACTATGAGTCCATTAAACCTCTTTTTCTTTATAAATTACCCAGTCTTGGGTATTTCTTCACAGCAGCATGCAAATGGACTAATGCAAGAAATTTATACTGGTAGAGTTGGGTTCTACTAATTAAGATACCTGAAAATGTGGAAGTGACTTTTTTTCTTTTTTTCCTGCCTTAGCCTCCCAAGTAGCTGGGACTACAGGTGCTGCCACCATACTTGGCTAATTGTTTTGTATTTTTAGTAGAGATGTGGTTTCACTGTGTTAGACAGGATGGTCTCGATCTCCTGACCTTGTGCGTGATCTGCCTGCCTCAGCCTCCCAAACTGCTGGGATTACAGGCGTGAGGAAGTGACTTTGGAACTGGGTAACAGGCAGAGCTTTGAACAATTTGGAGGGCTTCCCAGAAAGATGTTAATCGCCAAGACAGTGGGGAAAATAGTTCCAGGGCATGTCAAAGGTCTTCATGACAGCCGCTCCCATCCCAAGTCAGGAGGTCTAGGAGGGAAAAATGGTTTAGTGGGCCAGGCCCAGGGCCCTGCTGCTTTGTGCAGTCCTGGGACTTGGTGCTCTGTGTCCCAGCCATGGCTAAAAGGGGCCAACATATAGCTTAGGCCATTGATTCAAAGGGTGCAAGGCCCAAGCCTGGGAGGCTTATACATAGTGTTGGACCTACAGGTGCACAGAAGTCAAGAATTGAGGTTTGGGAACCTCCACTTAGATCTCAGAGGATGTATGGAAATGCCTGGATGTCCAGGCAGAGGTGTGTTGCAGGGGCGGAGCGCTAATGGAGAACCTCTGCTAGGACAGTGTGGAAGGGACATGTGAGGTGGGAGCCCCCACACAAAGTCCCCATTGGGGAACTGCCTAATGGAGCTATGAGAAGAGGGCCACCATCCTCCAGACCCCAAAATGGTTGATCCACTGACAGTCGTGCACCTGGAAAAGCCACAGACAATGCCAGCCCGTGAAAGCAGCCAGGAGAGTCTGTATCCTGCAAAGCCACAGGGGTGGAACTGCCCAAGACCATGGGAACACACCTCTTGCATCTTTATTTCCTGGATTTGAGACATGGAGTCAAAGGAGATCATTTTGGAGCTTTCAGACTTGCATCTATTCAGACTGTATTCATACTGAAAATTAAGATCAAGTGAGCTTTGCCCTTCTGTTCCATGGGATGTTTCTGTCCTCCCTCAGCTCACTTTAGAACACCTGCATTACTGTTTGACAGGTGTACTGCCCCAGTCAAACTCCCCACCTAGCACTGTCCCCAGTCTCCTGACTCATCCCTACAAGGGGGCCTCCCACTTATTCTACACCTCTCATGTCTCTTTACTGTGCCAGAATAGAGTCAAGTTCAATAGGGTCTTCACTCCCCACTGATTATTTTTTTGTGTGCATTTACTAACATGAGTATTAAAATATGAATTTATATTGCCTATTTTTAATACATACAAGATGATATTATTCATATTGTTTATAGCTTTTGTTTTTCTTTAGCTAAATATACTAAATTCCTTTCCATGCCAGTATTAGTAGATCTAGCATGCTCTTTTAAATCCCCGTATTACCCGTTATTTACCATGAACATAATTCTACAGACATACTAAAGTTCTTTGCAGATTAACTTTTATATTTCACATAGCTGGTGGCAGAAATAAGGGTAGAAGAAAGAGTGACAGATTGGAGTGATATCTTAGTTGCTAAAACTCTGCTTTGTTCATCGTCTCAGAGAGTGGGTGCATAGGGCTAAGGGAGGCATACATTTTGAAAAGAGGGGGTTGTTGACTAAGAAATAGGCCTCCACCTAACAGAACACCCACTGTGACTATTTACAATGTTTGCATCTCAGCAAAAATACCATTTGTATTCTGAATTCCTTTGTTTCAACTACATAACTCAGTAAGAAAAAAAGCTTCCTACAATTGAAAAGAATAGACAGTGTTTAAAGGCCAAGTTTTGGCTTCCTTTTAAGGCTGAATGTGCTTTATTTTAAGCCACTCTTCCTTCTCAAGTTAAGAAGGGCCTTCTGGTATTTCTGTGCAAAGCATTGGTAATACTGTTTCTTTTTAAGTTTATCATTTTTAATCCTGCTTATTTTATTTAGTGCCTATTGCTATAGCATCTAATGAGCTCAATGCTTCTGACAGTATATCCTACGGATGCTTGGGGGCAAATTGCCTGGGTTGGACTCTGCTCCAGTTCTTATTAGTTGTGTTTGTCAGCTCTGTTTTCCCATCTGTTAAATGGGACAGTAAGAGCCACAATAATACCTCATGGCTCTTGTGAGGATTAAAATAAGGTAATGCAAGTGAAAGGCATTCCAGAGGATGGGAGAAAATATTTGCAAATTATGTATCTGATAAAGGTCTAGTATCCGCAATAGATAAAGAAGTCTTTTTTATTTTTGAGATGGAGTCTTGCTTTGTTGCCCAGACTGGAATGCAGTGGTGCGATCTTGGCTCACTGCAACCTCCGCCTTCCATGTTTAAGCGATTCTCCTGCCTCAGTCTCCCAAGTAGCTGCTACTATGGGCATGCACCACCATGCCTGGCTAATTTTGGCTAATGTTTGTAAAGGCATGGTTTCACCATGTTGGCCCGGCTGGTCTTGAACTCTGGACCTCAGGTGATATGCTCACCTTAGCCTCCCAAAGTGCTGGGATTATAGGCGTAAGTCACCATGTCCATCCAAGAATTCTTATAACTCAACAATGTAAAGACAAGTAACCCAAATTGAAAAATAAGCAAAGGAATAGATACTTCTCCAGAAAAGATAAACAAATGGCTAATAATTATTGCCCATGAAAAGATGGTCAGCATCATTAGTCACGTAGGGAAATGCAAATCAATACCATAGCCAGATTTTTCTACTTTGCACCCACTGGTATGGATGTAATAAAAATGGAAAGAAATACGTGTTGGCAAGGATGTGGGAAAATTGGAACCTTATATTGCTTGTGAAAATGTAAAATGGTGTAGCAGTTTTGGAAAATATTTTGGCAGTTCTACAAAAAGTTAAGCATTGAGTTATCATATATCTCAGTAATTTCTCTCTAAGTTTTGTGCCCAAGAAAACTGAAAACATATGTTCACACAAAAACTTGTACATGGATATTCATAACAGCATTATTCATAATAGGCAAAAAGTGGAAACAACCAAAATGCCCATCAGCCAATGAATGGATCAACAAAATATGGTCATTTCATATAATGGAGTATTATCTAGCCATACAGGAAATGCAGGACTGTTACAAGCTGCCACATGCATGGGCCTTGAAAACATAATGCTAAGTGAAAGACGTCTGGCACAAAAGGTGACATATCATATGATTCCATTTATATGAAATGTCTGCCATTGGAAAATCCATAAAGAGAGAAAGTAGACTAGTGGTTTATTAGGGCTGGGAGGCTGGCAGGGAATGGGGGAGTGACTGCTAATGGGTTTCTTTTTGGGGTGATGGAAGTGTCTGGAATTAAGATTGGATGATTGTTGCACAACTTTGTGCATACACTAAAAAAACACAGAATAGTACATCCGTTAAATCCAGATGGATTTTATAGCATGTGAATTATATCTCCAATGACAAAAAATAGGATAATAGTTGGGAGGTGGTACCATGCCCCTAGCATGGTAAACACTCTATGTTTTAGTTATTTTTGCTGCTGCTGTCATCATCTTCATTGTTACTACAAAATTAATTTCATTCATTATTCCTAAAAATACCAGTTTCTTATGGTTATATTATTTCTAGTTCTTTTCTTCAAATTGCACAAATATTAGGCACTCAGTGCTTGTGTAATATTTTCAAAGGTCTGCATTTGTGAACAGGTCCTGGGATAGAAAGCCTTTGAATTACTGTGGGTGTATGTGTTATCCATTTGCTTACACTGCATCTTCTTACTATAAAATAAAGTACTTCTTGGCAGATCATATAGCATTTATAGATTTTTCTTCTTACTTTCTTTTATTTGATTTATATAATTGGGTACTCTCAACTCACATGATGGAGTGAAAGCAAAGAAACCAAGAATAGGATAACGCTAAGGAATGCCTCAATCTTCTTTTGTTTTTTATTTTGATTGAATAATTTGAGTTTATTTCATGGAATAAGGTAAATATTTTACATTTGTTAAAACTGTATACTTTGTTCCAGGTTCAGTAGCTTACAAAAAGTACATATAACAAAACAACAAAATTTAAAAATGAATCAGTGGAGACAGAACAAAAAAGAGCATGGATATTAACATATAACTAAAAGATGCTGGGCACTGTGGCTCACTCCTGTAAGCCCAGCACTTTGGGAGGCCAAGGTGGGCAGATCACTTGAGGTCAGGAGTTCAAGACCATCCTGACCAATATGGTGAAACCCCGTCTCTACTAAAACACAATTTTCTTTTGTTTAGGTGGAGTCTCACTCTGTCACCAGGCTGGAGTGCAGTGGCGTGATCTTGGCTCACTGCAACCTCCGCCTCCCAGTCTCAAGTGATTCTCCTGCCTCAGCCTCCTGAGTAGCTGGGACTACAGGCACACGCCACCACACCCAGCTAATTTTTGTATTTTTAGTAGAGATGGGGTTTCACCATGTTGGTCAGGATGGTCTCAATCTCCTGACTTCGGGATCTGCGTGCCTCGGCCTCCCAAAGTGTTGGGATTACAGGCGTGAGCCACCGCACCCAGCCTTAAAAATACAAAAATTAACTGGGTGTGGTGGCCCGCGCCTGTAATCCCAGGTACTTGGGTGACTGAGGCAGGAGAATCACTTGAACCTGGGAGGCGGAGGCTGCAGTGAGCTGAGATTGTGCCTTGCACTCCAGCCTGGGTTACAGAGTGAGACTCCGTCTCAAAAAAAAAAAAAGTAACTAAAAGTAAATACTTAAAAAATATTGGAATTCCTCAATCTTGATGAAATATCCTTTTCATGTTTTCTCCCATAGTTAAACAAGGAGTTTTTTCCTTCTTTGGGGCAGTAGCTATATAGTATGAGACTTCTAGTAGTGCGCTATGCTAATGTAAACACACTTGAATGTTTTTTGATAATATTTTACATAAAATACATGTCCCAGATGGACTCTATTCTTTAGTTGGTTATCTAGAATTAACGTTTGGATTATGTTTGCTAAATGCGTCAGCCATATCCTAAGTGCTGTGATCCTTTATAACTATTAACCGATGAGACTGGGGGGCATTTTGTGGTTATAAGAGCTAAATGATATTTATGCAAGTGTGTAAACATTAATAACTCAGGGTTTATAGGCATGTTAGAATATTTGGTTATGGCTAGGGAAATGCACATTAGCTATCTAGCACAGATCTAAAAGTGATCTGGGCTATACCTTTCATTTCTGGATTTCTTTCCTCCAGCTTAAAGGGTGTTCTAATTTCATTGTTATCAATCTCAAGATCATTTCACAGTTTCCTGGTAGTTGGGCTTCATGGTGACTTTTTTTTTTCCAGGCTCTTTGTTTGGATATGTGGCCTTGTTTGACTTATCTTTGATTGCTATACCCTGTTTGCTTCTGCCTGGCTACTGATTCTCAGTGTTTCACTTTGACCTTTGATAAAGCTGTGACTCTGATTCATTTTTAGGGGGATTCACCTGGTTGAAGAATCTAGCCTTGCCCTGCCAGGCGGCTGCCTTGGTGTTGCTTGCTGGTTGGAATGTATCCATTGAAGGCCTTAGATGTTGAAGCCCTTGCTTCCTAGCTCCTCCTCTTTGTTTGAGGTTACCTCTCTTCTGGTCTAGTGCACAGCCTGGTCTATGTCAATTAGCATGTTCTGCCTGGCGTTTTATGGCATGTTTTTTCCCTCCCACATAGGGTAGCAGGCTTTTTATATGTTGTAGTGGGTTTTTGATACCCACTGTCATTTTTCTTTTCTTTTTTTGAGACAGGGTTTCACTGTGTCACCCAGGTTGAATGCAGTGGCACGATCACAGCTCCCTGCAGTCTTGAACTCTGGGACTCAGGCAGTTCTCCCACCTCATCCTCCCGAGTAGCTGGGACTACAGGTGTGCACCACCATTCTCAGTTACTTTTTTAAAAAAGTTTTTTGGTACATCTAGTTCTAGATCCTTGAGGAATTGCCATACTGTTTTCCATAATGGTTGAACTAGTTTACAATCCCACCAACAGTGTAAAAGTGTTCCTATTTCTCCACATCCTCTCCAACACCTGTTGTTTCCTGACTTCTTAATGATTGCCATTCTAACTGGTGTGAGATGGTATCTCATTGTGGTTTTGATTTGCATTTCTCTGATGGCGAGTGATGATGAGCATTTTTTCATGTGTCTGTTGGCTGTATGAATATCTTCTTTTGAGAAATGTCTGTTCATATCCTTT
>NW_016813984.1:186280-191343 GCF_001698545.2 Rhinopithecus bieti
ATATGAAAAAACCCCCCAGTTTTGAACATGTTCCCAAAAATTTAAAATAAAAAAAAAAAAAAAAAAAAAAAAAAAAAAAGTTTTTTGGGTCGGGCCCGGTGGCTCACACCTGTAATCCCAGCACTTTGGGAGGCTGAGGTGGGTAGATCATGAGGTCAGGAGTTTGATACCAGCCTGGCCAACAAGGTAAAACCTGCTCTCTACTAAAAATAAAAAAATTAGCTGGGCGTGGTGGCGTGCGCCGCCTGTAATCCCAGCTACTCAGGAGGCTGAGGCAGGAGAATCGCTTGAACTCGGGAGGCGTAGGTTGCAGTGAGCTGAGATCGTGCCACTGCACTCCAGCCTGGTGACAGAGCGAGACTGTCTCAAAGAAGAAAAAAAAAAAAAAAAAAAGGTTTTTTGTAGAGACAGAGGCCTCACTATGTTGCCCAGGCTGATCTCAAACTCCTGGACTCAAGCAATCTGCCATCCTCCGCCTCCCAAAGTGCTGGAATTATAGGTGTGAGCTACCATGCCCAGGCTTCCCAGTGTCATTCTGTTTTGAATTTTTCTAGAATGATTTCTAGAATTTTTCTAGAATGATTATTGTATCCTAAATATTTATAGCATTATGTTCTTTACTTTTCATTGCTTAGAAAAAAATAGTTTCATGACTACTGGTAATTTGCAAATTAAAGAATTATGTATAAAATTGCTATAGGTGCCTATGATTAAATTCTTTTACGAAGATTTCACTTCTAGAGAACTGAAGAATCTACCAAAGTAAAAATGGTCTAGCTTTATTACTTGGTTTACAGAAATGAATAAATCATAGTTAATAGTACAGTATGTTAACAATACTGTATACTCTAAGCTACAGATTAGAAAAATAGGCACCCTATTTGTCACAATAAATGAAGTGACCAAAGCTATAGTATTTCAAATCTATGACTATTATATATTTTTCTATACCGAATCACTTCTTTTTTTGTTTGTTTGTTTTTGGGAAAGAGTCTGGCTCTGTCACCCAGGCTGGAGTGCAATGGTGTGATCTCAGCTCACTGCAACCTCCACCTCCTGGGTTCAAGTGATTCTTGTGCCTCAGCCTCCCCAATAGCTGAGATTACAGGAGTGCACCACCACACCCAGCTAATTTTTGTATTTAAATAGAGAAAGAGTTTCATCATGTTGGCCAGGCTGGTCTTGACCTCCTGGCCTCAAGTGATCTACCTACCTCAGCCTCCCAAAGTGCTGGGATTACAGGTGTGAGCCACGGTGCCTGGCCTGTACCAAGTAACATTTATTTCTGTGTGCAAGAATATACATGTGCTTGTTACAGAGTTGAGTTTATCATATTCTGTCACCACGTATTTCCTATAAATCTATTAAGTTAAAATCTGTGCCACTTATCAAAGTTTGGTGTGATTACGTATATATACATAAACCTATATGATCTTTGAATTCAGAGCCTTGGTGCTAGCCTGAGAGTCTGTGTATATGAATGCGGGTGGCAAGAGTGAGGCATGGATGGTTGCTATTTTTTTTCTACCGGAGTGCCATTATTAACAGTTTCTTTTCTGGATAGTTGCTGTGAACACTGTTGTGGGGCTGCTCCCTGTGTATGGCTCTGCCTCAGAACCCACAGAGTCGGCTGGCTCCCAGACCTACTCTGTCTCTGGTTACAAGTCAGTGTCTTATTTACTGGAAGTTAAGAGACAGGGCACTGTTGATTTGCGCTGTGCTTCCGCATGCCCTTATTAGTATTTCTTGGTTCTTCTATCAGTGAGTCCCTGATTTCTTCACCAAAAAATAATCTTGCACAGAGTCATGATCCTCCCTGTTTTTACAAAATACTGAGCTTTGGAAAGGGAAATGATTACTCATCACAACTCTAAATACTAGGATAAAATGTTCCTATTTAGATCAATCAGGGGCCAACTTAATTTTCTAATGAACCTTTAGAATTGCTTTTCTGGTCTGCCTTAGGGACTATGATTATACCAGCTTTTCTTCTTTTTAATGTTTCCAGAAGTCACATTTTCATCTATGCCGAGAATTAAAGGATCCTTAAACATGTGAAAAAGATGAGAAAGACAGTGGATCATCTTGATGATGATGGTCTTGCAATTTTGCAGAAGGTTGAAAAGGCAATAGATATAACAGATGCATGTTTTTTTTTATTGAAATGGACAAGTTAGAGGTCTACATTGAATACACACTGTGTTTAGACTTAATGAACACTTTAAATAAACTTATTCAAAAAATTTTTAATTGACAACCTGTATTGGGAGCTGCATCAAAATTGACATTTCTTGCCTCTTGGGCTTACACAAAACAATATGTAATCAAATTAAGATAAGTACTGGGTGCACAAGGAAGGAAGACAGGTTGCTTTTAGAGATTCTAAAAGGGGGAGTCGTCCAGAAGTCTGCTCTGAAGAGAAGATGTTGAAAATTAATCCTGCAGTGTTCATCTGAATTAAGCAGGTTGAGAACAGGGTGAAGGAGGCAGGCATAGAAGCATGAACCAATATCCTGAGGCAGGAAAGGGCTGGGTTTGTCAGAGTAACACAAAGGTCGGTGTGCTAGAGCAGACTGAGGAGGCTGAGTGTTTCAAGACAAGGCTTGGCATAGGAGTGGTCAGATGATTCAGGGCCTTATAAACCATGTTAATTTAGTTGTTCCAAAGTTCGGAGAGTTGATTAGAAGGAATAAGAAGAGAATTTAGGAGACAGTGTCAGAAGTTTATTGGCTTTAGGTTGGAGGCAAGAGATGACAGTAGCTTGGACTGGGGGTTGACAGTGGAACTGAAGAGATGTGGATGGACTCAAGCTGTATCTAGGAGTTAGAACCAACAAAAGTTGATAGAGGGGTTAGATTGTGGTATTAGAAGAAAGGATTCATTTCAGTATCCTGGCATGAACAAGCGAATGGATGAAAGTGCTTTCCCATAGTTGGGAAAGACTAGAGGCAGAATAGATTTGAGAGGAACAACAGTTCAGTTTTCTGATATGTTAAGGTTGAAATGGGTCTGTGAGCTATCTCAGTGGAGATGTTAAGTAGGTGGTTAGATACATAGTATGTGTTTATCTCTTGCTGCATAATAAATTATTATGAAACTTAGCAGGAAATCTATATTAGTTATCTATTGCTCTGTAACAAGTCACCCCAACATTTGGTGCTTTAAAACAACAAATATTTATTATCTCATGCAGTTTCCTTGGCCAGGAATTTGGGAGTGGCTTAGCTAGGTGATTCCAGTCCAAGGTCTGTCACGAGATTGCACTCAAGATGTTGGCCAGGGTTGCCATCATCTGAAGCTTGACCCAGGCTAGAGGATCTGATTCCAAGATGGCTTACGTACATGACTTTTGGCAGAAGGTCTCAGTTCCCTGCTGCCTCTTGGTGGAAGGCCACAGTTTCTCGCCACATGAACCTCTCTCTAGGGCTGCTTGAGTGTCTTCATGACATGGCAGTGAGCTTCTCCTAGAGTGAGAGATATGAAAGAATGCAACAGGGAAGCTGTAATACCTTTAGTCTCAGAAGTCCCACATCATCACTTCTGCCATATTCTATTCCATAGAATTCCGTAGAAGTGAGTCACCAATTTCAGCCCATACTCAGTGGGTGGGGAATTAAGCCCCTCACTTAAATGGACAGCCACCAAACTAATTTGTGAATGTATTTTAAAACCACCACACATGATTTTGTAATTCAGAAGACAGGTTTGGGCTGGAAATAAGACATCAGGAGTTTTGCGCATAGATGCTGTGGAGTGAGTAGATGAGTGACCACTTAGCAAAAGTGAGGAGAGGTCCAAGACTGATCCTTTAGGAAATCTGACTTATAGAGGATCTGCTGTCGAGGAGTGGAGGAGAAAGAAGAAATGGAATCTGGGAAGATGAGAAGAATTTTTCAGGCAGGGAGTGTTCTACTCAGTGGAAGCCTACTGGAATGTGTATTTGGTTTTCATTTTTAAGAATTTATTCTCTAAATGAATGAAGAATGAATAAATAAATGTCATGTATATGTTTAAAATTTTAATTCTAAGTATGGTTATTATTGAAATGCTTATAAAATTAAGAGCAGAAATCAGCATTAGGAATGCATAATAACAGGCTGGGAGGTATTGTTAAAAATTATTTAATGTCCAGACAATAAAATACCTATGAAGCTTTAAAATGACATTATTAAAGAATGTGCACTTAATAAAAACAGATTTATAATGTATTTTAAATAAATGTAAAACACTATGTAAGGAAGAAGCAGACAAAAACGTCTAGGAGGATGTATATAAACCTGTTAATAATACTGGTTATCTCGGGGCAGAGGGAAAATGGGTGATTTAAATTTCCTTCATTTGGTTTGTCTAAATCTTCCCTAATAAATGGGAATTGCTTTTGTAATAAAATGTTTGAAAATATCCCCTCCCAAAATAAAGAAAAATAATGAAAATAATTATACTTGAAACTCAGTTGAGGGGCCCAGCATGGTGGCTCACGCCTGCAACCCCAACATCTTGAGAGTCTGAGGTGGGATGATTGCTTGAGGTCAGGAGTTTGAGATCAGCCTGGGCAACATAGCAAGACTTCATCTCTAAAATAATTTTTTAAAAAATTATCTGGGCTTGGTGGCTCATGCCTGTAGTCTGAGCTACTCAGGTGGCTGAGGTGGGAGGATTGCTTGAGGTCAGGAGTTTGAGATCAGCCTGGGCAACATAGCAAGACTTCATCTCTAAAATAATTTTTAAAAAAATTATCTGGGCTTGGTGGCTCATGCCTGTAGTTTGAGCTACTCAGGAGGCTGAGGTGGGAGGATTGCTTGCACCCAAGTCAAAGCTACAGTGAGCTATGATTCCATTGCACTCCAGCCTGGAACCTCAAAAAAGAAAAAAAAAAACAAAAACTTGATTGAGAAAAATTAAAGTAGAAAATTTGGCTCTGAACTTCCTGGCAGCCAAGACAAAGTGATACAAAGAAGATCTCTGATCTTTGTCAAGACAGCCTTCTTTATGCCTGGTCCCCAAAGTGAGCAGAAGTGAGGCAGGCACCTTGTCCTCTAAAGCAATTTCTTTTTCTTTCTTTC
>NW_016813984.1:191639-207603 GCF_001698545.2 Rhinopithecus bieti
TACAATTTCTTTCTTTCTTTCTTTCTTTCTTTCTTTCTTTCTTTCTGTCTTTCTTTCTTTCTTCTTTCATTTTTTCTTTCTTTCTTTCTTTCTTTCTTTCTTTCTTTCTTTCTTTCTTTCTTTCTTTCTTTCTTTCTTTCTTTCTTCTTTCTCTCTTTCTCTCTTTCTCCTTTCCTTTTTTTTTTTTTTTTCCTGTGGAAGGATTTCTTTTTTAAACTTTTAAGTTGAGGGGTACACGTGCAGGTTTGTTAGATAGGTAAATGTATATCACGGGACGGGGGTTTCTTTACAGATTATTTCATCATTCAGGTATTAAGCCTAGTATCCATTAGTTATTTTTCCTGATTGTTTCCCTCCTCCCAACCTCCACCCTCCAATAGACCCCAGTGTATATTGTTGCCTGCTATATGTCCATGTGTTTTCATCATTTAGCTGCCACTTAAAAGTGAGAAATGCGGTATTTGGCTTTTTGTTCCTGTGTTAGTTTGCTAAGTATAATGGCCTCCAGCTCTATCCATGTCCCTATCCATGTCCCTGCAAACAACATGATCTCATTCCTTTTTATGGCTGCATAGTATTCCATAGTGTATATGTGCCACATTTTTTTTATCCAGTCTATCACTAATGGGCATTTAGGTTGATTCCAAGTCTTTGTAACTGTGAATAGTGCTGCAGTGTCTTTGTAACAGAACAATTTATATTCCTTTGGGTATATACCTTGATATGGCTTGTCTGTGTCTCCACCCAAATCTCGTCTTGAATTCCCAGGTGTTATAGGAGGGACCCAGTGGGAGTAATTGAATCATGGGGGCAAGTCTTTCCTGTGTGGTTCTTGTGATAGTAAGTCTCGTGAGATCTGATGGTTTTATAAAGAGGCATTTCCCCGCACAAGCCCTCTCTTTGCCTGCTGCCATTCATGTAAGATGTGATTTCTCTTCCTTGCCTTCCACCATGATTATGAGACTTCCCCAGCCACATGGAACTGTAAGTCTATTAAACCTCTTTCTTTTGTAAATTGCCCAGTCTTGGGGTATATCTTTATCAGCAGTGTGAAAACAGACTAATACATACCCAGTAATGGGATTGCTGAGTCAAATAGTATTTCTGTCTTTGGGTCTTTGAGGAATTGCTATGTTGTCTTCCACAATGTTTGAACTAATTTACACTCCCACCAACAGTATGTAAGCATTCCTTTTTTTCTTCAACTTTGCTAACATCTGTTATTTTTTGCCTTTTTGATACTAGCCATTCTGACTGGTGTGAAATGGTGTATCATTGTGTTTTTGGTTGGCATTTCTCTAATAATCAGTGATGTTGAGCTTTTTTAAGTATGCTTGTTGGCCACATGTATGTCTTCTTTTGTTTAAAGCAATTTCACATAAGCTACAGAGATGTTCTTAAATCTCGGGAAAAACAGAGGGCATACTTTTAAATGTAGGTTCTGTGAAGGCAGTTGTGTGGGCACAGGGTGGATTCCTATATGTGGCTTAGGTAAGCTTTGTGATGATGTGGTGTGACGAAGTGGTAAAGTTTTTAGTATCTTGAGAATATAGCAGTTGCTTTTCCCTTAGACCAGATTCCTTCACATCTCTGGATGACTGGGCCCCATCTGATTCCTTAAGCCTGGCTGGAGTCAAGGAGTCTGTATTCTAAGACAGTTCTCCAGGGGATTCTGATGTTTTGCTTTATCGGGGAATTTGTGCAGTCTGCTATTCTTTTTGACCATGATGACAGTTGGGTTTTATTGAGAATTAACCATGTGGCTCTTGCCGCATGCTAATTATTACCTTTAATTCTCATAACAATTGTTTAAGGGTTGTAATTTTACCCCCTTTGTATATAGGAGAAAAATAAATTGTTCAAGACATAAAGCAGTCAAAAAGCAGTTCAATAAAGTAGTTGGGAGCTGGGTTTTACCTTATAAAGCTGTTGGGATTAAATGAGATAATGTGTACAACAAAGTGGTTAGCCCTGTGTCTGGCACATAGAAAGCATTTAATAAATGTCAGTTTTATTATGAGAAAACATGATTTATGGATGGATGCTCCGATAGCATCCTTAGTGCATGCATCTCACTATTCCAGTCATCTGTCCTTCAGTGTTACATCTTAGATCAGAGTTATAGGACATGTGATTGGGGACTGTTGCATTTCAGGCTTATTTTATCTTATTTTCTTTCATGACACAGGGTCTCACTCTGTCACCCAGGCTGAAGTGCAGTGATATGATCATGACTCACTGCAGCCTCGAACTCTTGGGTTCGAGCGATCCTCCCACCCCATCCTCCCAAGTAGCTGGGACCACAGTCATATGCCACAATGCCCAGCTAATTTTTGTACTTTTTGTAGAGACAGGGTTTCACCATTTTGCCCAGGCTGGTCTTGAACTTCTGGCTCAAGCAATCCATTTGCCTTGGCCTCCCAAAGTGTTGGGATTGCAGACATGAGTCATTGTGCCCAGCCCATTTCAGCCTTATTAACACTCCTTTTACAGAGCTGGAACATCCAACTCCAACTTGTAGACCAGAAATATTCCTGAATTTCTTTCCTCAGACTCATCTCAGTGGCGCCAGATTGAGTGAGGATTGAGTTTAGCTGCAAGTAAGAGAAACCCTTTTACTAAAGATTAATTAAGAAAGAACTCATTTTTCTCAAGTAAGCTTCAGTCTGTAGTTAGGCAACCCAGGGCTGGTTACCTGCTCAGGGAAACTGGAAGCTTCTGTCTTCCTGGAGGGAGCGGAAAGGCCCAGGGCAAGATGTTCATGCCAGCCAAGTCTGTTAATTTTTATCAGGGAACTAATAGTTCTCCTGGGTCTTCCACCCAATATACTTCTCCCCTCCTCTGGGCAGAATTGGGCCAAATGGTTATCTCTAGTTGCAAGGCGAGGTGAATATTTTAACTGGCCGCCTTGCTACAGGGGAAAAAATGGGATTAATCTTGTAAGTGAGAAGGAGAGAAAGGACGCTTGAGTAGGCAACTAGGAGTGTCTACCATAGTGAGTTTCAGCAATTAGTTCTCTCTTAAATACCACTTCTAGAGGCATGGTCATATTCACGAAAACAATCTGATTCTAGAATTCAGGTTACCTGTAATTATATTCTGAAAGAATGATAGGTTGAAAATATGAGTTTTAAAAGACAAAATTGGAACCAAGTACAGTTTCTCCATTTGTCTTATTGGGGAATATATGAAAAGTTGAGATAAATTAATCTCTTTTCTTAAAAAAAAAAATCACACGTGAAATGGACATGAAAAATGTTTATTACATGTTTTTTTCTCTATGTTTTATTTTAGTAAAATATAGATAACATAAAATTTATTATTTTAGCCATTTTAAGTGTATGTACATCTTGTTATGTAACCATCACTACCATCCTTCTCCTGAATTCTTTTCTTATTGAACAACTGAAAATGTATACCCATTAAACCAGGGGTCCCCAAGCCCTGAGCCACAGATCGCTACCAGTCTGTGGCCTGTTAGGAGCCAAACCACATAGCAGGAGGTGAGTGGTGGGTGATCGAGCATTACCTCCTGAGCTCTGCCTCCTGTCAGATCAACAGCGGCATTAGATTCTCATAGGAGCACGAACCCTATTGTGAACTATGCATGTGAGGGATGTAGATTGTACATTCCTTATTAGAATCTAACTAATGCCCGATGATCTGTGGTAAAACAGTTTTATCCCGAAACCACTCCCCCACTGCCTCCCACACTGTCCCGCTCATGGAAAAATTGTCTTTCACAAAACTGGTCTCTCTTTGGTGCCAAAAAGGTTAGGGACTGCTGCATTGAACAACAACTCCTCACTCCCCTCGCCTCCTGGCCCTTGGCAGCCACCATTTTACTTTCACTGTTCTAGGTACCTCATGTGAGTGGAATCATACCGTAGTTTTCTTTATGTGACTGGCTGTGTCACTTAGCATACTGTCTTCCATGTTCATCTATGTTGTAGCATGTGTCAGAATTTCCTTTCCTTCAAGGCTAGTTATTATTCCATTTTATGTAAATACCACATTTAGCTAATTAATTGATCTGTTGGTGGACACTGGGTTGCTTCCATCTTTTAGCTTTTTTGAATTACGTTCCTATTAACATGGATGTACATATATCTCTGAGATTCTGCTTTCAGTGCTTTTGGTTATATCATTGCATATACTTTCTACTCAGATCCTGTTTCTCCTTGACAGAACCCTAGGTAATGGAGATTAGCTTACTCTTGTCTTGAGGGAAATGCTAAAGTTTTGAGGAAAGATCATTCATCCAAATTTTTGTTTGATTCATTCTTGCTAACCTCCAAGAAAAATTTGTGATCATTGGTTATATTTTATATTTTATACAGTCCATAGGCTTAGGGAAGGGAGTAATTCTAGTGTTCCTAAAAGATGCCATTGTAGTGCTGCAATGCAGAAAAATGCTAGGTTTTGGGGTGTCATTAGCAAAGAAACAAGAAAGAAAACAGAGAACATTATCCTTCTTTTGCAAAGCCATGTTGACTGTGCACATGGATTACGATCTGAGATTCTGGTCTCCTACTTAAATGATTTAACAGTGGAAGGTATTCCAGTGAAGGAAACCCAAGTCCTGGAGCAAATGCATTTGCTACTTTTGTAAAACTGACTCAAGTGATCAGTACTCTTCACTCTAAAAAGATGAAAGTGGAAAGAAGACATACTTACCAGCTCTAAGCTTAATTATTTCAGAAAAGCAAACATAAACTTATTCTTCCAACCTTCAACTGTTATCTGGACTTTCTCATGCTTAAAAGACCAGTACATGTTCAAGACAAATGAGAGGAAGAGCTATTTTACACTGAAGATATAATTAGCAAGTTTGCAGTACCCAGTGATAGTATAGACTGAATTTACAAATTTTTTCTTTTAAAGGCAAATAAATGTCAGACTCACAGTAGACTGTTAAATATAGTGCTGATTTGGGGCAATGTGGGGACAAAATTACAATCTTTTTTTTTTTTTTTTTTTTTTTTTTTTTTTTTTTTTTTTGAGACAGATGTTTGCTCTTCACTCCCCCCTCCCCCCCCCCCCCCCCCCCCCCTGGGGCTGAGTGCATGAGGTGTGATCTCAGCTCAGTGCAACCTCTGCCTCCTAAGTTCAAGTGATTCTCCTGCCTCAGCCTCCTGAGTAGCTGGGATTACAAGCGCACACCCTGACGCCTGGCTAATTTTTGTATTTTCAGTAGAAACAAGGTTTAACCATGTTGACCAGGCTGGTCTTGAACTTTTGACTTCAGGTGATTTGTCTGCCTCAGCCTCCCAAAGTGGTAGGATTACAAGCATGAGCCACTGCGCCCAGCCCAGAACCCTAATTTTTAACAGTGACAGGAAGTTAACATGATCATCAGGAAGGGGAGTGGCCTGTAAATGAGGTTTCTTGCACTTTTGCTCAGGTAATGGATTTTATCTGACCCCCTTGTCCAACCCTACCTGAATAAGCTTTTTAATTAAAAAATGCATTAGCAAGGCTGGGAGCAGTGGCTCATGCTTGTAATCCCAGCACTTTGTGTGGTGTAGGCGGGCGGATTGCTTGAGCCCCGGAGTTTGAGACCAGCCAGGGCAACATAGCAAAACCTCGTGTCTACAGAAAAATACAAAAATTAGCCAGGCATGTTGGCGTATGCCCTCCAGGTACCTGGGAGGCAGAGGTGGGAGAATCACTTGAGCCTGGGAAGTGAAGGCCGCAGTGAGTCGTGATCATACTACTGCACTCAAGCCTAAGTGACAGAGTGAGACTTTGTCTCAAACTAAAAGTGTTAGTAGTTTATGTGAACTTTTTCATAGTTATGAAAATTAAAATAAGAATATGCATTTTCAATATGAGACTAAACCTTTCAATTCTTTTATTTATTAACTTTCAATTTATACCCTTTTAGGCAAAGAGTTCTGTGCTTTATGGGCCAATTTTTAAACTGTGAAGTCCATGGGAACAAAGTTTTAGCCCTGAGTTTTGAAGGGGAATGCAGTGTTCCTTTCTGACTTGTTTTTCCTGCTTATTATAAATATTTTCTTGGACAAAGGATTGTATTTTAGCGGACATGCAATTTTACAAATTTAATTATTGAAATGACTCTTCTTCCTTTTTTATGAACTCACATTTTGTTTTTAACTTGTTATGGTGGATATTAAAACCAAATAAAGACAAAATTTTGTCCAAATAAAGACAAAAACACTCAATATAAAAAAACCCAAAAACCACTTCTGAAATACTCCATTTCTTCTTATTTAAAAAAAAATGCTATTTATAGTAGTAGTTGGCATTTCATCAAAGTACATAAGCAAAGGACAGATGCTCCTCATTTTTTCCCAGGTTTCTATTCTTTTTCTGAAAGTGAATAAAATATTAGACTTTGGAGAAAGTCTAGGTAGTTTGGTGTGATCTGTGGGTAGCATTTTGCTTTGCCTTAATCTTCTATTTTTTTCTTCTTATTTTATTTATTTATTTTTTCGAGATGGAGTCTCACTCACTTTGTCACCCAGGCTAGAGTGCAGTGGCGCAATCTCAGCTCACTGCAACCTCCGCCTCTTGGGTTCAAGCGATTCTCATGTCTCAGCCTCCTGCATAGTGGAAATTACAGGTACGGGCCACCACGCCTGGCTAATTTTTGTATTTTTAGTAGAGATGGTGTTTCACCATATTGTCCAGGTCTTGAACTCCTGACCTTAAGTGATCACCCTGCCTTGGCCTCCCAAAGTGCTGAGATTCCAGGCGTGAGCCACTGTGCCCGGCCTTCTTACCATTTTAATAACTAATTATTTTGTCTTAAAATACTTGAATTTATTGCAAAAAGCATATTTTAAGTGATTCAGCTCCCTCTTCCATGGTGTTTCTGTAGTGAATAGACTGGAAGCTGGGAAGAAAGTGACCTCCATAAACACAGTTATTTACATTAATTCTCTATCTGAAGAGAGAATTAGCTCCAAGTGGAAAACCCACTGGACAGGCAGGTGCAAATAAAGCAATGTAACCTGGCAAGTTTCATTTTTAGAAATATGTGGGCTTTATCCAATTTAGGAGCTTAGCTCATGGTACATTTCTCTCTCCCATCCTTTGGGATTTGGGAGCTCTTTTTGTTTTTGGTTGAGTGTTTGCATCTGCAGTATCTTCCTTCCTCCTAGATCCTTCCTGTCTGCATGTAACTACAGATATGCAGAAGTCTCCCTTATTCTTAACATCCTCCACCAAAGCAGACAAACTCGCAGACAGACAGATCTTGTGTCAGCCCAGTTTATTTTTTAGCGACAAATTCTCTTCCATTCCTACTCGTCTTCATTAAAGTGGAGAAAAATACACCTTTTACAAGATGAGTGCATTAAAGAAAAAATGTTACAGAAGGTATTACGTATTTATTACAAACTTAGAAAATATGGCTAACAAATAATAGAATATAAGAGTCACTCAGAATCTTCTAATTTACAAATAGAGTGTTAACATTTTGGCTCTTGGCTTTCTGTCATACGTACACATATGTATAAATGAAGCACTGTGTATATTCTTTAATGACCTGCTTTATTACCCCTTAATACATGGTGAAAATCCTTCCATGTCTTTACATATTCATTATATGTACCTTAATATCATTTTTTTAACCTTTTTTTTTTTTTTTTTTTTTTTTTAGAAACAGGGTCTTGCTCTCTTGCCACGCTGGAGTATAGTGATACAACCATAGCTCACTCCAGCCTCAAACTCCTGGGTTCAAGCAATTGTCCCACCCTAGCCTCCAGAGTAGCTGAGACTACAGGTGTGGACCATCATGCCTGGCTAATATCATTTATTTATTTATTTATTTAAGACAGGATGTCACTCGCGCAAGCTGGAGTGCAGTGGTGCGATCACGGTTCACTGTAGCCTCCACCTCCCCAGATTCAGGTGATCTTCCCACGTCAGCCACTTGAGTAGCTGGGACCGTGGAGTGTGCTACCATGCCTGGCTAAGTTTTGTATTATTTTGTAGAGATGAGGTTTTGCCATGTTGCCCAGGCTGGTGGCTCAAGCAATCCACCCACCTGGGCCTCCCAAAGTGCTGGGATTACATGCATGAGCCACCTTGCCCTGCCTGCTAGTATCTTTTTTAATGGTTGTATTTATGCATGAAAATATACTTTTAAACAGTTCTCATGGATGGACACTGGGAAAGCTAGCCCCCTGTGAGAGTTTGAGCTCCTTAGTGTGAAGACGCTCTCCTGTCAGTTCTAATGTTGCATTTTCCTGGTATGAATCCTGAATATCTGACAGAGGTCTCAGTTAACTTAGAAAGTTTATTTTGCCGAGGTTGAGGGCGTGCACTCATGACACAGCCTCAGGAGGTCCTGACAATGTGTTCCCAAGGTGGTCAGAGCACAGTGTGGTTTTATACATTTTGGGGAGACATGAGATATCAATCAGCATATGTAAGATGAACATTGGCTTGGTCCAGAAAGGCGGGACAACTCAAAGTGAGGAGGGGGCTTCCAGGTCATAGGTTAATAAGAGACAAATGGTTGCATGCTTTTGAATATCTGATTAGCCTCTCCGAAGGAGGCAATCAGATATGCATTTATCTCAGTGAGCAGAGGGGTGACTGAATAGAATGGGAGGCAGGTTTGCCCTAAGCATTTCCCAGCTTGACTTTTCTCTTTAGCTTAGTGATTTTTGGGGCCCCAAGATTTATTTTCCTTTCACACCGGGCTTCCTTGATAAGTTCACCTGAGTATCCTGCTAATCTCTCATATTTTTTGGTGCAAAGAGGAATTTCTTTCCTCAATCAATTTCTTTCTGTGCTTAAAAATTTTTTTCACACTTTTTATTTTTTAATGGAGAGACACCATCCTTTAAGTTACCAAAGTTTTAGAAGTTTTTGCACTTCCCTTTCTCCTTCATTACTCTTTTTTTTTTCTCCTGAGATGGGGTCTGGCTCTGTCACCCAGGCTGGAGTGCAGTGGCATGATCTCGGCTCACTGCAACCTCTGTCTCCCAAGTTCAAGCGATTCTCCTGCCTCAGCCTCCTGAGTATCTGGGATTGCAGGTGCCCGCCACCACGCCCAGGTAATTTTTGTATTTTTGGTAGAGACAGGGTTTTACCATGTTGGCCAGGCTGGTCTTGAACTCCTGACCTCAGATGATCCACCCATCTCGGCCTCCCCAAGTGCTGGGACTACAGGTGTAAGCCACTGTGCCCGGCCTGTCCTTCATTACTCTTATAATAATTCGGTAGTCCAGTCCCAGCATGAGGGTGGGGCACTTGGAGTAATATTTGTCAAAGAATATAGTTTGACATGAGGAATAACTTCAAGAGATCTATGGTACAAGGTGATGATTATAGTTAATAACAATTTGGTGTATATTTGAAAATAGCATAGAGAGCAGATTTTAAGTGTTCTCATCACAAATAAATGATAAATATGTGAGGCAAAAGCACTAATAAATAAAATTTTGCCTCTTAAGAGCCATAGAGTCTAATTGAGAATAGAATGGGAGGCAGGTTGTATAATAATGATCATGCCCACCCACCTCACCAAGTCCCAGCAGCAACCTTCTCTCTTCAGTTCAATACCCATTGTGTCCATCTCCCCCTTTCTTGTCTCAGTACTCCTCTACTCTTTCAGGCTCTCTGATGTCTAGCACGGGCAATTCTAATAAGCCTCAAACTGTCTTACTTTCTTCCGGCCTCCCTCCCCACAAGTCCATTTTTCATATTAATCTCACTAAAGCACCCTTCTGATCATGTCACGCTCTTGCTCAGGAAAAGCCAGTGGCCCACACTGCCTACTCATTTAACCCCTTGCTGTGGCCGTCAAAGTCCTCTGCAATTTAAATGCAGCCTGTTCCAAAATTCAGTGGCATCACATCTCTGATCAAAAACCATCCAGCCAAAGGAACCTCTTCACAGTTGTGTCTGCATCATGTTTTTAGGACTTTGCTGTAGCTGTTCTCTTTTCTACAAATGGCTTTCTAACAATTTTTACGTGCCTCAAACATAGTAATTCAAGGCCTAGCTCAAATGCAACCTGTTTGTCAAATCTTTCCCTGATCCACTTCTCATCCCCATCAAGACATATTTTTCTATGAATTTATGAATGTATCTATACCTGATATATTAGTTATAATTTTCTGTTGTCTTAGTCCCTTCCGCACTCACCCCAGGCCGCCGGACCACAGCTTCCTTGAAAGCAACATCTGGATCTCTTTTGGGACTGACACATAGTAGATGCTCTGTAAATGTTATTATTTCTTTGTACAATGTTTTTCACAAAATAGTTGTACAACTAATTTTTATTCAATGACTAGAAAATATAAAACTTAAGGCAACGAACATAACAAAGAGTTTGAAATAGTCCCAGTTCTTTTTTTTTTTTTTTTTTTTTTGACACAAGGTCTTACTCAGTCACCTAGGCTGGAATGCAGTGGTGCATTCACGATTCTCTGCAGCTTCAAACTCCTGGGCTCGAGCAATCCTTCCACCTCAGCCTCCTGAATAAGTGGTACTACAGGTATGTACCAACACACCTGGATACTTTTTTGATATTTTGTAGAGACGGAGTCTCCCTGTGTTACCCAGCCTGATCTTGAACTCCTGAGCTCAAGGGATCCTCCCTGGATGGCCTCCCAAAGGGCTGAGATTACAGGTGTGAGTCACTTGCCTGGCCCCCAGTTCTTATTATGTCCATTTATTTGACTAGAAGTCTTACAAAGTGACATAAGACAATTTGAAAAACAGTTCATACAGCCTGCATTATGAAGTTGGTAAGGTAAGCTACAGCTCTGTGTTGCTGCTATGTATTATATCTCTCTTGCTATGTCTTTGTTTTTATCGACCGCATGGTTCCTAGAGAGGAGCTGTAAGCTACTATACGATCTGCATGCCAGCGCACCGCAGAAGGCTGCGCTTGTCTTAGATTGCTGCTCTCCTCTTCTCGGCGACAGCGAGGCTACATACTGCACAGCTCCGCCATATTTCATGCACAGACAGGATTCAGCGACTATTGTCTACATAGACCGCTCGAGTGCCCCAGTCACGTCGTAGCTAGCTCTGAGCGCGCCGCGACACAGGCAGCGACGACCACACGCCATCTAAGTTGTCGATATTTTTAGTAGAGACAGGGTGCGAGCGCGAGTGAGCGCGGATGAATGAGTTGAGGTCCAACCTGTTCTGTGTACTTGTAGATCCCGTCTCGTATCGCTGCTCATGCTGGCTCAGGAGTTTAGACTGTCCTCCAGAGACCGCTCCTCACCAGCACAATAGCGTGTAGGGTTGATGGCAGAAGTGACAGGCGAGGAAAAGCATCGCGCGCCTGTGTAAACGAGGCTCGCGCTGGCTCTGCGTAGGGGAGTGAGCCTACGCATGCTTCCTATATAGACTGCAGTCCTGGGCTACAGGTCAAGTTCTAGGACAAACTGGCGCGCACAATCTCATCTTTAGGAAAGCACGCCTCTCGTATATGGTCTCGCTGTGAATGACGAGAATATAGATAGTGTCTTGTAAGATCGTTCCTCACTCAAAGTTGGCTGAATTACGAGGTAGAAGCGTGAAAGGACCTGCACTCTGATAGAAGGATGAGATAGCTTGACTATGCACTGGCTAAGAGATGAACTGATCCCTCAGAGTTTCATAACGTGTAGTACTTGAGAGTTAGAGTATCGAGCAATGAAGTTAAGTGAAAGCTGTGACTATCGCAAAATCTGTTGGGTTATCATAGAGAATAGATCTTGAATATGACTTAGTTGCCATTGAACGATATGAGATAAGATCTTGAATGTCTTGTAGTGAGAATATTGAGCTGATAAAGTTAGTCGAGCGTGCATGGCTGGTCTACGTAAGGCCTGATATCGTACATGGGCTCTCGTGCTATCTCCCTGTTATATGTGTCAGCTTACGCTTCTAAAACTCCTATTCCTTAAACAGTGATTCTGTCAATCCTACTACGTTCTTTATGTTCGTGCTGAATCATGATGTTTCTTTAGAAGGGATTACGAAAGATGTAGTCTTATATATGCGCTCCAACGTCCTAGCGGTATAACTATACTGAATTCCTTAGCTCAAGATGCCAATCGGTAAGATAAACTGATCACATAGAAAAAACAGGAGACGCTGTGTGCCAGCAGAGGATTGCATAGTCTCGCAGGGATCAGCCATGAGGAATTTTGTAACCATGATGCGTCTCCTAACCTCCACGTGGCTTGCATGCGCCAGGACTCCAGCTCCTGCTAGAGTCATAGACTATAGCTGAGTTATTTGCTTTGCTCTCGATATGCTGCCCGTACTGTGATTCATCGCTTGCAGAGACTACACACCACTATTATTCCTGAAGGCCGGCGACTGCACGTGCAGGTTTGAGGAGTATTTCTTGAAAAAAAACGGGTATAAGAACCACCATACTCTCTCATTCATGCTCTTATACCTTTCTCTAGCGCCATCGTAAAACGTAGCAGCTTGCTTGATAGATTCAGAGATAATGGCATCACACTTACCCAGGTTTTGATGTCTCTTTAGAAGTGTTGAATAGCATCAAAATAATAGATAACTGATTGACGATTATGCGACGCAACTCCCCGATCGCAATCAGCTGGATAAAGCCTTGTTGCGTATATCTTGAGGAGATTTACATGAGCACACTAGGAAAGTGACAACGTATACTCTGCAGCTATGTTAGATATATCGTGACTGGTGTAGTGCGGAACAGAAGATGTGACGCCACGTCTAGATGATGGTCGAAGCGGATGCACTTGTCAATGATTCTGAAGGTGCCCTGCGTGCCCAACCACCTGCCGCCACTCCCTCGCACGTACTTCCACAAGAGATTTATTATGCAGCATTACTGTGATCAGACTACAAGTTTATGTAACGCAGAGTGGGTGTGACGTGTGAGCAAGCACTCTCATGTATATACTCTAGTGGTTGTAAGAGGCCACTCAAAAACGCAGAAGCCATAGCAGAGCAGTCTCCGATGGCGCTGTATGCATATTGCCCTTTCTATTTTTCGGTCTCCTATTGGTGGAGCTATAATACTATAAGCACAATGTGCGTTGATACCCGCTCACCTGTGCGCACGCAGACACCTTTATTGTCCACGTGCTGCCTAGACGCTCTGCATGTGTAGACGACTACCTACTCACAGAACAACCGAGACAATTTAAGAATGCAAAACAGGCCGGTTTTGCCGGTGGCCAAGGCCTGTAATGCCCAGCACTGTTGGGAGCCGGAGACGGGCGGATCCACAAGTCAGGAGATCGAGACCATCCTGGCTAACATGGTTGAAACCGGTCTCTACTAAAATAGCAAAAAACTAAGGCGGCCGAGGTGGTGGGCCTAGTAGTCCAGTACTTGGGAGGTGAAGGCAGGAGAATGCGTAAACCCGGAGGCGGAGCTTGCAGTGGCGAGATCCAGCCGGCTGCACTCCGAGCCTGGTTGACAGAGCAAGACTCCGTCTCAAAAAAAAAAAAAAAAAAAAAAAAAAAAAAAAAAAAAAAAAAGAATGCACAACAAGAACACTCCTTTGTTTTTTAAATGACTAGTGCCTTGTTGTATCTAGGGCAAGGCTTTGTGTCCAGCTGCCTGCCATCCATCCATCCATCCATCCATCCATTCCTCTATCTTAGAATGAGAATTCTGAAGTGAGATGTTATTTGGAAACACCTGTAACATGGTTTTTAAATCCAAAACCAAGTCAGACTCATCTTGTCAGAAAATAAATCTGCTTTGGCTGATTAGTTTGACAGTGAGGACTACTTTTGCTAATTAGGTACCAGAGGAGGCATTTTCTATTAATTGAATGAGCTAAATTTGCAACTCCTTAACAATATGCTAGAAATTACATCTTTTTGACGATTTAAATTTATGATAAATATCAATTGTCAACTTTAAAATGTGCACAGAAATTCTTTTAGAAGTTCATGAACAAGTGTTTGAAGCTTCTGACTTAAACTATAACACAAGCATATTACACTTTGTATGTTGAAATCTTTTAAAGTATATTATCGACATTATATAGGAAGTTTTAAGAAGAGAAACAAAAGATGGAAAAAGAGAATCCAGAAGAGAAATGATAGAAAGAGACTGACCCACATGGTGCAGGGGGCCCAGACTGGTACAGCAGGCAGACTCTGTGGCTGAGAATTCCAAGATGGCGGCCTGTGTCACCACAGGTCCAGAGAAGGGTGTTGAAAAAGAATATTCAACGATACAGGACAGAGGGAGGTTTCAATGTTCAAAAAAGTAGAACAGCCTGAAGGAGGTGGGTTCTGAAAATGAAGAGGAGAGAAAGAGGGGGAGGGTCTTTGCTCCAGTGATTCTCCAAATGATGGGGTGTAGTAAACAAGGCTTGGCAGCTTTGTTTGAGGGGATGTTCATTGTGGCCCTGAAGGTTATCTAACGTTTTGTAGATGTCTAATCCTGATGAACTGGAGACACTTTTCTTTGACCCATGAGTTTTTCCAGGTTGCGTTGTTCTTTGATGCCACCTAGGGACTCTCCTGTCTGGCAGAATGGAAAGACCAGTGCCTTAACGTATGTGGATTGTTGTTGTCTGGGTCTTGCCTATCGCAAGGTGTCGTATGGGCCCTGACACACAGAGGACTAAATTGAAGTAAGGAAGCAAGCCAAACTGTATTGTTGGTCCTTTTGATTCGCTGGAGTTGTTGGCTTCAGAATGTTATCATTGGCTTTTACAGTGCTCATTCACTGCTTGATGCTTTTCCATTTATTATTGAATTATCATATATATTAATATATATGTGTATCAGTCTGTTTTTATGCTGCTAATAAAGACATGGTGGAGACTAGGTAATTTATAAGGAAAAAGAGGTTTAATGGACTCACAGTTCCACGTGGCTGGGGAGGCCTCACAGTTACGGCAGAAGATGAAGGAAGAGCAAAAGGATCTTTATCATGGCAGCAGGCAAGAGAGAATGAGAGGCAAAGGAAAGGGGAAACCCCTTGTAAAACCATCAGATCTCATGAGACTTATTCACTACCACAATAACAGTATGAGAGAAACCACTCCCATGATTCAGTTACCTCCTACCGGGTTCCTCCTATAACACATGGGAATTATGGGAGCTACAATTCAATATGAGATTTGAGTGAGGACACAGACAAACCATATCAATGTGTATTCTCTCACAATACAGTTTTTATTTGACTGTGATGACCCAGTGTCATGATCTTAGAAGACACATGGCATACAGTGAAAGGTTTCCTACATTAGCTCTATAGAAAATCATAACATTTCTACATATGCATACGGGGAGATATTTAGGTATTTAAAGTGTTGGTCTCTTTTTCCTCGGATATTTTATACATTTTTTTGTTTGAAAATTTCTGTTTTTTGGATATTGTTTTATTCTATGAATTTATGAGGAAGATCCCTCATAACATGAGGAAAATAATAAAGTAATTAAAATGAGAAAAATATTATTTGAATAATTAGCAGTCTTGCAAGGACATATTTTTGCTGCTATTTTGACAAGTAGAACTTGTCATGAGAAAGTCTGAAGGTCAAATCACTGGAATGATGTTTACATTCAAAATGTTTTCCCCATTTTTTTCGAGGCTCATGCATCTAGAATTATATGTTTATGAAATAGTTGCTTTTTCTTGAGATTTCTGTAGACAGTTTGTAGAACATAATGTTTATTTGATAATAATGAAGAGATGAATTTGATTTCATAGAAATTTTCTGTCGTAAGGTTAGCCTTTTGTCAATCAATAAAAAAATAGTTTTCTGTTGGCTTGTCATGACGGTGACTCATATCATTATGACTAATTCACTGTCTCCTAAGTAATCCCTCCTTGTTCTATGACATTGCTAGCAATTTTAATGAAAATCTTCACTCCAGGGAAAAAATTCAAAGTGAAGTATTTGTATGTAAGGTTTACAGTCTCTACCCCCATAAATGGAGTCTGTTTTTCCACATTTGCAACCCATTTAATATGGTTGATAGAAAAGGTTTTTTTTTTTTTTTTTTGCAAAATATAA
>NW_016813984.1:209502-215660 GCF_001698545.2 Rhinopithecus bieti
GCAAAATATATTTCTAGAGGAAAGGTTTCAAACAGTGTCAGATGCCTGTAAATCTTAGAAACATTCTTTCAGTTTAAGTTTAGCAGCTCTAGAAAGCGAAAGTAGAAGAACATTATTTCCTATATTCCTATGCATTGTTTAAAAAAGCTTGTTTGTTGAAAAGAAAATAGGTTAAGAAGTAAATAAACTAAAATTAGAAGATGGAATTAATGGTTACATTTAATTCTGAAAATAATTATTTTGAGAGTAAATCAATCATTTGGCAATATGGTATGGATTAAATGTGAAAAAGCAATTTCTGAACCCCAGCTTCTTCAGGTTAGCATGCTGTTAAACTTGAACTCATTCAGAAAGTCTTCAGGAGGTCTCTAAGTTTGGGGGTTTCGTTTGGTAGTTTCTGTTTTCAAAGTCAGTCTTACACTAGGATGGCTATACTCTTTTTTTTTTTTTAAAGGAAAATAACAAATGTTAGCAGGGATAGAAGAAATTGGAACTCTCATGCATTATAGTGAAAGTGTAAAACGATGCAGCCGCTATGGGAAATAGTTTGCTGGTTCCTCAAAAATCTAAACATAGAATTACCATATATTAACCTAGCAATTTCAACTCCTGCATCTATGCCCAAATGAACTGAAATCGGGAACTCAGATACTTGTACACCAGTGTTCATTGTGGCATTGTTCAGAATAGCCAAAAAGTGGTCAACTAGTGCTCCTCTTTAGACGAACGGATAAAGAAACTGTAGTTTATAAATACAATGCAATATTTTCCACCCTTAAAAAAGAATGGAGTTCTGATACAAGCTACAACATGGATGAAACCTTGAAAACATTATACTAAATGAAATAAGCCAGACCCAAAATGACAAATATTATATGATTCCACTTACATGACATATCTTAAATAGGCAAATGCATAGAGACGGAAAGTAGATTAGCTATTACCAGGGGCTGGCAGGAGTGGGGACTTACTGCTTACTGACTGCAGAGTTTCTGTTCAGTGTGATGAAAAAGTTTTGGGAATAGATAGTGGTTATGATTGTATAACATTGTAGGTGTAACTAATGCCACTGAATTGTATGATTTAAAATGGCTGAAATCACAAATATTGTTATATATCTTTTACCACAATTAAAAAATCTATTAATGGGCCAAAAATGATTGAATTGTAAACTTTAATTGGGTTAATTATATGGTAGGTGAATTTAAATGGGTAAACTGCATGGTAGGTGAGTTGTATGGTAGGCATGTGGATGAATTTGTATGGTGGGTGAATTTTATACCTCCATAAAACAGTTTTTTAAAAAGAGGCAGTCTTGTGAGTAGGAGGAGAGCTAGGTAAGGAGACATGGATCCTGATTTGATTTATGGCACCATTCAACTGTGTGTCATGAGGGGTAAGCCCCTGACCTCTCTGGTTGCAGGACGGGATCCCATCAGGCACCCTCTTATATACTTCCTACTCCTATCTTCTGTGGTTCCGTGATAGTGAGGCAGATAGTTTTGGTGGGTTAGGTTGGTTTTCAGCTGGAACAAATATGATCCTCTGGCCAGGTACAGTGGCTCACGCCTTTGAGAGGCTGAGGCAGGTGGATCATGAGGTCAGGAGTTCGAGACCAGCCTGGCCAAGATGGTGAAACCCTGTCCCTACTAAAAATACAAAAATTAGCCAGGCGTGGTAGCATGCACCTGTAATCCCAGCTACTCGGGAGGCTGAGGCGGGAGAATTGCATCAACCTGGGAGGCGGAGGTTGCAGTGAGCTGAGATCACGCCATTGCACTCGGGCCTGGGCAACAAGAGCAAAATTCCATCTTAAAAAAAAAATTCCTCTGACATCTGATGCTGAAAGTGATGTAAATTCTAAATGCAGTTCAGATGTGGCTGTAGACATTCTAGAACCCCAAGGCTCCATAATTGCCTTCAGTTTTAGGCAGAGTGGATGGGTCATTGGGTCATGCTAGCAGAACACGTGCTTGCTTAAGGAGGTTGATTTTTTTCAAATAATCTCTATTTTATTACAAGAACATTTTTAAAGCATATATTTTAACTCCATACCCTTCTTCTTTTTTTATAGGCATAAACAGTTTTCAGGATTGAAAATTTCCTGAAATTTGGATTATCTTAGCCTTATTTTGACATCATTATATGTTATAGCCCTCTGTGTTTTCTTGTAGGTACCACAATTATATTAAACATGTTCTTTTTTTGTGAGGTATTGAATCTGAGGCTGAAATGAAGAGGTATTGAAAAGGTTTGTTCTGTCTAGAATGCCCTTCCCATGTTTGCATGAACCATACTTTGTCTGCTATTCAAGATGTTTTAAAACTTTCTTTTTTTCGTTAAACTCTCTTTAGCCTCCTCCTACATGGAAGTGCATTGAACACAGGCTCCACAGTCGGTTAGACCTAGTTCTGTTTGTGGCCCACCATTTGCTGGGTGGGTGATGCTGGACAATTCATTTACTTTTGCCTCAGCCTTCTTCTTTGACAAGTGGAGTTGTTTTCTTTTTCCTTCTCACTTCCACCATTTCCACCTCTCCTTGCCTTAGGGCAGAGAGGAGTTACTAGCAGAAAGACTGGCAGGCAGCATTGCCTGCTCTTTCCTGCTCACCATTGCTGATGATTGGCATTTGTATTTCAATATGATGTCCACACTCTGGAAAGGAATAATCTGGAAAGAAGACTGGGAAGTAGATGGTTTGCCTGTGTCATCACCACATTTTCCCTGTTCCCTGGGGTGGTGTACCTGCTCTTGCAATCTTCTTTAATTTCTGGAAGAACCTGGCTTCGGAAGGTACTGTGCTGTAGGTTTTCCCAGGAGTTTTGTTTGCTTTAGAGATTCTTAACGACCATCATTGCCTTGGAGGCTTTGTCAACATTTTGGGCTTCCTTGTACTAAACAGATTTGCTTGTCGGGCCACACTTGTGCCTTTTCACTTATTCTCATCAGGAACTTCCTTCACTGGGCATCTGGCTGGGATTCTTGTTGCATTAGTGCACACTTAAGGGCCTCTGAAGAGTATCAGGGAAGCACGTGCAGGCATTTTTTTCCCCTCCAATTATTGGTTATCCAGGACAATGATACTACTTCAATTGTTCAGGCCAGTCTGGATATCAGAATCGTTGTCTGTATGGCAGGTCAGGTTATTATGAAGAAACACCCAGGAGCTATGATGTATACACAGCAGGACTGAGAGAAGAGGAACAACTGGCTAGAGCATGAAGAGCCAACCTCTGGGATCGAGGAAATACCAGGAATAGCTCACTGCCTTGCGGGCTTCTTCTCTCAGAAGAAATGAGACTATAACGGCTTCACAGGTTTGATAGCCAGTGAGGTGGCACAGTATCTTGGGAAGACATGGTCCACTTGTGTTATTATTACCCATTGGATTCATTCCCCCCACAACTAGTCCATTGTAAACTAAAGCAAAATATGTCGTTAAAAAAAAAAAAATCAACTTGTATTTAGCTTTTTACAGAGTGAAGCGAAAGTCTGTTTTAAATGTGGTTTTTAGCTTTAATAACTTCAATGTTTAAATGTGACTAACTCACCAAAATATCATTTGAAATGTTAATTATCTAAACTTCTTGTACACTTAGGTAGTTTTGACAATTCTGAAAACTACATTTTTAATTTTAGCTTTTTTTAGGTCCTCTGAGGATGTCAGATTTTGAAAGAAACTCAGGGAGGTTAAACGTTCTGTTTGAGAGCAGTCTGTCTCCTGTTGGCTTTGTTTCTTTGTCTACATATTTATAATATTTTACAGATTATTATATAATATTTATTATTTTCATTTGTTTGTTTGAATAAATGAATTAGTGTTTGGGTATGATTGGGTATGATGAAACAAGAGAGCATAATGGCATAACTAAGTGTGAGTGGCGGATTTGTATTGGGGGTGATTCACCTATAGGGCCCACAAAAGGAAGAAATGAGAGTATGATCTGAAATACTTTTGTTGCTTCCAAAATAATCTTCTTTGCTAATGAGAAATTGGCTTTCTAGGGTGTGTTAAATTTTGTGTGTGTGAAAGAGACCTTAATAAAATCAATCCAAGTTTAAAATCATCCAATAAGAGATTTCTTTCTTGGCTAAAGGTCTGGGTGCTTCTTTTTTGAATAGCTGCACTTTAGGGAACTCATGTTACGTTAGTGCCAGCCAACTGGACACTCTTATTAAATTGCTTCAAATGGTGTACTAGAGGATAATGCTTTCTCTCTAATAACAGTGGAGTTTTAGAGGTGATTTATGTGCTTTCATAGGGGAAACAACTCCTAATTTCTCTGCCGCATTTCCAGTTTAGGATTTAAATTGAGATATGTTGCTACGTTCTGCTAAAACAATTTTCAATACGCATTTGAGCTGGTGAAGTGAAAACATTTTCAAACCAGTTTCCTTGAAGATTTATCAAGCAGTTTTGTTGATGCATCTTGCTTTACTTCTTTTACCTATCACAGAAATAAAATTCCAGGCTAGGCAGCAGTGAAGGCCTTTGGATCTGTGTGAGCATGTCAAAAGCATTTTAAGAAGAGCAAAATATTTAGAGGAAGAATTTGGAAAAGCAGCCTTAAGGGATTTAACACATTTTTCTTCTTCTAATTCAGTCTCGTGTTCATCCCTCTAATGGAGAAAGGTCATTAATGGATAAGATTTGCTAAGCCAGCAAAGGCTTTCAGAAACAAAATGGTTTTCAAAAATCCAAGCCTAAGGAAAACACTGGTTTGAATTTGGAAGCTTGAAAGAATACATTTGGAGAAGGTTTATGTGCAGTAGAAATTATACTCATTCACTTAATATTATACATATCTATTTATAATCAAATTATATGTAAGTTTGTTGTATTCTTACACATTTTTGTTTTGGAGAAGTTAAAATAACGAATTGGCTTGATAATGAAGATTGAAATAATTTGAGAATGTGGAAGTTCCCTATAACCTTCTAGGCAGACAAAATGGCTGATCAGAATAGCATGACAGAAGTTTAGTTATCCTGTTACCCGTCTGCTATTTTTACGTGCCCCAGATCTGGGCCAAGATTGTTTAACTTAATTGTTGTGATGTGGAGGTTAGTAAGTGTGGCAAGTTTGTTACATTTCAATCTCATAATTGAAAAGCCACAGACAAATTCTTGTTTTTTTACTGAATTCCTGTCTAGTAGAAAATAAGAAGTATGTCTGTTTGTATGTGTGTGTGTGTCTGAAAAAAGGAAAATGCAAACTAGTCTTTGAAATATGTACCCCTTTCCCCATTTTAACTGTATCAAGAGAATGAATGCAGAAGTGTATTTATAAACTTTGAAGTATTTTTGAAACATTTGGATGTTAGAAAATGTATCGTTTACAGACAAATAATTTATCTGTTACTTGGACTTATATTCTGACATTGACTTGACCCATAAAATAAAGACTATTATTGAAATATTATCTTATTCATATTTACAAACATAAGAATGGGAATCCATAAATTTGATTTCATTGTATATGTGATAAAATGGAAAGATTATTGTCATTTGATAAGGTAAAAGTGCTCATTTCTTTGTCCATTTTATATCTGGGGAGAAACCTACATGGTATGAGATATGTTTTTGAAATAAGAAAGTTAAATGCTCTGGAAATAGGTTAAGAAAATGTAAAATGTAGTGAGATTTCTTTCTTATAATTTTTTCCTTTTTTATGGCCTCAAATTCTTAAGTTGTGTGAATGTTATCAAATTAAGATAATTTAATACTTATTTATGGCCTTTCTATATTTTTTATTCATAGGATTAAATAAAACTGTATATAACCAGATTTATAAAAATATATCCTTTTTAAGGTAGTGGGACAAATAATTGGATTTTCCAAATGCCCTAAACAATGATATTTAATATTAAATTCCTTTTGGTGAGGCTGGTATAGCGCCTTCTTCAGGTTGATGTGTGGTGGTAGCCTTGTATTCTGAGTATAATCTCTACTGTGTCCCTCTTTGATATGAAGATGGTAAAGGGTCATTCAGTGTGTAAGCACTTTCTCTTGGTTAATAAATGGCTTATGTGGCCTTGATCGGATAATATAAAGCTTGAAATAGGGATTGTTGCTGTCTTTGCTGTTCTTTCTTAAAGGAAGGTCACCTCTGAGCACCATTAACATCAAGGAGTTTCTTTTTTTTTTTTTTTTTTTTT
>NW_016813984.1:218297-226115 GCF_001698545.2 Rhinopithecus bieti
AGTACTACAAGGCTACAGTAACCAAAACAGCATGGTACTGGTACCAAAACAGAGATATAGACCAATGGAACAGAACAGAGTCCTCAGAAATAATACCACACATCTACAGCCATCTGATCTTTGACAAACCTGAGAGAAACAAGAAATGGGGAAAGGAGTTTCTTAAATAGCAATTTTGTTTTCTATACCACTCGCTCCCTTAGTGTCTTGGAGAAGGTCTCCAATTACCTTTATGGAGTTGTAAAAGTGCATTTTTTCTTTTTTTCTGAAGCTGCTGCTGTATTTATTCTGGGAATCACCTTTTAATTACAAACTCTCCTTCCACAAAGGGGTAAGGAGCAAAGACCACAAACTGGGTGAAGTGGTAGATGAACATCTAATGATCCTAATAGAGGTTTGTGAGCAGGTCTGTATTTAATGTGGAATCGATGCTGGAGGGCCAAGCACACCTGGGCCTCCTCCATTATTATTTTGCTGTTCCAATGTGGGAGGCAGCCCGGCAGTATAAAAGGTGGCAGAAGAGGCAGGACACACATATGGATGGAGCCACACCTTTCTGCACTGTTGCAGATACTCCTTGGACAGCTTTCTGAACAACTGATAGAGATTGTCAAAATGATGTTTTGTAGGCTTTAAGTCAACAATGACTCTTTTACTGGCTTTAACAGAAAATCGGGTGGTGATGGAAGAGAGTATGATCTGAAGAGGTCCAATGGATATTTATCTGCCTTGCTTACACTTTTACTATAATCATTATAACAAGCTGGACACCAGCTCTTCGTCAAGTGATTATCATTTATATTCACTAACCTTTACAATACTCTTGCAAACTAGATATTATTTATCCCTGTTTTACAGATGAGAACCGTGAGGCTAGGCGATGTTATAATGACCCAAGGTCACACAATAAATGGATTGGGACACTGTCTACTTGGTTTTAAAGAGGAAGTCCTTTTCTCTTTTTGTTAGCCACACGGCCTCCTTATATGTAACCAATCCTTCTACCCATCTTTAAAAAGTTCAGGGTGGTCAGTCTTTTAAAGTAACTTTTCATTTTTTATGGCTTATAAAATGAATTTATAATCAAAACCAAAATTGATAATGGTTTTAAATTCTTCTGATTTTTCTACCTGTAAAAGTTTGTATAGATCAAGATCATTAAAACCTCATGTCAATCTTACTGCAGGAAAATGGGTTACAAGATTGACCATAAACCTTATACTGTCATTCTAGCAGGTGTAGGACCAGTATGAAGAGGGAGGAAGTCACGAATTCCTAAGTTTTTATTGGATAACTTTAATTTTTGTTTTGAACATGCAGACATTTTGATTATGCTGAAATTTTACTTCAACAAAATGTAGCAGAAAGTGCTGTGGGTGCTAGCTGGAAAGTGGGTCCCTGATTCGATCCCATAAACCTGGATTTGGTCTCTGATGGCAGGGCTCCGGGGCTTAGGGTGAGACAGCCTGGTCCCTTGGGAAAGGTGCCCGAGCCTCCCTCTGTTGTAGGCAGTGTTGGGCTCCATAGGTGAACCGGGCAGTCATCACATTCTGCATCAGCTGCGCATCATTGTGCTCCAGGAGCTCGACTAATAGGACTATTTTAAACTCTTCGAGGATAGAGATGACCTTATTTGGTGCTTTGCTAAAGGTACAGACTCTCATACTTTTTCTTTCTCTTTCTTTTTCCATTCCACAGATGAACACAATGACGTACAGAAGAAAACCTTTACCAAATGGATAAATGCTCGATTTTCAAAGGTAACCGACACTTTCAAAAACTTTGATGTTCAGATGCCTCATTCTGATTGAAGGAGTTTGATTGGAAGTGCAGTAAATTTTCCCCAGGAAATGTCACCTAGCAGAAGTCTTCTGAGTATGCAGATACATTTATTCTTCTTTTATTCTCTTCTAAAATACATTTAAATGGAAATCCTCACATACATAGTTTATGGGACGCTATTGACTTTTACCTGGCCTTCTCCAGATATTTAAGGCAACAATTAGCTGCTTTCGATTCTGCAAATCCTGGGTACATCTGGGAAAGGATATATCATTGGGAAAATTTTTGTGTTCTCTTGGTTAAGAGGATGATGATTTCATTTTGCCTGGTTAAAACCAAATGTTATCATTCAGGCAGTCTTTCTACCCTGTCAAAATATTTATGGATTTTATTCTTGTGGATGTGGCTAATAATATTTATCTGCCACGTGGTTTTATTTTGTGTGTGTGTACTTCCTTAATTCCACTCCCCCCCGCAAAGATCTGCTCTTAGCATTTCTAACCATTTAGAACATAATCAATGCTTTGAGCAATAATTTTTCTTAGGGGCAGACCATGCTGAAGAGAGGAATTGTCAGTGCTATTTTCAAATCTGTTCTAATATGATTATCTATTAGTTATTGGTGTTGGAATTTTGTGCACTAAGCCTCAGG
Source organism: Rhinopithecus bieti (assembly GCF_001698545.2). NCBI lineage: Eukaryota > Metazoa > Chordata > Mammalia > Primates > Cercopithecidae > Rhinopithecus > Rhinopithecus bieti. The sequence continues at coordinate 220,732 of NW_016813984.1, forward strand.
TGGGAAGAGAGTTTTCAGGGTAACAGATTGTGTTACTCTTCTATAGCAAGATGAAAAATAGAAGTTTCTCAGAGAAACACTGTTATGGTCTTTTAAATAGTATAAAAGCTATTTTAATGAAGACTTGCTTTTCAAAATTTTTGGTTGCTTTTCGAAAGTTGTAAAGGTCAGGGAGACAAACATTGGTATTTCCTGAGGAAAAAATGAGGATATCTTAAGGTTAGTTTGAGTAGCAGCATAGTTTAAAAAATGCCACACATCCCAATATTTATAGTTGGTTATTTGATTTCACTGCTTCTTAGGCTTTACAAGTTTATCTTGAGGGATATTTTATCTTGCCTGTGAGTATGTAAGGAATGTGAAAATTAACTTTAACAGAGGGTTAAAAATATAGAGAATTAGAACATAAAGGTGCTTGCATAATTGGCAGTTATATGTGTAGGATTATTCCAAATAACATGTAGGCATATTTTGGTACATTTTAATTTGTTTTATTCCAGAGACACAGGTAACATACGTGCATCTCGGGCTTGACATGAATAAAAACTTTTGAACTATTCATCTGCATGTGACCATTTTCCAGAGAATGTAGTTTTAGTAACTGGGAGTCTGGATATGAGGTGCTTTATTCCAGTGGTTTCATGATTGCTCATATAAGTAAGATTATTCATCCTGGTTATTCACAAGGATAACACGGTAATTGTTTAGATAGAACAAGTGAAGCAGTTTTTAGCAGCTTAATTTAGTCTTTGGGGAAGAATTGCCTTAGAACTAATTTTGAAGATTGTTTTGAAAGCATTAAACTTGGTAGACTTAAGTTTAGAGAGCATTTGAAACTGGGTAAATTACTTTTTATCTATTTATGACAATGGAGAGCAATAGGTAGTACGATAGAACATGAAAAGGGTTTGCAGAGGAAGAGAGATGAGAACTGAGAAAGAATAATTGAAAAGAAAGTTCTCAATTTTTATGGCGGGTCATTGACACCTTTAAAAATACCTCAAATAAAACAAACTCTGGTAGTACCAGACTAGTTTATTAAATGAACTTGATATTTGAATTTGTACATTTATAATGTCTATTATTTTGCAATATAAATGAGGTATTTAAGTCCCATGTAAATTGTTTGCCCTGGGATGTTTGTATTTCTTACCAAGCTACTAGAAAAGACTTGGTAATTTTTTATCATTTTTAGTAAAAGTTATAGTTATGGAACACAGAACTTTTAGCTAAAAGTGTCTGTATTAGTATTTGGAGATGGTAGTTTCTGAGCTCAGTTTCTGTGTTAGTGTTTGGAGATGGTGTTTGGAGAAAAACTACCAAAAGCGGGATGACTCTGAAAACTTTTATTTTCATCTAGCAAGAAATCAAAACCTAGAAGGAATTTATCTGAGAAATTATGAATATTTGGAGATGGGAGGCTCATGGCAGTGACACTAAATATTCACATTATTTTTTCTTTCCTCTGGCTGTCTTAAGACCATAAGCTGAACTGCTTCCAATTGGGGATAGTGAAAGAGAGAGTAACACATTTCTAGACCGGGAGATTTCCATAGACTCCCATGTGGCTTAACCCTTGCTGAGCTGGGGAAAGACTGTATTCGTGCCTGGTATTACTAGGTAATGCAGAGGCTAGAACAAGAAAAAAAAAATCCCATTGAAGGGAATGAATTTTTTAAAATCCATGTCCTTTGGTACATTGTGGTGAGCTTTACAATATAATTTTTCAGTGGGTCCACTACTCCCCTACAGTGTGGGTTCCTAAACAGAGCAACAGGGCCCCTGTGCTGAGAAATCTAAACAGACACTGATGGCACCTTCTGCCATTTAGGAATTTGTTTTAAAACAGGCATTTGTCTGGATATTTCCTTTGTGGCCTCCTTCCCATCAAAAGTCTCAATCAAACATCGAGTCTTGTTAATTCTAATACGTACATATATTTGAAATTGTCCACTTACTCTACTCTATGTAGAGTGACATGTCTCTTTTCTAAGTCATTGTTACTGGTGTTGGAAAAAATGATGAGAGACTTTACAATGGGCAAGAAAGACTAGTGGGTATCCCATTAGCTCAGGCATCTGAATTATCTCTGCCTTTAATTATTTTTGAGCTACGTTACAACTAGGTAAGTTGTGGAAAATAGGTATGCAAATGATTCTTATCCATAAAAATGAAAATTATTTGGAAAGCAGTTAATTATTGCTCCTTGGATAGACCAGTTTTTGCATCTATTGCAAATCTACTTCAGTTTTCATCTTTCTTGTATAAAACATGTGTTTTTAAAAATTTTCCCCTGAACTGGTTGTAACACCTTATTGGGTCCCTCATTAATTAATGAGTTAAATAAAGTCTTTGACACACATTATTATCACATTGGTTTGAGAGTAATAACTTTACCTTGTTCGAAAATTATCCTTGAATACATGGACCACTGTGAGAATCTGCTAATTGGTTCTTCATTCCCCCCACCTTCTCCATCTCCCTATCCTTTTTTTTTTCTTTTTTCTTTTTTTTTTTTTTGAGACAGAGTCTTGCTCTGTCGCCCAGTCTGGAGTGCAGTGGTGCAATCTTGGCTCACTGCAGCCTCTGCCTCCCAGGTTGCAGCGATTCTCCTGCCTCAGCCTCCCTAGTAGCTGGGAGCATGGGCGCATGTCACCACGCTCAGCTAATTTTTGTATTTTTAGTAAAGATGGGGTTTCACCATGTTCGCCAGGCTGGTCTCGAACTCCTGACCTCAAGTGATCTGCCTGCCTCAACCGCCCAAAGTGCTGGGATTATAGGCGTGAACCACCGCACCTGGCCTCCCCTTCCATTTTCAAGAGAGTATCTATAGTGTTTATAAAGGGTAATCCTGAATACGTTTTTCTCTTCTGTAAGCTCTTTCATTGGGTGCCCATTGTCCTTTTTTAAAAAAACAAAATTAAAAATTGAAATTGTACATATTTTTGATATATAGTGTGATGTTTTGGTCTTACTTAGTTCTTAACACTCTAAATAGCTACCTCCCAATTTACTCCTAATTTTATTGTACTTTCCTTTCGCTCCCTCTTTATGCTCCAGCCACACTGTCTCTGGTTACCATCCCGGTGGGCCCTTCCTGGCCTTTGCACATAGTCCTTTCTCTATCTCTTCCTGGGCAGCTCCTACCCTTCCTTCTTGCCTGAACTTAAGTGTTGCTTCCACAAGGATCTCTTTTCTGAGCTTCCAGACTAGGGTAGAAGAGCTGTATACTATCGAAGTGTTATGATTTTAAGCACTTACCATACTGTAATTTAAATAGTTGCCAGTCTTTTTTCCTAAGTTAGGCATAAGCTCTGTGGGTGCAGGGACTGTCTATTTGCTCATTGGCCTACCTTTTGGCATTTAGTAGGTATCCAGTAAAGTATTTGTAGGCTTAATAAATAAATGAATGACAATGACATAGACATACATTGGATATGCCTAATTCTATATATTCACAAGCCACTTGGGGATGGTTGCACTGGAAAGAGACAGGAGTAGAGTTTAGGACTGAGTGCAACATGGCATGAATTGTGCTATGTCCTGGATATGAATACAATGCATGAGGGCTTTTGCTGCGTTATTCATAAAAATAAGCAAATCCAGCTATCCAAACTTTCCCTATTTAGCTGATTTCTTGGAGTTGTGCTGCAGTGATTGTTAAATGACCACTTGCACTTAATGTATATTATTGTTTTATTTACCCAATACAATTCTTCACATAGGATCTAACTACTACATTCACTGTGAAGAAAAATAAGACTTAAGGCCAGCACAATTCTTTTCTTGATAAGGGATTTGGTAAAGAACTTGACAATAATATTGGTCTAAAACCATCTTTTAATTTGTAACTGTATATGAATATACAGTAACCAAGACAGCACTCACTCAAAATACGTATTCTTTTTGCCGCAAATCCTTGTTAACATATCATAGAGTATACGGTGCTCTGGAATTCAAGGATCCTGAGAAGTCATAGTGTACAGTAAATTATGGCTCTTGGATTTTTAAAAGTTATGAAGAGCTCAAAAAAGTGATTATCTAAAAAAAAAAAAAGCAAAAAATTAGGAAATTAAACACTTATTTCTGGATATCCTGCTTATTTATTTATGACCTCAGGCAAATTATTAGTCAAATTTTTCAGGTCTCTTGGTCTACATTTCTATAGCCATAAGACACAATTGATCATTATTACCTGCCTTATATCGTGAAGAAATATTGAGGCATTGCTGTGAAGTGTATAGGAGATGATAATTACTTAGGAATGCAAAATAAAAAACCTATCAGATACCTTGAATTTGTGATAGTCCTGATCTGTGGATCTGTGCCACACATATAAACAGAAAAGGGAAAAAGCATTGGCTCATTAAGCCCATGTTCTTCCACTGTATGGTGTATATGACTTGAGTTTTTTGCCCCTTCTAAATTTCAGAGCCTCTGGTTTGTTAGCCGGCCGGTCTCCCAAGGCAGGCAGCAAAGGCCTCATTGCTTTGCTGTTGGGAAATTTGCTCTGACTTTGAGCCTGCATTTTCTTTGGCTGACTTTCAGAGCTGCTCATCTGGCAGAGCTGAAAACATACAAATTGCATAAGTTATTTTATCAATTTGGTGAGACAATTCTCTAAAGTGGCTTCACAAATAAAGGTTAGGTAGAAAATATGCAAACTTAGAAATGCTGAACTTGAGTTTGTGCAAATTTCTGCTTTTCTCTTTTCTAAGACACAGATGAGACAAGTTTTCATGTAAGTTACAATTCCAAATTTGAAATTTAAATTGACAGAACCTAAGAGAGAAAAGCTATGAAGCATTTTTTTTTTTATGAATTCCAATATGGAGAGCTATTAAGATGCTTTCCTTTAGGAGACAATGAGACATTGCTTTTAGATATTGTTTTTCTACTTTCTTCGTGTTGGAAGTTAATGATCACTAAAATAGGGGTGGGAAGAGATGAGGAGAGAGATTTGTACAGGAGGTGCAATAAAAGGAGCCCAAACCCTTTTCCACCTCTAGGTGTTCAGTCTTCTCTTTAGTACTATAAACAGGCTGACAGGCTTCCTATGTGACAATAAATACCATCTGTAGTACAGGCTTGAGCTTGAAGAGCTACACACTGGGTCTGCCATTGGTTTATTTCATGCATATGCATATGGCAACTCAACTGATTGCTTTAGGAGCCATACACATTCAAGTGGTTCCTTAAAAAGAAATGTGAATTTGTGTGTATTCACTAATACCTCTAAAAAGAAAACAAAAAAATATACTCTATATTCTTAAACACCAGCTTCCAGATATACTTTGGCTATACTTACGGAAGCTTTGTTGTTGTTGCTGTTTGTTTTGTTTTCATTCAATTTGAATTTTTTTTTTTTTTTTTTTTTTTTTTTT